>NW_025336248.1:1047711-1057348 GCF_004798865.1 Varanus komodoensis
ACATTATTCTTTTAAGACCTGATCTCAACTGTAGGAAACAACTCAAAGAGAAAAACATTTTTTCTACATGATTGTAATATTTGATCATACCTTTATTTATACTTTCTCTTAATTTTGAGAGGATTGCCTATCTTTCATGTTCTAAACTGGATGTATCATTTCTTGGATGAGGAGTCTATCTTATGAAACTTCTAGCATTGATGGCTGGGTATTATCACTACTATGAGAACCAAGGGACAAGAAAAAGGGAGGGAGTTGTTTGTATCATGATATGTTGCATGCTGTTCATAGCAATATGCTTGACAAATTAGGGGACAGACTTGTCAGTCCAGTAAGACTTAGGCTTGATGCAACACTGCACTTTGCGTATCCTTATTTCAATGGGTTCTACCTTAACAAATAGAGGACTGCAGGTGGTGCAGTGGTTTAAACTGCTGTGCTGCTGGACTGGTTGATCAAAAGGTCTCTGGTTCAAATTTGCACGACGGAGTGAGTTCCTCTTGCTCTGTCCCAGCTCCTGCCAACCTTGCAGTTCAAAAGCATGCAAATGCAAGTAGGAAAAAAGGTACCACTTCGCTGGGCAGGTAACAGCGTTCCATGCACTTCGGTGTTAATCATGCAAGCACATGACCACGGAGACTGTCTGCGGACAAATGCAAGCTCCCTCGGCTAGGAAACAGAGATGAGCACCACCCCCTAGAGTCATGCATGACTGGACTTAATGTCAAGTGGAAACCTTAACCTTTTACCTTTACCTTAACAAATATATTTCTTGCGAATTGTTTAGTTGCTTTCAAGATGATTCTGAAATTGATATGAAATTCAAACCTATGAGAATGAAGTCATGCTCTCATAGGTGACACATCATTGTATGTATAATGGAGAAAATGGATGGGGACGTATGAACATCATACTTATGAAAAACCTGTACTTTGGAACATATGCCAGCATAAAGCCTATCTGAATATCTCTAGTGAAAAGCCATGATTATCACTAGGGAATTATGGAATGCATTTGACAATGCATCATCAGTGGTTGCATAGTTCCTAGAGATAATAATGGCTTTTCCCTAGAGGAAGAGATTCACTAGAGATATTCATGGCCTTTTTCTATGGTTTACACAGTGCCTCTGCAACAAGAATCACACATTTCCAACATTGCACTGGAGCAAAATCTAACAAATAAAATAAAAAGGTGTGGATTTGTGTTGGAGAAAACTTAGTGAACTTTGAAACCATTGTTCTCACTTTTTCCCCTTGTGGGATATCTATCTATCTATCTATCTATCTATCTATCTATCTATCTATCTATCTATCTTGAAATCCTTCTTCATATTGCATTAAAATTCTATCATCCTTTCTTCTGTTTCTGAAAACTTGAGGAATTACCAAGTGTCAACATAACATGCTATAATATTTTAGGACAAACTAAGGATTGTCAATAAGCAAGTCCTGATGGAGTTATTTGAAGGAAAGGGAAATGTTGCAGAGAGGACAGGAATCCTCCAAAGGAGTGGAAAGAGGGAGAAACTAAGGGAGGCAGCTTGTCATTCTATGAGGTGGGTCAGAAGGAGATGGCCAGAGGGTGTCTTTGGTCTCTGGGGCCACAGCACTGCAGCCTGAAAGGAATGTCATGTCCTCAGACTCCTGCACTGAGAACCACAGAGCTGTTGGGATTAGACCTCAAGGCATGCACCTGTGCATATCTGTCAGGATGGTGCTTGCCTGCTCAGCAATTATCCAAAGGACTATTATTTACCTTGATTTGCCTAAGGCAAAACAACATGGATTCAAATATAGGTGGTAAAATTCTGAGTGAATCTGAGTGTGATCATGATCCTCAAGAGCCCTTGAAGGAGAGTATAAATCTGACAATGAAGAAACTGGACAAAATCTGATGATGGAGAAACTGGTGAAGTCGATCGTCCACTGGGCCTGCTGAGGCTGTGGGGCAGGTGGAACATGAGCAGGCACATGCTGGACCACAGGGGGCTGCTCTTTGTCCTTCTGTGGCAGCTGCAGATCCCTCCTCTTGTGGGCGAGGGAACGAAAGGAGAATGCAGCCTCTATAGGAGCCTCCAGGACAATCTCTTCCAGCCCGGAGACATCATAATTGCTGGGATTCTCCCTATAATACACCCTCGGATTCTTTTGCCCAACTTCACACATTTTCCTGACAAGAGTCACGAAGCCCTTTTGTACGTAATGTTCTTTCTAGGCGATATACAATATATTCAGAGCTGCATAGGGGTGGAAGAGCTGCAGCTTCGGACATCATGTGATTGACATGAAATAAGCAAAGGAGAAGAAATTGGCCTGAAAATCCCACCATTTCTTAACAGTTAGGGTAAAATAAAAGCATGTGCCCACATGGTAGAGCTCATCTGGAAAAACTAGTATTAGCATTTAAATAACTTTACCATAAACATATACTCTCAGGGTGGGGGATCTTTTCACAAAACTACAAGATACTCACCCCCACATTAGAAATTATGGGTTTCTCTGTCTAGTAGAGCATTTAACCCATTCCTCTATTGCTTTAACCTATTTTTCTCACTTTACTGGGGTGAAAAAGTGCTTGGGGTTGTTCATGAGGGATCCTGGGGCATGAAGCATTAGCCTACTTCTTTTGTGCTCTCTTTTGTACCCAATTTTCCCCTCTAGAGAGTAAGGTTCTGGCCAAGACCCCAGTTATCCCAGGGTCAAATCTTTATATCAGCCTTTTAAGGCCAATAAAAGAAATGTTTGTCTGTAGCTGTGGCTAAAATTGTCAGATGAAAGATTGGATCAGAAAATTATGTGATTTCTTCCTCTTATTGGGCAAAAAACTAACCCCAGTTGAGTGTGGGAGATGGCTCAGCCATAAGGACTGTTGATCCTTAAAAGGATTCAGAATAAGAGCTTTTGTAATTTTAGACAATTGGTTAATTGGCATCAGTGTCAGTTGCTAACTCTGCCATTTTATTCTGTTATGTATGTCTCTGTTGTCCTTAAATTCAGTATGTATAGTTTTTGTATGTAAGTATGCAAAATCAACACAAATGAAAAGGTAGGTGGCAAAATTTTCATGGTAGAGAATGTTTCAATATCTGCATGTACGAGAAATTACTCAATCTGGGATTGATAAAGGGGATAATTAATGGGGAGATATAGCATTTAGTTCTTAGCAGGAACAAATAGGTTATACATTCATCTTCCTTGAAAGATGATCTCAATAAAGCAATCATTCTTGTAATTCTCTGTTCAAATTTCTGTAAAATACAATTCCTCTTTTCTTTGCATTTTACACACATATATGCATTACTAAATATGACTGTATTCATCTGTATCTTATCCCTTTTTCTCTTCTATAGACCCCCTCCTTTCAAGCTATTTGTACATGTCTAAGATTATCAGATTTTATCAAAGACCATCATATGATATGTACTTTTTAAATTAATTCCATCCCAAACTCAGATAATATATGAAGAGGACAAAGTAATTATGGTCAGATACAACTCATGCCAGATTGAGAATGTAATATTATGCCCATATCCTATCTTATTCAAAAGGTCTACTCTCACATGTATTAGCTATATAGTTTGCCTACTTCTATGCCAATTTTGACCTACCTGTGGCAGGCTGATAAGGTTGCAATGTTCAGGAGCTCATTCTCTTTGACTGTGGCACTATCTGCATGCATTATCACTAAAAAGCGTTTCTGAGTTTCAGTTTCAAACTTGTTGCAGAATGAATTCTGAAAGTTACCAGCATGTCCTAGCCTTGATTTTTGCCATCCAAGAGATCAATCATAAACCCACGCTGTTGCATAATCAGACTCTAGGGTTCCACATCTATGATGACCTCTTTGACTCAAAGATGACATATGAGATCCTTTTTGATCTGCTCTTCACACCCAGAGAAGACATACCCAATTACAAGTGTGATAGTAAAAATGTAGTGTCTGTAATTGGGGGATTTAATGTGGAAAATGCCATCCAAATAGCTGCTATATTAAAGAACTACAAGATTCCACAGGTATGTAAAGATTTCTGCTGCTCTTTCTTGCACAAATGCAGGTGCGGAATATGTAGGACTTGGGAAGAGCAAATATGTTTTATCATGTTGGTCTTGTCCTGGATTGCAATATGGATCAGCTTAACCTCCTCTTTTGATAGAAGAATTATTTTTGGTAGAGGGATTTGAACTATTCTAGTTTGTATCTGGTAGTATAGGTTTCCTAGTAGTGAGACCAGCTGCTCCATAAAGGAGCAAAGAACCAGGAAAACAGGAAGCATCTTTCCTAACCATGGAAAAGTGAGGGTGTATTTGCCTAAGTTTCTAGTAAGCCCAATTGTGAAAATGCACAACTTCTTCACTGGTTATGCAGTGACTCAGCTAAAGCTGAGATTCTTTGAAGATACTACATTTTCTAAGATTCTAACTTTCAGTCAAGATTCTAGAAGGTGACACAGGACACCTTTCCAGAAACTGATGTGAGAAGAGAGGGAAAAGGTGGAAATAGCAATTCATTTCAGGGGCCTTTCTTTGCATGGAGAACTTTAAAATGATAAGAATGATTCACCATCATACATTTTCACAACCATCTTAACAAAGGTATATATTATGTGAACAAGGTAAATATGTTCCTGGTGCAAGACACAATTCTTGTAAATCCATTACACTCTGAGGTGGATGCAGGAGGTAGATTTAGAGCATTCACTCAATGGTAGACCTCATCAGGTAGAGGTCTTTTGTGTTCAGAGCTCAACAGCTGTCATTGTTACTATCAGTACTAGAAAGCATGGCAGAACTTCTGTGCGACTTGCTTGACTAAAGGGAATTCCTTTGGCCTGTTCATATACTAGATGCATTAAAAATGTGTTGTAGAATTCAGTATGATGATATAGCTTTCATAGTGGTAATGAAATGTTATGATGTGCACTTTTAAATCAATATGAAAGACAGAGTGTGCCATTGCTTTCTTGCCACTCCACTGCCAATATTCAGCTTTCTCATTCAAGGCCCATGAGTCACTTAGAGAAGTTAAAGTGTGAGGGAGCATTTTGTCTCTACCCTCAACCAAGCAAAAAAAAAAAAAAGTCTAAAAATCTATTTTTTTCCTCATGTCTCAGCAAGCTTGAGTGAGTGTAACGCATACTGACCATTATTTTTGAAATAGTTTTTCTATTGAGGAATAAATTTAGAAATTGATAATCCTGCACTTGGAGACAGCCAGATCTTCCACTAAAACTAGTGTAACCCAACTACTTAACTCAGTTCTATTTTGTTTCTGGAGCAGAGGCATGCCCTCCTAGGGAAAGTAGCTGCCAATTTTTCTACACTGTTTTTGGGATGGGAAAAGAACATTGCTGCAATGAAACAATTAATCTGATGTTGCACTAATTCGATTGTTATGCAATTTTGGACTGTGACATTTCTTTCTTTCTTTTTTCTTGTGCCCCAATAAGATTAAGTGACCCTTATACTTGAATTATTTCATTCTATTGTGAACTAAAATCAGTATTTGAGAATGCTGTACTTGGGAAAACACAGAATGGTCAGAACATTTAAAATATGTTTTCTTGTAATAGTCCTGTAACAATATCCAAGGCAAGAGAAAAAAATGCACTAATACAAGAGGTACCTAACTACTTAAATCTATTCTAGTTTCTTTCTGGAGAAATTCACACGGCTAACCTCAGCCATGTTAGACAGTTACAAATCTGGAATGCTGATTGCTTGAATATTATCTTCTTCCTCACAAATCTCTCAATTCACTTTGTTGCACACATGAAGCTTTTGGATTTGTGCTCCCATATTCAGCATGGTTACAGGACCATGAGAGAATTCTTGTGATCCATAAGCTATGGCATGCACCCCTAGAGAAACCAACTGCCCATTTTACTACTCAGTTTTTGGCAAGAGGAATGAACATTGTTGCTATAAAGCAATTAATCTGATATTGCAGTAATTTCCTTGATATACTGTATATTTTTGGGCTGTGTCATGTCTCTTTCATGGCTGGATGCCTTGATTAATACTTTTTAAATATTGTGATTCAGAGAATTTTTTTTTACTGTTTTAATGTGGAATCATATAATATTAACTTTTTAAAAATCTAAAAAGGAATATTGGTATTGAAAGATACTAGAAGTCATCAATTTGCTTTAAAGAGTGGTTATCTCATCAAAATTAGTAATTCGTCTCTCTGCTTAGCTCTCTTTAGGTTCATTTGAAGCTACACTAAGTGGGAAACCTGTCTTCCACTTTTTATACAGGATGGCACCACAGGAAAGTACTCATCATATGGGGATTGTCCAGCTTCTTCTGCATTTCAGTTGGACATGGATAGGTCTTGTGTCTGACAAGCATGACGGAGAGAACTTTGTTCAGAGATTGATTCCGCTACTTGCCCAAAAAAGCATCTGTCTTGCTTTCTTGCAAAGGATCACTGGAGACCTCTTTGATCTAACTAGTTCTTCTGTCGAAAGTATCAGCAGACTAATTATAACACTATTTTCAACTGATGCCAATGTGGTTGTGCTGAATATGCGGTCTGACATAATCAATGTTTTCACATTAGCATTAGAGAATATGGAGCTAGACATAAAAACCCAAATCAGGAAAGTCTGGTTTATGCCATCCTCATGGTATTTCAGCACTTCAGAAGAGGGAGCACTGATTGGCAAAAACATTTTCCATGGTGCCTTTTCATTCTCAGTCTACACAAATAACGTGAGTGGATTCAAGCAACTGATTAATAAATTTACATCTGAGCAGAAACATTATTTGCATTTCTTCTGTTTGGTGTGGTTATTTGCATTCAATGGATGTGAAAACTGCAGAAGAGAGATGAAACTGGAGACCCTGAATTTGGCTTTCCATAAGATGGAGATGTCTGGTCAGAGCTACAATATCTACAATGCGGTCTATGCCGTGGCACATGCCTTACATGCTACATCCCTGTCCCGACAAAGAGCCATGTGGGATAAAAGCAGTTTGGAGCATTTGGGTGCTCAGCCATGGCAGGTAACAATATCATTCCAATGAACTTCAAACAAAAGATTAAATTAGATCATCTCAGTGGGCTGAACATATTTGGCCAAACACTCTGAGAGTATGTTCTAGATAAACTCTGTGAAATCCTAAGGTCAATAAATAGGTAAAAAATAACTGAGGATGTTGAAGTTGGATGTCATATTTCCTAGTGCAAAGTATCTTTGAAAATGTGATGGGTATATAAGTGGAAGGGTGCCTTGTACTCACATCCCGTTTAAGATCTCAAATGTCTGACACTTATAGATGACTGAATAATTGATGAAACAAGCATGTCGTGTACTTTGCTTTTGCTTTTGGTTTTGTTTTCCCTTTCTTCCAGTATAGCTTCACTCTTTCCTGAAAAACATCCACTTTAACAATGGAGCTGGGCAACAAGTCCATTTGGAGAATGGGGAATTGTCCACTGGCTACGATATCTTCAACTGGATGACTTTCCCCAATCAGTCCTTTCATAAGGTCAAGGTTGGCCAGATTTTACCAAGACAGAAGTTCAGCATCATTGATGATGCCATTGTATGGCACAACGGATTTAAGCAGGTAGGAAACCATTTAAGAGGAACAGGGAGAAGATATTGTATCTAGTTATAAAAGTTATAGGTAGCAAATGGTGTCAGCAACCACTAAATACCTGATGATGCTAGAATTGAGAATAAATTCAAAGAAGTTCCAAGTTCCTAGGGACCAATGTAATCTGAGGAATCTAATAGGAGAACAGGGTACAGCCAGTGCTGAAGTTATGTTTCTGGGCTTCCATATTGGAAAGCTACTGTGCTGTCCTGAATGGAACAATACTGGAACTTTCTCCCATCTGATCCCACAGAAGAACAGAGCACAGAATACAACTACCTGCAATTGGTGAGCAAGCCCATATAAGATTGAAGATTGTATAGGGGCACTAAGTTTGGTCTAGTGCATAGAAAAAATGGGATGCATCCAGCCTTCATTAAATTTTGAGTAAAGCTATTAAAATGAGGCTCAAGGTAATCATGACTAACTATATTCCCATTAAATTTTGTACATCACCTGCAACAAAATCTAGATCAGTCCCTTTGTTTCTACCCTTCTTCCTCTTTTTGTGAATAGGTGCCACCTCGTTCCAGATGTGTTGAGAGCTGCCACCATGGACAGAAGAAGATAATCCAGGAGGAAAAACCAGTGTGTTGCTATGATTGCACTTCATGCCCAGAAGACACGTATTCCAACCAAATGGGTATGTGACTGGGTACACTAGAGAGTTCCCAGCACATTCAGTTCTGCGAAGTGTTCAGGGAAGAACTGCATCCTGCAAGTGGTTGCACGCTGACTTGTTCGTCCCCTGCACACATTCCTCTAGTTTTAAGAGAAATTTCTCATTGGAAAAGGGGCTTGTGATGAGGCTCCATGGAATCCATCCCTCTAACAGTAGTGGATAGCCTTTTCTTAGAAGGTGAGATGGGATACGATGGTGTCCACAAACGCCCACAGTAGCCTGGCTGTGCAAACAACCTGCTTCAGCATCACATGCTGCATCATGTGCAGCACAAACTGTATGTGACTCTGAAAAGAGAAGCTGCTCATGCAGCACTCATGCGGGGCTGGATTCCTGCTGATGGCCATGCAGATGCTCAGCAAGAATTCAGGCCCATGGCCATGGCAGAGTGGAACATGGTTTAGAGAGCTGAACCCAGGAAATCAAATGAATTCCCACTGCCTAATAGGATGCTATGCACATCCCTATGCAAAATGCTCTCAGAACACTGCATTTCCCATCTTAACTGGGGCAAGAGTTATTCTTTAAAAAGAAGGTTGGTAAATTCTTATTAAAATAAATTTAATCATTCAAAATAAAATCCTTATCGATTTTAATTTGCCAAAGATGAATGGAATATGTATTCCTATTATACTACTAAAGGGGACCATGTTGAAAGCACCTATAAGCTATCTTGATGTTGATACTAAATTATCAATATTTAAAGAGATCCTTGGCTATATATAGTTGATGATTTTAGTGAATCATAGTTATAAATAGGAATTTGGTGGACAGACTATCAGGTACAGAATTATTTTATGATGTTGTTTTAAATCTGTTAAACAAGCATTAAATAGAGGATTATATTGTATATTGTTGTCATAGGTTTAGGTGACTTTCATGCCTTACTTTGTTGTAAATTGAGGAAAGAGCTTTGGCTACAGATGGTGGAGAAATGAAATAGTTATACATGCAGGAAAGCTGTGTGGGGATGACAGCCTAAGAGATAATACATAAAAAATGTCCGCAATGCTGGTCCAGCATTAATTATGCCTAATGTTCCCTCCCCTCCCCTCCCCTCCCCTCCCTTCCCTTCCCTTCCCTTCCCTTCCCTTCCCTTCCCTTCCCTTCCCTTCCCTTTGCTTCCAAAAACAGAAATCAAAATCCTTTAAGCATGACCGAACGCTCACACAGTTTTCCATTTTCAGATGCAGCTTATTGTGTCCCATGTCTGGAGGATCAGTACCCAAATGAGAACCACGACCAGTGCATCCCTAAGATTGTATCTTTCCTTTCCTATCAAGAGCCCTTGGGGATGGTTATGCTTTCTCTTGCTCTCTTCTTTGTGGTAACTACATGTTTCATCATG
>NW_025336248.1:1057448-1072562 GCF_004798865.1 Varanus komodoensis
ACATTATTCTTTTAAGACCTGATCTCAACTGTAGGAAACAACTCAAACAGAAAGAGTAATTTTCCACATGATTCTAATAGTTGATTATTCATTGATTTTTACTCTCTCTTAATTTTGACCGAATTACTTGTGTTTCCTTTTTAAACTGGGTGTACCATTTCTTGGATGAAGAGTCTATTTTTAGAGACATCTGGTCTTGATGGCTGTGTATCACCACTCATATGAGAAACAAACTGAAAGAAAAAAGGAGGGCTGTATTTGTCTCTTGATCATTGCATGCCCTTCATAGAAATTTATTTGGCAAATTAGGGGACAGACTTTTCAATTTAGTAAGACATAGGCTTGATGCAACACTGTGCTTTGCATATCTTTATTCAAAAGTTTGTTCTTTAAGCAACATTTATCCTGTGAATTGTTTCATTGCTTTAAAGATTTTTTCTGAAATTCCATGTAGTGTCCTTTGTAAGATTCAGGTGTAATTTTCAGCTTAAGAGTGTCGGTTGGGATTACAAAGTAGTATAACATGCAAATAATGGCAGGAGAGTTACTAATTTCCCTTACGACTTGTTTGTTGTATTTGTCATTTGCATGCCTCATGATTTTTTTTCTGACTTATTAAGATGTCTGGATTTTTATATCTGCTCCACAAGTGTTGCATGCAGCAGTGGATGACAGACACCCACATTTGCAGCACAAGCTTGCAAAGCCTTGCAGTAAATCTCCCAGATGGGGCATTTGAAGCACTGAACATAGGAGTTCCATTAACAAGATACATGCTTCAGAGCTGCCGTTTAAGTCCTGCAGAAAGTATGTTATTTGTGTAATTATTTCCATCAACCAGATGTTTGTGTGATGAGGAAAAGAGCAGCAACTCAGCACTCATTTAGTAAATTCCAGCATTAAGGTAAGGACTTCAGTAAACACTTGATTGTCAATTTCATTGTCTGAGCCAAGGACAGGGCAAATGGTTCTGATAATATCAATACATTTTTAGTAGTGGGTGAGATTCACACACCTATTTATGACAGGAATACATATGGGGACCACACAAGCAGCCTTGGATTTCATCCACTCCTACACATAGCTTTTCTTCTGTGTCACTACCACCAGAAAAAAATTGTAGAGATTAAATGAAGTATCTGAAACTCACTTTGGATGAACTAGGAAATTATCCTACAAAAACCTGACAATTTTGCTGTCTGGCCAAGAAGTTTGAGTTGGTGCATCTGCTAAATGAATCAGGGTGTGTGTGCATGTGCGTGCGTGCGTGCATGCGCGTATGCATATTCAGATAAACTAGCCCTGAAAACAGAATATTGCAGAGGATTTTCACCTGAGTTTATTATTCTAGTTATTGCTATCACTTTTGCATTGTATCTCATAATATTAATTCTGGGTTGGTTTTTACTGTCTCTAGTGATGGAATAAATACTCAAGCAAACTTCTTTGGATATGTGATGCATGTCAGTGACTTCTGAATTAAGTTTTTGAGCCTAATTATTTCTTAATATGCTTTGCCGTTATTTAGATGCATTGGAAAATCAATAAAAGGAAGGGTAATCAAACAGATTCCATGCTATTTATTCTCTTGGACTTTAACAGTGAAAATCTCCAGACTTTCCTTTCTATACTGTTCCTACCTATTTACATCGTGACCATGGATGGCAACATCCTCATTGTCCTTCTAGTGGTGTTTGATCAGCATCTGCATACCCCCATGTATTTCTTCCTGGGAAACCTGTCCTGCCTGGAGACTTGCTACAGCTCCACCATCATGCCAAGGATGTTGGTCCGCTTTATGAGTGGGGACAGAACAATCTCCATTGGGGGATGCTTTGCACAGCTATATTTCTTTGGGTTTCTTGCAGCCACAGAATGCTACTTCTTAGCTGTCATGTCTTATGATCGTTATTTAGCAATATGCAAACCACTGCACTATGCAATGCTGATGAATGGGAGAATTTGCATCCTGCTGATTGCTGGATCATGGATCAGTGGATCACTGGGCATCAGTCTCATAATATTCTTGGTATCACAGCTAAGTTTCTGTGGGCCCAACAACATCAATCACTTTTTCTGTGATTTAGCTCCAGTGATTAGGCTCTCATGTGATGATACGCACATGGTTGAGGTGACTGCCTTTGTGATCTCCTCTATAGGCACACTGCCTCCACTTATAATCACTCTGGCATCTTATGTTTGCATCATCAAGAGCATTTTAAGAATCCCCTCCACTGCAGGCAAACAAAAGGCTTTCTCTACCTGCTCCTCTCACCTGACTGTGGTTGCTTGTTGCTATGGCTCTTTGATGATAGTCTACGTTTTACCAAACATGAGTTCACTGAGTGGCTTGAAGAAACTGTTCTCTCTTTTCTACACGCTACTCACCCCACTGGTTAATCCCCTCATATATAGCTTGAGAAACAAAGAAGTAAGGGAAGCACTGAAAAGAACCTTCACAATGTTTCATAAAAGTCACTAAAAATCAGAAAAGAATAGTTATATCAGGGTGGGGTGGGGGTTAATTCATCAAAATGTCTGTATGATATGGATATATTACAGTGCCTGATTGTGAAAGATGGTTCTCTTTTAATTCTTTGGTCCTCTTTAAAGAGGTAGGAATTTGAAAAGCAGCTGCTGATGCCAGAGTGTAGGACATGGAATAATCAGTTCAAGTTGCGACAACCCAGATCCAGACTGGACATCAGGAAAAGCTTCCTCACTGTCAGAGAAATACAACAGTGGAACCAGCTGCCTAGAGAGGTGGTGGGCTCTCCCACACTAGGGACATTCAAAAAGAAACTGGACAGCCATTCGAGTGGGATGGTGTAGCTTGGTGTCCTGCAACAGCAGGGGGTTGGGCCCAAAAGCCTTCATGGCCCCTTCCAACTCTACTATTCTATGATCCTATAAAGTATGTAGAAGTTATCTACTTTGGCTTCAGAGGAACATATATAGAATGAAGGAAAAAGGTGCAAGCAAAGGTGAGATTGCTTCTTCAACTGAAAGACTGCTACTACAGAAAGTTTGGAGAATTCATTCGCACAACATGCCCCATAGCAAACTGTAAGAAACTGTGTCTTCTGCCCTCAGGCACACTATGCCATGTGTTATTCAAACTGACTTTTGATAGCAAGGATAGGGAAGGTTTGATTAATTATTACTAATTATTATTACTAATTATTGTTACCACTGTGCAACTTGGGCCCATAGCATGGTTCAGGATTTGAGTCTCCCCAGTGTTTTGTTTTGTTTTTTAAGATAGAGAAATAAGAATTGTTGAGATCTTAAGGAGATTTTCATATATATTTATTTACAATAAAAAGATGATGAAGAGATCAAACTGGTTAGTGAGAAATGGCACAGAATGCAAATGGCAAAAGAGACAGACAGACAGACAGACAGATGCTATAGCAGACTGTGTCCAATGGCATCCCCTTTTTTCTCTTTCACATCTCCCTTGACTTTAGCCATAAGTCTCAACACATTTGATCACATGGACACCATTCCTGCTACTTATACACTCTAGGACAAGGGAACATTGTTCAGACTTAGGATGAAATCCACTTTCAGATACACTATTGGGAGTCACATCCCACTGACAGACAGATCTGAAGATGAATATGACAGAGCCAAAGCAACTGTATTTCAATGTATTTTATTGTGTTGTAAGCCACCTCGAGGTTTCGGCAAGGGGCAGCATAGAAATGTTATAATAATAATAATAATAATAATAATAATAATAATAATCCCGGTAGTGTCATTTTTTCAGGTCTAGCATGAAGCACTGAGGTCAATACAATGTCAAAGCCTGAGAAGGAGGGAATAGAGGCAGTGTCATGTACTTGGAAGTAATGTATTATTGGGCACTTCCCATCTTGTTCTCCTATGTAAGGAGGAAGGTGTCAATGTATGCTAGATAGTTCTGTAGAAATATAGAAATTCAACTGGAATTGAATGAGGAGAAATTAATAGGAACACCATGTAGGAGGATGAAGAAAATAGATATTAACGTTCAAAATACACGGTAAGTTTTAAGTCATTGATTAGCATTTAGACATTGTATGGTTTGCAATGCAGAGTTGCATTAAGGACACCCTATGAAAATTATATGCCCACACCTGATTAATTTAGGGAGCCATTCCATTATGGACAAGCTCCCCTGTTGATAATTCTCAAGTAGAATTAGAACATGGTTGTCCATGGAGATTTCACTAAAAGACTGAAAAGCAACTTCATTAAATCATGAATGACTTCCATCGCCAAGGCAAATCTAGGCAAGTAGTTTTCTTTATTCCATCAACATATTATGCATCATTGCAAATATGATTATGGGCCCATATTGGCTAAAATAATCATTTCTCTGCTGATAGATTGTTTTGTTTCATGGATAATAAAAAGGAAACACCTCAAGGAGACAAAATTCTGATCAGATGAAAGGCAATTTTAGAATATTTTTTTATGTGTTTTACCATAAGAAATCCATTAGGAATTTGCCAAGGGGGAAGATTTTCCCATCATGAGAGGAGACTCACCGATTTCCCTCATGATCTGAGTGTTGTCAGATCTGCATTCATTCTCCATCTGCTCCTTTTTGTAGGATGATTAACAAATATGGGTGCTTATACAAGCTATAAAACCCAATTTATTAAGCAATGGACAGCACTTATACTGAAGAGATGCCTTTGAAGCCCTTGGGTCAGCATGGTCACTAAAACAATGGCTTCTGTGCAATGTACATTTGAGAGCTGGTATATATTGAAGACCAGCAGGAAATATATTTGATAATGGATTAGGTATTGCAGCATTTTGACATTTTGTCATTATTTGTTTTTCGGTGCCAGGCAAAGACCTTTTTATTTAAGCGACATTTTAATTGTTAATATTATTTGCTTATTTTATCTGGCCAGGGTGACTTATTTTATATTGTTATTTCTTGTATTTTAATTTTATGTTGTGAGCTGCCCCGAGGCTTCAGCGAATGGGGCCGCATAGAAATGTTTTAATAAATAAATAAATAAATAGAAACAACAAGCAGTAGGTGTCAGTTTTCCAGTTCATTCTGACTTCAAGGTAATAATTCCTAGAAGTGGCTTCTCACAGATGTAATATCCTCATTCACAAAGCAGTTATGTGATTAGATTTTTTTAATGGTGGCATATGTGTCAATATAGTTGACTTCCAGTTTAATGTAAAGTGATTGGAAATGAAAATAATGCAGAAAATAGCTCAGCTCTGATGTTCTTTGGTATAGGAATGAGTACCTAGTTTCTTGATGGAAGCTTTCTTGGAGGCAGAAGACTGTGTGGCATCTGCAGCTGCAAGGATCCTGCTCTCACTCTCTCTATCACACACACACACACACACATACGTGAATGTATGGATGAACAGATGGATACTATGCACTCTGAGCTCCATAGAAAACCTAGGACAAGCTTAATGTGTGTGTGTGTGTGTGTGTGTGTTTCATGTAGCCCAATATTATGACTGCAGAAACAATCAATATATATATATATATTTAAACCATCTGCAGTATACTCTCATTTTAGATTCTGGAATGGCAGGCTACATCTTTTATGTAAATCCCCATTAAGAGAGAGGGGAGCAGTGAAGGTAGGAAAAAAACAGAGATTAAATGGGGCTTACTCTCTTCAAAGTGTGCTCAGGATCACAGTCTCCTAAGAGGTCATATCATAAAAGAACCATCCTTAGCTTAAAATCTTAGACTTGTATTAAATTAAATTGAGTGTCACATCAAACTATTAAGCCTATTTTTTCCTGATATCGTCTGCCTTGCTGTTGTACAGATGCACTTAAATATCCACCCAGACAAGGAAAACAGAACAGCTCTTGTGGCTTTTATCCTCCTTGATTTTAACAGTGAGGACCTGCAGACTTTCTTTTTCATGTTATTCCTACTCATCTACATTGAGACCATAACTGGCAACATCCTCATTGTCCTTCTAGTAGAGTTTGATCATCAGCTTCACACCCCCATGTATTTCTTCCTGGGAAACCTGTCCTGCCTGGAGACTTGCTACAGCTCCACCATCATGCCAAGGATGTTGGTCCACCTTCTGAGTGGGTACAAAACAATCCCCATTGGGGGATGCTTTGCACAGCTGTATTTCTTTGGGTACCTTGCAACCACAGAATGCTACTTCCTGGCTGTCATGTCATATGATCGTTATTTAGCAATATGCAAACCACTACACTATGCAATGCTGATGAATGGGAGAATTTGCATCCTGCTGATTGCTGGATCATGGATTAGTGGATCACTGTTCACCAGCCTTATCGTATTCTTGGTATCCCAGCTGAGATTTTGTGGACCAAATAAAATTGACCATTTTTTTCTGTGATTTAACTCCATTGATAAGACTGTCATGCAGTGACATCCACTTGGTTGAAAATACATCCTTCATAGTTTCCTCTCTAGGTATCCTGCCCCCATTTCTAATAACACTTTCATCTTATGTTTGTATAATTAGGAGCATTTTAAGCATCTCCTCTACTGTAAGGAAAGAAAAGGCATTCTCTACTTGTTCCTCTCACCTGATTGTGGTTGCTTGTTTCTACGGCTCTTTGATCACAGTCTACATTATACCAAATGTAAGATCTGTGAGTAACTTGGAGAAACTGTTCTCTCTCTTCTACACTTTGCTGACCCCCACTGGTCAATCCCCTTGTATACAGCTTGAGGAACAAAGAAGTAAAGGAAGCTGTAAAGAAAATGTTCACAATGCATTACAGATTTCATTAAAACTCAATAGGCAAAGGTGTGAATTTTCTTGTGTTGTTCTCTGTATAAGGATGACATGTGGCACATATTTACAGAAGTGTTTGGAATGCATTACATGCATGTCTTCAGTGCCCATCTGGTTCTCAAATGCAAGGAGGTCGGTCAAGTTGAACACTCTGTGTACTGAGGCATTGAGCTTGGAAGGACTTCAGAGACTTGTGACAACCTACACTATACATTTTGTATAAATAATAAAAGGGGAGGGTAATAAACCTCCCATGGATGTATTACAATTTTGAATGAAAGGGGGTATCTTGGAAAGAGCAGAAAAATGAAGGAAAAAAATTACTAGGCAGCCATAGTCCTGGTGGAGGGGTGCACTAAGGGTGACGTCTGTTTTTTCTCAATTTTGTGTATTGTGTGTTTTTATTAATTATATAGTTTTTGCATTTGTATTTGTATCATAATAAAATAATAAAGATTTCCCCATGGAAGTGCAGAGCTGAGTAGATCCATGTTCAGATATTCTAGCCATATCTGTGAGTTTGTATCCAGGTCAGTTAGCTGCTAGGCCCAGAGCTGAAATGGTGGTTTTAAAATGAACTGGTCGTTAAATGGAAGGGAAGATTAAAGAATCATTTCAGGGCATTGGTATCTCTTATCTTGTCTTCTTTTAACAATGTCCAAATAACCCCCCCCCCCATCACATACACTATCACACACTATTTGTGAAAGAATGATGGCAATTGCTGGCTGCCATTTTACTCCCCAAAAAGTGTTCCAAGAGTTTCTCCTAAGTCAGTGAGTTTTGGTGGGAGACAAAACACAAGTTCAGGAGATTGAACTTATGCAGGAAGAATTTCATAAGGGCACGAAACATGTGCAACATGTCACTTTTAAAATACACTCCAAGATAATTAAAACAAACATGCTTCACATTTATTTTCCATAAACTGGCACTTGGTGGACAACACAGCATTGAATTTTTCAGACTGGAAATATTTCTGGCTCTCTGCGACTATCTCGTTATTTGGTGTGCTTGGTTGGTCTCAATATTGGTAGACGATAAGGAAAGTCCTTGTTTGGAACTTGGTAGGAACAGTTTCCGAGCAGATTCCAGTAAGATTTATGTATTTGTGTATTTGTGTATGTACGTATGCATGCATTTATTTATTTATTGGGCAGGAAAACAACATGGTGATGCTGGTGAACAGAAGGATAGAACATAGAAGGATGTTTCTATCCTTTGTTCATGGTGACTTAAATTATTTTGCAGGAATTCTCTCCCAGACAAACATAGGTTTGAATTGTTTGATTAACAGTTTTGCAAAAATGTAGGAAACCTCCAAAGGAGTGGTGGTTGGTGAATGAGGGAGAAGCTAAGGGAGGCTGCTTGTAATTCTAGAAAATGCAGGTGGATCAGAAGGACCCCCTTTCCCTGGGACTGCAGCACTGCAGCCTGGAAGAAATGTCATGACCCCAGAGGGCTCCCCTGAGAAGCAGAGAGTGGTTGGAGTTACACTTCAAGGCATGCATGTGGGCATATCCATCTGTGCAACTAGGGTGGTGTTTGCCTGCTCTGTAATTATCCAAATTATTATTATTTGCTTTGTCTTCTCTAAGACAAAACTATATGGATTCAAATATAGGTGGTTAAATTCTGAGTGACTCTGTGCCACTCAGGAGTCTTGAAGGAGGGTGCAAAATCTGATAAAGGAGAAACAGATGAAGTAGATCTTCCACCAGGCCTGCTGAGGCTGAGGCTGTGGTGTGGGTGGGATATGAGCAGGCATGTCCTGGAGCACAGGGGGCTGCTCTTCATGCTGATGTGGCAGCTCCAGATCCCTCCTCTTGTGGGCGAGGGAGAGAAAGGAGAATGCAGCCTCTACAGGAGCTTCCAGGACAATCTCTACCAGCCTGGAGATATCATAATTGCTGGGATTTTCCCTTTAATACACCCCTGGATACTTTTGCTCAACTTCACACACTTTCCTGACAGGAGTCATGAAGGTCATCTGTATGTAATGCTACTTTCTTGGGGATATTCGATGTATTCAGAGCTGCATGGAGGTGGAAGAGCTGCAGCTTCAGAGATCATGTAGTTGAAACTTGGCCAATGTTGGATTGTTTCCATTTCTGTTTGCAATACACTTTTTAAAGGCACAGGAGGGAAGGAGTTGAGATCTGTTTAGATGATGAGAGATACTTTTTATCTAACTCAGACCCAGGTGTTAGATTCAGTGTCTAGGCAATACTAACTTCAAATAAGAAATTAGCGTAAGGATTCCACCAGTTCTTAATGTTAGCATTAAAAAGTGTACCCAGGTGGGAGAGCTTAACTGTAAAAACTAGCATGAGCATTAAAATAGCCTTCCTACAAACACACACACTGCAGTGGGAACTCTTCACAAAACTACTAGATACCCCAGCCCAACATTGAAGATTATAGGTTCCTCTGGCTAGTGCAGCATTTAAGCCATTTCTCTATCACTTTACCAGGGTTGGGAGGGGGTGTTTGAGATTTGTTTTGAGGGATTGTACATTTTAAATATATATGAATCAATACATGAGATTGCAGTCATCAGTAACGGACTTATTCCTTTTTGTTAGTTTTTTGCATTGTACATTCTCCCCTCCTTTTAAGCTATTTCTCACAATTCTTTATCAGTTTTATATCATGTCATTTTAAAACAGGACAACATGGCCAGAACCCATCAAATGGTATGTACTTTTTAAATTAATTGGATTCTAAAGTCAGATAACATATGAACAAGAAAAGGTGCTTAATTCTGATGGGATCAAACACAGACCAGATTGACAATGTAGTATTCTCCTTTTCTCCTATCTTATTCAACAGGTCTATTCTCACTCACATGTGCTAACACTATAGTTTGTCTGTTGCCTGCCAATTTTGACCTTCGTGATGCAGGTTGGGAAGTTTAAAATGTTCAGCAGCTCTTTCTTTCACCTTTGACACTATCTGCATGTATTTGCACTAATAAGAGTTTCTGAGTCTTGATGTCAACCTTATTGCAGAGTGAAGATCAGAAATTACCAGTATGTCTTGGCCTTGATTTTTGCCATCCAAGAGATCAATCATAACCCAAGATTGTTGCATAATAAGACTATGGGGTTTCACATCTATGACAACCTCTTTGACTCAAAGATGACATATGAGACCCTCTTTGATCTGCTCTTCACACCCAGAGAAGACATACCCAATTACAAGTGTGATTGGAAAAAGGTAGTGTCTGTAATTGGGGGATTTAATGTGGAAAATGCCATCCAAATAGCTGACATGTTAAAGAACTACAAGATTCCACAGGTATGGAAAGATCTCTGCAACTCCTTTGGTGTTTCTGGCACAAATTCAGATGTGGAATATGTATGACTTGGGAAGGACATAGATGTTTCCCCATGTCATTCTAGTCCTGTGTTGCCATATCTGGTTGGTTTGGTGAAACACAAGGAAGAATCCTCTTCCTAATAGTAAGGTCAGCAACTTCACACAGCAGTAAATGGCTGTATTTGCATAAGTTGCAAGCAAGCCCTACTGTGACCCTTCATCACTGTCTATGAGGTGACTCAGTTAATGTAGAGGTTCTTAGAAGATTCTTCTAAGAAGTCTTCTGTGATTCTAAGACTCACAAAAGACTTCTAATGTTAGAGGATATCTGAAGGTGTGTATCATTCCCTATGTGCCTGCCCTTCCCTTGAGATCTGGGCAGAGGCACTTTTTCAGAAGCCCTCCTTGAAGGAGATTAGGAAGGTGGCTAGCCAGAGGAGGGTCCTCTCTGCAGTGGTGCTCTGTTTATAGAATACAATCCCCTGAGAGGTTCACCTGGTGCCAATACTTTATTCTTTCTGGCACCAGGCCAACCCTTTTTATTTTCCCAGTATTTTAGATTGTGAGGTGTTTGATTGTACAGAATGGATGCTGTGTTCTGCACTGTTTCATAGTAAGACCATACCAAGATAATTGGTAGTGAGAGTATGCAAAAGTTTTAAATAAATAAACAATCAATCTTCAGTCAAGATTCTAGAAGCTGACATACAACACCTTTGCAGAAAGTGATTTGAGTAGTAAGGAAAAGATGGAGATAGCAATTCATTTCAGCTGCCTTCCCTTTCATGGATACCTTAAATATGATAAGAATGATTCACAATTATACATTTTCACAACATTCTTAATAAAGGTATATATGTGTGAACCATAATTTGCTGGCATGAGACACAATACTTGTTTATCTATTATGCACTGCACTGAATGTCAGAGGAAGATTGAAAGCCCTCTCACAATGGTAGACCTCATCAGGTGGAGGTCTTTTGTGCTACTAGTTCAACAAGTGTCATTGCTATAAGAGGTAGAACACAGAAGCCCAGTACGGCAGAACTTCCGTGTGTGGCTTCCTTGACTAAAGGACATTCCTTTGGCCTGTTAATACACTAGAGGCATATAAAATGTGTTGTAGAATGATGTGTGATGACTCACCTTTCATAATAATCATGAAAAGTTATAATATGGAATTAATATTAATTGCAAAAAAATGTGTCACTGTTTTCCTGCCACTCCACTCCAATACTGAACTTACCCATTCAAGGGCCATGAATCACTGAGAGAAGTCAAGGTGTTTTGATGACAAGTTTTTGACTCTGTTTTTGGGAAGTGGAAAGTTTATTTTACTGCTCATTAAATAGGATGGTATTTTTAAAAATACAAAATGGGATATTGGTATTGGAAGATACTCAGTTTACTTTAGACATTCTTTGTCTCTTGAAAATGTAAATATTCTTCTCCCTGCTTAGCTCACTTTAGGTTCATTTGAAGCTACACCAAGTGGGAAACCTGTTTTCCATTTTGCATACCAAATGGCACCACGGGAAAGTACTCATTATATGGGGATTGTCCAGCTTCTTCTTTATTTCAGATGGACATGGATTGGTCTTCTGTCAGGCAAGCATGATGGAGAGAACTTTGTTCAGAAATTGATTCCTCTGCTTGCCCAAAACAGCATCTGTGTTGCCTTCTTGCAAAGGCTCACTGGAAACAACTTTGACGCAACCAGTTATTCTATTGAAAATATCAGGAACTTAATTCTAACACTATTTTTAATTGATGCCAATGTGGTTGTGCTGAATATGCGGTCTGACAGCATCATTGTTTTCACATTCATTTTAGAGAAAATGGAACTAAAGAGAAAAACTCAAATCAGTAAAGTGTGGCTTATGCCATCTTCATGGTATTTCAGCACTTCAAAAGAGGGAGCTCTCATTGGCAAAACCATTTTCCATGGTGCTTTTTCATTCTCAGTTCGCACACATAATGTGCCAGGATTCAAGGTTTTTCTTAATAACTTGACATCTGAGAAGAGGCTTCTGCATTTCTTCTGTTTGTTTTGGCTATTTGCGTTCAATGCATGTAAAAAATGCGGTCGAGAGATGAAACTGGAAAACCTGAGTCCAGTGTTGTTTGAGATGGACATGTCTGGTCTGAGCTACAATATCTACAATGCGGTCTATGCTGTGGCACATGCCTTACATGCCATAACCCATTCCCGACAAAGAATCATGTGGGACAGAAGCAATTTGGAGCTTTGGGATGTTCAGCCATGGCAGGTAAAATCATGATTCTAATACAATACTGTGAGTGGGTGATATCTGGCTAATTTGTTGCTAAGAATCTCTCTGGAGTTCTAAGACTGGAAAACAAAACCGAAGCAATCTATGTATTGAATACGTTTCCTTCTTGTGTGAAGTTAAGCTGGCAGGAAATTTCTTGGCTGTAAGTATAGAGTGGTTATACATTACAGAATGATAGACTGAACATGCAAAGATTATGATTTCATTTGAAATAGCTCACTGTATGTTTCTTCTCAATGTAGCTCCATTCTTTCTTGAAAAACATCCACTTTAATAATGGAGCTGGCTTAGAAGTCTTTTTTGAGAATGGAGAATTGTCTACTGGATATGATATCATCAACTGGATCAATTTCCCCAATCAGTCCTTCCATAAGGTCAAGGTTGGGGAGATTTTACCGAGCCAGAAGTTTACCATCACTGATGATGCCGTTGTATGGCACAATGGATTTAAGGAGGTAGAAAACCATTTCTGACAGAGTGCAGCTATGATAGAGGATACTTCTGAGTGAATATTCATACCTCTGAAATCCAAGCAGGAAGGAATGCATTGCACATTTTCAAGGCACTGCTGTATAGAATGGTGCTTCTTATCCGTATCAGTGTTACAGGAATTCTGTCCATGTGTTGGCTACTGTCTAAACATAGCAGACAGGTTGAATATGACTTGCAACAGTTGTATGAAGACAAAAACACACTTGAACATAACTGAATAATAATAATTTCAAGATTATTTTTGTTCTGTCACTGTTATTCATGATCAAATTATGGAGAAATCTCTCTGTCTTCTAGAATTCTTTCTCATGTCTGTAAATAGAAGGGTGCTGAGAGTTGGGCTTCACTGACTGACATCATGACTCACCATCTTTCTGACAAGCCTAGAACTGCAATGAAGAGGAAGAAGAGAAAGGCATTATTTCTGGCTGTAGTACTTATAGGTCCTATTAAGGATCAGAGGTTTCTAAGTTTACGGAGCTTGATCTAGTGCATAGAAAAATGGGATGAATCAAGCATTCATTAAATTTTGAGTAAAGTCATTAAAATGAGACTCATTGTAATAAGAGCTAACTTTTTGCTGGTTGATTTGCACACTCTAATGTGACTAAATCTAGATCAGACCTTTTGTTTCTATTCTCCTTCCTCTTTTTGTGAATAGGTGCCACCTCGTTCCAGATGTGTTGAAAGCTGCCACCATGGACAGAAGAAGATAATTCAGGAGGAAAAACCAGTGTGTTGCTATGATTGCACTTCATGCCCAGAAGACACGTATTCCAACCAAATGGGTATGTGACTGGATACACTAGAGAGTTCCCAGCACATTCAGTTCCATGTAGTGTTCAGAGAAGAACTGCATCCTGCAAGTGGTTGCACGCTGACATATTTGTCCCCTGCACACATTCCTCTAGTTTGAAGAGACAATTCTCATTGGGAATGTAGGAGAGCAGGAAAGAGGCCAACACTAGAGTTGCAATGAGCCTCCATGCATCCTCAAGCATTAGTGGACAGCCTTGTCTTAGAAGGTGAGAGGAGATAGGAGGAATTCCACAAATGCTCACAGTACCCTGGCTGTAAAAACAACAACCATTCACTTCACATGCTGCATCATGTGCAGCTCAAACTCTGGCTGCTGCAGGTGACTCAGAAGAAAGAAGCTGATTACACAGTGCTTATGCAGGACTGGATTCCTTGGGATCACTACACAGATGCTCAGCAGGGCACTGCAGTTTTAACCCTGGTTAGGGCAATGTTTGTTTTGAAAAAGATTTCTACTTAAGCAGACCAGACTGTCAGCACCCACATGTATATTGGCTTAGGAAAGGATATAACAGTACATTTCATGTTTTCTCTCACTGCCTCCTTCACCACCTCCTTCTTCTTTTGGGATTAATCTCAAATTCTTATTAAAATCAACAGAAATGAAATGCTTATTGATTTTAATTGACCAAAGATTATGGGAATATCTATCGCTCCTAGAATAATATAGGGGGCCATGTTGAATGTGCCTATAGGCAAACTTAAGTTGCTATTACATTATGAATATTTGCAGAGATCAGGGGTTATGTTTAGTTGCTAATTCTAGTTACTCTTATTTACAACTAGTTAGCATTTACTGGACAAAATGTTTCTTTCCTCTCCTCTCCTCTTCTCTCCTGTTCTTTCTTTCATCCTTTCTTTCTTTTTTGGATGTAGTTTTAAATCTGTTAAACAAACATAAAAGAGTGTATTATGTTGTATATTTTCCATAACTGTTGTTGACTTTCATGTCATACTTTGTTGTAAACTGAACAAAGAGCTTTGGTTACAGGTGGTGGAGAAATGAAATTAAAAGAAATGAAATGAAAAATACATCCAGCAAAGCAGGTCGGGGATGACAACCTAAGAGACAATACATACAAATGACAGCAATTTTGGTCCAGCATTAATTATGCACAATATTGCTTCTCTTCTCTTCTCATTTCTTTCTTTTCTTTTTTAAAAACATTAATCAAGGGATCCTTTTTGCTTGACCAAAGCCACTGATTCTGTTTGTCCTGTTCAGATGCAGCTCATTGTGACCCATGTCCAGAGGATCAGTATCCAAGTGACAACCATGACCAGTGCATCCCTAAGATTGTATCTTTCCTTTCCTATCAAGAGCCCTTGGGGATGGTTATGCTTTCTCTTACTCTATTCTTTGTTCTAACTACTTGTTTCATCATGCAAACATTTCTAAAAAACTGGAATACTCCCATTGT
>NW_025336248.1:1072662-1086027 GCF_004798865.1 Varanus komodoensis
CTTCCTTCCAAAATGTTACATTATTCTTTTAAGACCTGATCTCAACTCTAGGAAACAACTCAAAGACAAAAGGCAGTTTTCCACATGATTCTAGTATTTGCTTGGTCATTGATTGATTTTTACTCTGTCTTAACTTTGACTGAATGACCTATCTTTGGCTTTATAAAGCTGGTTGTACCATTTCCTGGAGGTGAAGTCTATCAATGGCTTCAAGTTTTAATGGCTGTATATTACTACCACTATGAGAACCAAATTGTGATAAAGAAATGGAGGTGTTATTTGTCTGACAATGTGATTCATAGTAATCTGGTTGGCAGATTAGGGAACAACTAAAATTAACTCCTAAACATAACCAAGGATCTGTGAAAATAGTTATAATGCATCCTCATCAACACTTCCAAAAAGTGGACTGTCCTGGCAACAATGAAAAACTCTCATTTTGATAATATTTATAATGAATAGGAAGTAATATTCCTAGCACAGCAGTCACCAAGAGGCAGGCCATTTCTGAAGCACTAACATGCTCATCCATCAGACAAATCTCTAGTCTTTGTTCTATCACTAGACAAGATCATCAAATGTCTCAACCTGATTGAGCTGGCCTCACATGAGGTACAGTGCCCTTGATTTATTTTTCTGGACATTAAAGGGGAAATGGGGCAGATCTCACAGATCTCAGAGAGGGAGAGAGAGAGAGGGGGGGAGGGGGAGGGGGAGGGGAGAGAGAGAGAGAGAGAGTCATGATTCCTTGATGCAATAACACAATATTTCTCATTTAATAATGTGCAATATAATAATACACACAATGAT
The DNA here is from genome assembly GCF_004798865.1 of Varanus komodoensis. Classification (NCBI taxonomy): domain Eukaryota; kingdom Metazoa; phylum Chordata; class Lepidosauria; order Squamata; family Varanidae; genus Varanus; species Varanus komodoensis. The sequence goes on from NW_025336248.1 coordinate 1,073,473, forward strand.
AGATTTCTTCCTGACTCATGAACTCAAGAAATTCCAGAACCATGAAGGTTCTTGAAGAGTTGCTATGAAGGATGACATAGCAATAATGATAAGGGATTCACTAATTTCCCTTGTGGCTTGGGTGTCTTCTTCTCCATGCTGACTTTGCATTGAGATATTTCAGGCTTATTAAACCATGTAGATTTTTACTGATTATACAGCAAAGGGCAACACCTAGAAAGCAGGGATAGAGTTGCATTTTCTTTGCATTAAACCTTTAGAGGTTTGGCAAGTCTTCAAGGACATCTTATAGATTATAAAATGGGTAGATTCCATGCAGTTAACATGCATAGCTTTTGTATGTTGAGGTCCACAGAAAGTATGTCTGTTCAACTATATCAGTGATTACACATTTTTCATGACAAATCAATGCCAGAGTCATCAATATTCCATGATACTGAATGAATTAAGGATGCTATTGGAGCAATTTGGTGACCTTACCAATAAACTTTTATTTATTTCTTTTTAAGCTTGACTTAGATGTCAGTGTATTCAGCTCACAGTTTAATATAAAACTGAGGTTGAAATGACAATAGCTCAAGTATCTCTAACATAAAAATAAGAGGTTCCTCAGCTACTAACTCAGAGGTAAGAGAAGATGTGTCTGTATGTAGACTTGCCTGGAAACTACTTGAGTGGGGATGCTACAGCAAAGTTTGCTAAACTAGACTCCATTCACATAGCGAAAAGACATCTAGCTTTTAAGAGGACTTCCGCATCTCTTGCTTACCTGTCTTCTCTCACTCTTTCTACTACACACCTTTTAAACCTTATAATCTAATGGAATTTGGCTAAAGCACTATTGAAGCCTGAGGTGTATTTCATGCTTTCGTGTCTTACAAGCTCTCCTATCACCTTCCACTGATTGATTCCTTTAATGTCCAAACTCAGAGTCTAAAAAGACTTTCAAAAGAGAAAAGTTATTGCACAGTTAAAATACACAGGATGTCAAAGTAACTTCATAGTGCAGTCCCTTCTATGCCTGTTCAGAAGGAAAGTCCATTCAATTCAGTGGGGTGTAACATCAGTTGTTGAATGTATTTTTAGGCTATGAGATTGCAGTCATAAAACAGTTTAACTTAGGAGTAAGTCACCCTGAACTCTGTGGGATGAGACTAGAAAGGCAGGTATGCAATTGCAATCAGAGATGCCAGTTTTCAGACATGATGAATGGAAGTGGCAGCATCAATTTCTTTCTGTTTTGATAAGAAGTGGTTGATAGTTGTACAAGTTCTTCAGCCACTCATGTCTGAGCTGCATGAAAAAAAGACTAGTGAAATGGAGTGGCTTAATATTATCTAGAAATAAAAATTTAAAAAATATTTTCCTGGAACAACTAAAAAGATAGGACAGTTTAAACTTCATGCTATTCTATATATCTTTTGTATAGACTTAATTTAAATGAAATGCTATATGGATTACCAATCAACAGAATGCAATAAAAGGGTCTATTCTTTGCTTACTTGCTTTGCTAGTATGTGCTCAACCATCTCTGGATATATTTTAAATTAAAGTGGACTTAAATTAGCCACTTTAAAGTACACTCAAATTAACACATTAATCCATTACCTATATATTCTGCTGTTATATAGATGCATCTGGAAATCCATGAAGGAAGAAATCAGACTGCCCCTGTGGCTTTTATTCTCCTTGATTTTAGCAGTGAGGACCTGCAGACTTTCTTTTCCATGTTATTTCTACCCATCTACATTGTGACCATGGCTGGCAACATCCTCATTGTCTTTCTAGTGCTGTTTGATCATCAGCTTCACACCCCCATGTATTTCTTCCTGGGAAACCTGTCCTGCCTGGAGACTTGCTACAGCTCCACTATCATGCCAAGGATGTTGGTCCACTTTCTGAGCGGGGACAGAACGATCACCCTTGGGGGATGCTTTGCACAGCTGTATTTCTTTGGGTACCTTGCAACCACAGAATGCTACTTCCTGGCTGTCATGTCTTATGATCGTTATTTAGCAATATGCAAACCACTGCACTATGCAATGCTGATGAATGGGAGAATTTGCATTCTGCTGATTGCTGGATCATGGATAAGTGGATCACTGTTCATCAGCCTTATCGTATTCTTGGTATCCCAACTGAGTTTTTGCGGACCAAACAAAATTGATCATTTTTTCTGTGATTTAACCCCATTGATAAGACTGTCCTGCAGTGACACACACTTGGTTGAAGCTACTGCCTTTTCGGTCTCCTTTATAGGCACTCTTGCCCCATTTCTAGTAACCCTGTCATCCTATGTTTGCATCATTAAGAGCATTTTAAGAATCCCTTCCGGTGTAGGAAAACAAAAAGCATTCTCTACTTGCTCCTCTCACCTAACCGTGGTTGCTTGCTTCTATGGCTCCCTGATCATAGTCTATGTTCTACCAAACATGATTTCACTGAGCAATTTAAAGAAACTGTTCTCTCTCTTCTACACTCTCCTTACTCCCCTGGTCAATCCTCTTGTTTACAGTTTGAGAAACAAAGAAGTAAAGGAAGCAGTAAAGAAAAAATTAAAGGTAATCCGCAAAGCTCATTGAAATGGGTTCTTGAGGATTTTTTTGTTGATATAGCTAGCAGTTTTGTTAAACCATGGCTTATCTCTGGAATAGATGATCCAGGTAGCTGACATGATTGCAGCTGAGTGCTGTCTCTGTAGGGGTCATGTGGTCCCATGGTATACTGTGGAATTGCTAGTGATAAGACTTATATGTGGATTAGATCCATTGACATATAGAGGAGTGCTGTTAGTCATGAATAACTTTAGTCACACTGATTTGAGAGGTTCTCTACATATGATGTGCCTAGACTCATGTAACCAATCCTATATGTTTGCAATGTTTTATTGTTTATGTGGTTCCTTGTGCAGGGAGAGGGTGGGGAGAAGAAATCCATGTTCTCTATGCTTACAGAATGCATGCATTGGTAACAAGACAGTGAACAGATTGGACTATTGGACTTTTAAAATCTAAATTAGACTGCTTCTCTCCTAAGGTAAAATCTCTTCTGCAATCTTTAACCATTTATGTCATCATACAAATGCCCACCTCTTGTCGGAAGGAGTTCAGTCATTTTCTCTGTTGCAGTTGCTTGTGTGTTGGCAAAAACAGTAATTGCAGTCTTGGCTTTCTTGGCCACAAAGCCAGGCAATACCATGAGAAAATGGCTAGGGCATAAATTAGCCAACTCTATAATTGTTTCTTGCTCCCTCATCCAAGTGTGCATCTGTATTGTATGGCTTTCAATGTCCCCTCCATCCCCAGATGTTAACATGCACTCCCAGCCTGGGCATATCACCATTGAATGCAATAAAGGCTCTGTCATTCTGTTCTCCTGTGTTCTGGCCTACATGGGCCTTCTAGCCCTCATCAGCTTCATTGTAGCTTTCCTAGCCAGAAAATTACCAGACACTTTCAATGAAGTCAAATTCATCACCTTCACCATGCTGGTGGTTTGCAGTGTTTGGATCTCCTTTATTTCAGACTACCTGAGCACCAAGGGGAAATATGTGGTAGCTGTGGAGGTTTTTGCCATCTTGGCTTCCAATACTGACCTCTTGGCTTGCATCTTTCTCCCCAAATGCTATATTATTGTTTTCAGGGCTGATCTCAACACCAGAAACTGCTTTCAGATAAAACAAAAAATTAATTCAGAGCATTGAAAGTTTGGCTCCATTCTTTACTTCTCTGTATTTATGCAGTGAAGTGTTTGTTTGTTTTGTTTGTTTTGATAAATGCTTTATACAAAGGACAGGATTTCTTATGTTCTTAGCATATTTACTTTGCCTGGGCAGCAGAAGGACAGGTGTTGTTGTTGATTACTATTACTCAATATGTATGTATATACCATCCTACACAACAGTGAGATTAACTCAGGGTATGAGTTATTAAGGCTATCAACATGGGTCAACCATGAATGCATTGGAAGAAGAATGAACTCTTCCCAGGGCACCCCACTAACAAACAAAGAGTAGTTTGGCTGAGATCTTTTTCCTGTCCTTTTGAAAAGGTGCATTTATGTACCCTGTAATTATCAATATTACTATTATTCAAGTTCCTTCTTCTGTACCTTCCCCACTAAGAAAAACAGATTGAAAAGATAAATACTTATGATTTAAGCACATTGGAATTCTGCTTCAATGTGCTATGGACAACTTTGAGGAAAAGAAGATGCTACTTGGGTGAGCAGCAGGGTCAAATGATCCATGGTGTCTGCTGTGGATGAGGCGAGGCATGCTGCTGTGGAGTTGGAACATGGGCAGGAAGGTGTTAGAATGCAAGTGCTGGTTGCTATTGGTGCTGTTGCAGTTGCAAATCCCCCCTCTTGTGTGTGAGGTCAAGAAGACAGAATGCAGCCTTTACAGGAGCATCAAACACAATTTGTTCAAGCCTGGAGGAGTCATAATTGGTGGGATTCTATCTCTCATACATCCTTCAGTGCATTTGCCCAACTTCAGAAACATTCCCCTGAAGGCCCACTATGTGTCTCTGTAAGTAATGCCATTTACCAGGTGACATTAGACTTAGCAAGTACTGCATGGGGGTTGAGGTACAACCAATGACCTCTTCTAAGTTGAAGATTATTTTTTAAAATTCATTTTCTCTTTGCTAGGAGGAATCTTTGAAGAGCTGAGAAATATTGGGGTAAAATTCAAAACCCCTCTTGCTCTACATGTTCTCAGAAAAGGGTGAGATTTTGGCTTCATGCCCAATTCTTCCAGATACAAAGCTACAGAACAGCTTTGAAAAGACAAAATAACAGAATCCCCATCCCTATCTTTTGCCTTGAGGGCTACTTTGAAGAAATGCCCTTCGACAGATGGTTTTGACTGGATCAGAAAATGATCTGACTTCTTCCTTATTTTTGCAAACTATTTTGATTCTTTATGAGTTTTTGTGAATATGTGGAGTGAATGGCCTATTCTTGAGAATAATCCTTAGACTAAAGGGCTCATTCTAAAGACTAAAACTTCTTAAATAAATTATTTAACAGTAGGAAAAGGTGCACTGAAATAATTATCAGGTTGTCTCCATTTTTAAAAAATCTATATGTTGCCCTTGAATCTGCTTTGTGTATTGTATTGCATTTTTGTCTGCGTGCAAAATCAATGAGAAATAGTGGAAAAATAAACATCTATTTTGTAAAGATGGGTAATATATTGGTTGGCATAAATCAAATTACAGTATCTATGAAAAAATAATTACAAAGACTACAGGGGGGAGGCATTAATGGATACTTTTTTTGTCATTTTTCATTATTAATTTACTTCCATGCCAGAAAGAACTCTGTGATAGCTCAGTTGCAAACTTATTTTGGGCATTTGATCTTTAAGGCCTTTCTTAGGAGGAACAATCCACTCATACTTGTTATCTTTGGGAGATGAGGTAAATATCTGGATCTGTGCACATTAGAATACCTGTTTATATTTTGTTGCTTCGATTTATATACAAATGCATTTATTCATATGGCTGTATTCAGCCTTAAATGTGTAAATGAAACTTCTTTTTTCCATTTCTTTTAAATACTTTATTGTACTACATTTCTATATACCTGTCTGCACACGCTTTCCTCAGTTTTTTTTAAAATAACTTTAAAAATAAAATATTGAAATAAAGGCAAGATCATCCGCAATTTAAATCTTACTGAATGTTGGAAATAGTCAATAGGATGAAAGGCTTAATGCTGACTTGATCTATCTCCATTACACAATGGAACAGTCTCCTCTATCCTCCTCTTTTCCTCCTACATATTCCCATATGGAAGCAACATATGGATTCACACTTCTTTCCCAAACTTAACTTGTCATTCTCAAGCTGCTAGGAATCACATAATTTTTTGTCATGTGATGAGAATGCGTGCACTTGACAATAGCAGTCACTAAGTTTCTGTGGCAATCTTATTGCAGGCTGAAGTTTAAACATTATCAGCATGTCCTATCCATGCTTTTTGCTATTCATGAAATCCATAACAATCCACGGCTCATCCCCAATGAGACTCTGGGGTTCCATATCTATGACAACCTGTTTGACTCAAAGACAACGTATGAGACCAGTCTGGATCTCCTGTTCACACAGAAAAAGGATATACTCAATTACAAGTGTAATAGGAAACATGTAGTGTCTGTTGTTGGGGGATATACAGCTGAAAACTCTATCCAGATGGCCACCATCTTAAATAACTACAAGATTCCACATGTACGTATACATTGATTTATGAACAGGATGTTGCCCTGTTCATTAAGATCCTATAAATTATTTCTTCATTTCAAATCAGTGGAAGTTGCTACATAGTTAATGTGTAAACACTTCTTAAACTTCTTACCATTACAAAGGATGTACAGAATTTGTTGTAAAAATAGCTTAATAATAGAAGATACATTTTAAGGTATTATATTGAGGTTGTATGGTATTTTATTATGCACCGAGTTATCATTTTGATTGTGTGTCTGTCCCATAGTGTTCTTATGTCTGTGTGTATGTGTGCGTGTGCATGCGTACGTGTGCACACATAGGTTTATGTGTGTTTCTTTGCTACCCTGGGATCTTTGCAGTAAAATAAATCTTGACAGTGTGGAAGTTTAAATATATAATCAAATAAATAATTATAAATAACGATTATTCTAAAATTCTATGCTATTCTGCTACTCTTGCCTATTTCAACAAATTTATATCATTGTTTGTTACCTGTGGCATGACATGCTTTTCAGAGTAGAAACAACAATATACATTGACATCTTCTTGGTGGGAAAAAGATATAATGCTCAATGCAATCATTTATTTATTTTTCTTACCTTTTTAACACTCCCTACCTTGGGCTACTTTAATAAAGATGTTAAATACTATATTGGGTCCAGAACACTCTTAAGTGAAGTGAAATTATTGGACCATATTACTCAATTTATGTAACAACTTCAGTTGTTTCCAAATTATTTCTGGATCCAACCCAAAATTCATTTTTTAATTTTCAAGGCCCTTTGTAGACTGCAACCAGAGGAAGCAACCATGACAACCTGAAACTTACTGGTAGTTGTACATCTTACTGGCCTTTTATCTATCTAAATATGTAGAGGACTGCTGAAGTAAAAACTTTCTATATGAGACTGCCTGTACATTAAGTTTCAGGGACAAAAATCTGCTTGGGTTGCCACTCTTAAGTACCGAGAATAGATCATGAGAGAGATCTTCTTTCCTTACTGTTGCATCTAACCTGTGGCATATGCTCTTTATTACAGACAACTCTCTACTTAAGTGAACATATTACAGCAAAAAATGAAGGCATGACTGAAACAAACAATGTAAATGCAGTCTCACTGATTTTGTTTTTTCGATAGTTCTTTTCTGCCTGAAGTTTACTTCAGTGTGAGAGTTTACATTATTTTGTGTGTGAGAGTGTGTGTAAATTTTGTGTGCATTGTACAAGATAGGTAAATACTTCAGTATATTGAAATAATACAGTGACTAGTGCTTATACATAATGCTTTAAACACACGGACACATGCACAAGATACTGTAAAATTGTTATCAGTATAGGTGGAATATACATTTTTTTAAAATATAATACATTTGATTACATAATCCCAAGATTTAAAAATGGTCAAGATCAACAGATCATCTTATACATCTTATCTTATACACTTGTCAAAATGAGGTGGTATTGCAAAAGCCAAGAAGCAATTGCCTTACTTTTGAAAGTTGTTATTTCTTCAAGATCTGATCCATCACATTTTCTCCCTATTAGCTCACTTATGTTTCATTAGAAGCTTCATTAAGTGCTAAAACTCTTTTTCCTTTTTCATACTGGATGGCACCAAGGGAAACCACTCATTATACTGCAATTGTCCAACTACTCCTGCATTTCAGATGGACATGGATTGGTCTTTTTGTTTCTGCAGATGATAATGGAGAAAACTTTGTGCAAAAACTGCTTCCTGTGCTTGCCCAGAACAACATATGTGTTGCCTTCCTGCAAAGGAATACTGCAAATAGCTATGATCTTCCTAATAGATCTCTTGGAACTCTCTCAGAGAGAGCACTAAGACTTTTTTCAACAAATGTTAATGTTATTGTTCTCAGTATGGATGCTGATTCCCTCTGTATGTTAACTATATTCTTAGATAAACTAGATAAATGGGTGCACATCAGGAAGGTATGGATTATGCCACCTTCATGGTATTTCAGCACTTCACATGCAGGCAAATTGATAGGCAGAAGCCTTTTCCATGGCGCCTTTTCATTCTCAGTCCACACAAATAAAGTGCCAGGATTCAAGGAATTTCTTCAGAACTTTACATCTGATGAGACACTAGTGCATTTCTTCTGTTTGTTTTGGCTCTTTGCATTTGATGCATGCAAAAGTTGTAGAAGAGAGTTGAAACTGGAGAACCTGAGTCCAGTGTTGTTTGAGATGGACATGTCTGGTCTGAGCTACAATATCTACAATGCAGTCTATGCTGTGGCGCATGCCTTACATGCCATAACCCTCTCCCGACAAAGAATCACGTGGGAGAAAAGCAATTTGGAGCTTTGGGATGTTCAGCCATGGCAGGTAAAAGCATTCTGATGCAATTCTTTGAGTGGGTGATGTTTGGCCAATTTGTTGCTAAGAAACTCTTGGGAGTTCTAAGATTGGAAAAGAAAAGCGAAGCAATCTATGTATTGAATATGTTTCCTTCTTGTGTGAAGTTAAGCTGGCAGGAAGCTTCTAGGCTCTAAGTATAAAGTGGTTATAAATTACAGAATGATAGACTGAACATGCAAAGATTATGAATTCATTTGAAATAGCTTACTGTATGTTTCTTCTCAATGTAGCTCCATTCTTTCTTGAAAAACATCCACTTTAATAATGGAGCTGGTTTAGAAGTCTTTTTTGAGAATGGAGAATTGTCTAATGGATATGATATCATCAATTGGGTTACTTTCCCCAATCAATCCTTCCTAAAAATTCAGGTTGGGCACATGTCACCAAAACACATGTTCACCATCTTTGAAGATGATATTGTGTGGCATAACAGATTTAAACAGGTAAGAATGTGTGCTTAAGCTGGTTGGAGTTCATTTGCTGTCCAGGCTGCATTATACCATTATTGAGGAACCTTTAGTCCATTCATTTTGAATTCTCTTTGACTCCCTCTTATTAGACAGACTGAATGACCCTAGGCTTCTGATGCACAATGAAGACATTCAAACCTATTTTGAGTGTGGAGATATTGCCACCTTTATTCATGAATCAATGATCCCTGAGCCCCACATCATTGGACTCTTTGGATAACGGTAGACCTCTGTCACACAAACAGCCAGGCTACACATTCATAGAAGGCAGTGCACCCTTATGCAGGATAAGTCTCACCCTTCCCTGCCCCAAATCCACTAAGATACTCCCAGGATTGGATCTGTAGCATGTCCAAGCAGAAGTCAAGAACTGGAGGTACAGTTTAGTCCTGAAGCACAAAGTTCACCATCCCTGATACTGCATTTTTAAGGAAGAATCCAATTGGTTTCTTCAATTGGTTTGGGTTGGAATCTTGATGGCATATCAGAGAAGCATAGGGCAACACCATCAGCTTTCTAACTTCTCATTTGCAGCCTAGATGGGCTAAATTTACTCTTCTGTGCTTGCTTGCTGAACAGCTCCCCTGCTATTCTGAATATCAGGATCTCTAATTCACTGGTGAGTTGACTGACTTCTCATAAGGTGGAATGCTGGGCCTTATGCCAGTCATACTTGAAACAGAAGAACTGTTCCAGTAACTTCACCTGGTGCCAATGAAAAACCTGAAGAACTCCCCTTCTGAAATTCCAATCAACAATGAAACCCGAGCAACCACAACTGAGCAAGAAACATTGCTACAAGCAGCTACACAGAGTAAACAACACAGCAGAAAAAATAGCTGAAGTACAGGACTAAACCTTGACACCCTGAAAGTCTGTTGAAATTATGAAGGTCCTTGACAGATGTCCAAAAGAAGGAAAGCAGGATCCTGGTGGACCTCTTTTTCAACAGCATTCCAACATCTTAACTATCTTAATCATTGAATAATCTGTGTTTCATATACCCCCTCCCTCTGACCACACAAAAAGACTGGCTGGAGAGTGGGCTTTCAGGATTTGAGGGCAAATGCTGGGCTATTTCATCTAAGGTTAAAAGTTGCTGAGGATAGAATAGGATTGACTAGTATTTATTAAAAATTGTTTCTATCTACTTTTGTTTCTCATGATCAGGTTCCACCCCATTCTACATGTGTTGGCAACTGCCATCTTGGATACAGCAAGACAGTTGGAGAGGGGAAACCATTCTGCTGCTATGATTGCACTCCATGCACAGAAAATACCGTCTCTCGCCAAATAGGTATACAACACTTCCCAGAAATACATAGGGGTATTTCCAAATGTGTCTTACTTTCAAGGAAGAATGAGATGCTGCATGCATTTCTATGCCCCTATATATTTGTATCCTGCAAGCCCTTCTTTAATATGCAGAAGTAATTCCCATTAGAACTGGAACAAAGCAGGAAAGGGTTAAAAATCTATCTCTGGGCACTGTGTTCCCAACCTTGGTGGGGGGGGGGGGGGGGGGAGTACATTTTTCAATGCTTCACACAAATTCAAACTTAGGTAAATTGGCCTAGAATGATGATGAATGTCATTATCTCCTTCATTCCAATTTTTAATGTCACAATCTCTTTCCATTTGGGATATGAAGAAATGTGTGAATGGTAGTAAGAATCTACACCAGCCAAATTCAAGAGGTGTACCTACACCAAGCATGAAGAAGACCACCTTGAGCCTGCTTTCCATATATCTTCAGAAGATAAGGAGTCTGTTCCTAGAAGGAGGTGGCAATTGTAATTCAGTGCTGACATGATGGAAAGGACTGGGATTTAGCCTTTGCATAACAGTACATTCCAAACCTGCAATGATGTTTAGATGGCTGTACCTGTTAGTTTTGATTTCACCTACACACACGCACCACACACACACACCGTCTTAAGTTCATTCCATTGCAAAAATGAGAAATTTTATAAATATCAACTGCTTATCAAATCAAACAGAAATTAAAATCTCCCCCAATATTCAATGGTAATAAGAGTCACAGAGAACAGAGGACAAATAGATCTATAGCAAAGTAGAAACTATTTTTAAGAAGTCTCAGTCTTATGCAGTTTTATTCAAGGGGTGGATTAGATCTTATGTTAGACACTGTAGATGTTACAAAATACTGGTAACCTAGTTCTGGACTTCTGAGAGTACATGATACCAGTGCCCCTGATGACACAGGACTCCTATTGACTTGCAAGGCATTCTTTGCACACACTTCCCTCTGCCACCCACCCTTTGTTCTGGAGAATTTTCTGGGGGTTTTCTTAGTTGTGGGGGACTAAAATAAGATGGAAGTACCCTCTAGTATAAATTCATTCTTCCACTATACCAGAACACCAGCAGCAGAAAGTACAGAAGGGTAAACCAATTAAAACTGTATAGAGATCAGTTTGCAATGTGATGCTAACCCTGAAAGTAGATATAATGGGAAAATAACCTTATCTAGAAATGTGTTTGGTTCAACAATTTTCTAATGACATATAAAATTCTGAATTAGTCAGAGTGCAGCCTAACACACACACACACACACACACACACACACACACACACACACACACACGTCCAATTTTTATTACTAACTTCTATTGAATAAATTTGTTACTATGAAGGTTAAACCATAAGAGTCCCAAAATTATGATCATACGAGCTTGCTAAATGTCCTTTTGGGTGTTTCTTCATTGACACAAGAAATCTTTTCACCAAGGGACATTTAAAATCTATCATGCATGTGGAAAGGCTGCAAATTGGGAACTGCCAATCTGCAGTTGTACCAATTTAATCGTTTTTGATTTTACTAGAATCCCAAGACCAGGAATGAACTAATTGTATGGAGAAGGGACATACTGTTAGGATCCAGTAGAATGGTGCGTATAATCACGTGCTTAGCTCAGGAGATCTGGGAAGCCACAGAATAATCCATTCACGGTTCCCACCATGCCATCCATCTCAGAGAAGGAGAAGGTGGGTGAAAGGGCCAAACCTGACCAATAGCTTCATTAAATAATCTGTTATGTATAAGCATGATGGATGATAAATTCTATATTAAATATAAACATATTTAATGTAAAAATATAGCAAATTTAATGAGGCTTAATCCAAACATATTGGACTAAGATTGCAATATCCTTAGATTAGAAATGCAAAGAAATGTATAATGTCTGGCCAAGATCAATTCTATTCCACAATATTTTATAGGTTACTTACATAAACACTCCCTATATATTATCAAAACAACTAACCCTGTTCACCTCTTTCAGATGCAGCTAATTGTGTCCCATGTTCAGAAGATAAATATCCAAGTGAGAACCATGACCAGTGCATCCCTAAGATTGTAACTTTTCTTTCCTATCAAGAGCCCTTGGGAATGATTCTGCTTTCTCTTGCTCTCTTCTTTGTGGTAACTACATGTTTCATCATG
>NW_025336248.1:1086127-1096100 GCF_004798865.1 Varanus komodoensis
CTTTTAAGACCTGATCTCAACTGTAGGAAACAACTCAAAGAGAAAAGGCAGTTTTCTAAATAATTCTATTATCTGTTCTATTCTATTTATTTATTGTATGCCATCCCAAGACATTCTGCAGGGGATGGAATAGAAAATAAATAAATTTTCCTAAATAAATAAATTTGCTTCTTAATATATGTATACTCTCTCTTAATTTTGACTGAATGACTGGCTGGATGGATCATGCCTTGCAGGAGAAGTCTATCTTGAGAGACTTCGAGTCATGATGGATGTTTATTACCACTACTATGATGACCAAATTGCAAGAAAAAAATGAGGGAATTATTTGTCTCGTGAACTGTTGCATGTGATACATAACAATCCATTTAGGGGACAGACATGTCAATATAGTAAGAGGCTTGATGCAACACAGAATTTTGCATCTTCTTATTTAAAAAGTTTCTTCTCTAGCCAACATTTTTCTTGTGAATTGTTTCACTGCTTTAAAGATTAATCCAAAATTGGTTTTTTAAGGAAAACATCTATAACAAACAGAGCAGGCTGAAATTTATAAAGTTGCCAAGGGAATTCAATACAGATCCAATGTATACAAACACCCTGCAAATATATCCCTCTTCCTGTCTTTCAACACTCCATAAAAATGTAACACAAAAGAAAGATTATTCCAAAGGTGATTTGCAATTCCACCCATCAGGAAGTAGAGTTCAGTCATGACCTCATATGTAACCCATCTTGGCCATATGTAAAGGAGAAAGGAATGAACCAATAGTCTTCAGGTTGCAAACATCCAGGTTATGAAAAATCCTTACTTGCAAATGTGGAGACTGTCATAAAGCCTATATGAATATCTCTAGCAAAAAGCAATAAATACCCCTAGGGAACCACATAATGCATTGACAATCCATCATCAGTGTCTGCATAGTTCTCTAGAGATAGGCATGGCTATTCTATGGAGACAGAGATTCAGGAGAGGTATTCAGGGCTTCCTTCTTTGATTTAGATGGTGTCTCTGCATCTAGGATCACGCATTTCCAATATTGCACTGGAGCAAAATCTAATAAATGAAATTAAAATGTGGGGATTTATGTAGGAGAAAACTAAGTGATCTTTGAAAGCATTGTTTCTCAGGGTTTTTCATTCTTGAAATTCCCCTTCAGAATGCAATAAAATTCTACAGGTGGAATTACCAAGAGTCAAAATATCATGTGATCAAATTTTAGCTCAAACCAAGTACTGTCAATAACCAAGCCCTGGCGGTGTAATTTGATTAAGAGGGAGAATGTTTCAGGGATGCCAGGAAACCTCCCAAAGAGTGGTGGCTGGTGAAAGAGGGAGAAGCTAAGGGAGGTAGCTTGTCATTCTTGGAAACACCAGTCATTAGAAGTTGATTCAAAAAGGTCTCTATGTTGTCCCTGGGGATGCTGCATGGCAGCCAGAAAGGAATGGCATGTCCCCAGCCTGCTGCACTGAGACGCAGAGAGCGGCTGGAGTTAGACCTCAAGGCATCTATCCATGCATATCTGTCTGATCATTTGGGATGGTATTTCCCTGTTGTGCAATTATCCAGATTAGTATTATTGGCTTTGACTTCTCTAAAGCAAAACTATATAAATTCAAATATTCATGGTTGCAATGTGTCACTCAGGAGTCCTCAAAGGAGATTATAAAATCTGATGAAGGAGAAAAGGGTGAAATAGATCATCTGCTCGACTGCTGAGGCTGTGGTGTGGGTCGGACATGAGCAGGCACATCCTGGAACGCCAGTGGCTGCTCTTTGTGCCGCTGTGGCAGCTGCAGATTCCACCTGTTGTGGAAGAAGAAGCAAAAGGAGAATGCCGCCCCACCAGGAGCCTCCAGGACAATCTGTACCAGCCTGGAGACCTTGTAATTTCTGGGATTCTTCCTCTAATACATCCTGTGATACATTCGTCCAATTTCACTCATGTTCCTGACAGGCGTTATGAAGCCCTTTTGTATGTAATGTTAATTCTAGGGGATATTCGATGTATTCAGAGGTATATGGGGATGGAAGGACTACAACTTCAGAGATCATATAGTAGAAGTTCCGGTCAAGGTTGGATTGTTTCCACTTCTGCTTGTAGTAGTCCTCTTAAGGGCACAGGAGGGAAGGAGTTGAGATCTGTTGAGAACAGGGGAGATATTAACATTCATCTAACTCAGATTCAGATATTAGCTTCAGGACTAGTGACTACAAAGAAGAAATTAGCATGAGAATTTCACCCGTTCTTAATGGTTAGAGTAAAAAGTTTGCCCAGATGGTAGAGCAAAACTGCAAAAACTAGCAGAAGCATTAAAATAGCCTTCCCACAAATATACATACTCCAGTGGGAACTCTGTTCACAAACTTAACAGGTCCTTTCAGCATTGGAGATTATGGGTTCCTCTGACTAGTGGAGCATTGAAACCATTTCCTTATCACTTTATCAGGGGGGCTGTTTGGGGTTGAGGAATTCTGGTGCATGAACCATAAGCCTACATTTTTTTCTCTTTTGAACCCAGTATCCCCCACTAGAGGGTAAAGTTTGGGCCACAATCCCTGTTCCCCAGGGACAAATGTTCAAATCAGCCTTTTAAGGCAAATAAAATAAATGATTCTCTGTTGCTTTGGCTCAAAGCTCTTTTGAGGTTTGCCAGATAAAAATTGGCTAAGATTGGATCAGAAAACGGTATGTGTTCTTTCACTTTTTTGGCAAACAATTTTGATGTTTCCTTTTCTAATTCCAAATATGTGTGGGAGAGAGTTCAGACTTATGTAGTGTTGATCCTTAGAAGGAATCAGAAGAAAAACTTTTCTAATTTATGACAATTGCTTCATTGGAGTCACTGTCAGATTCTCTATTGATTTCTCTTATATTTCTTTCTGCCCTGCATTGCCTTTGAATTCAGTGTATGTATTTATGCATTGTTGTTGCTGTTGTTATGTAATGAATTTAAATGCCATATCTGGGTTCTCTATGAAACTCGCAATATAATGTATGCACTTATGTAGAATCACCAGAAAAGAAAGCTGAAGGTAGGTGGCAAGTTTTTGGGGATAAGGGATAATGCAATATCTATGTGCAATTACTCAAAGTGGAATTGAAACATGTTGAGATATGACATTTAATTCTTAGATGGAACAAATGGGTTATATATTGATCTTATGTGGAAGATGAGCTCAACAATCAAATTTCTGCACATTGCAATTCCTGTCTTAACATGTATGTCTCTATATACATATGTGTGTGCATGTGTGTGTGTGTGTGTATGGATCAATATGTATGATTCATATGTAACTGACTAAACATCTTATTGCTTTTTTGTATTGTATTGTACATCTCCCCCTTTTTTCAAGTTATTTGTTCATCTCTTTAGTGATCAGATTTTATCATCTCATTTTTAAAAAGGGAAACTGGGTCAAAACCCAACAAATGGTATACACTTTTTAAATGAATTACATCAGGACAAAGAATTCAATTCTGGCTGGATCTAACCCAGACCAAATGAGCAATGTAATATTACCCTTTCTCCAATCAGGTCTATTCTCACATGTTCTAGCAATTTAGATTGACAACTCCTATTCCAATTTTAACCT
Organism: Varanus komodoensis; assembly: GCF_004798865.1. Lineage (NCBI taxonomy): Eukaryota > Metazoa > Chordata > Lepidosauria > Squamata > Varanidae > Varanus > Varanus komodoensis. Next base: position 1,089,726 of record NW_025336248.1, read on the forward strand.
CCCTGTTGTGGGTTGGGAAGGTTAAGATGTTCAGCAGCTCTTTCTCTTTGCCTTTGACACAATCTGCATGCATTTGCACTAATAAGAGTTTCTGAGTTTCAGTGTCAAACTCGTTGCAGAATGATGGTTAGAAATTACCCACATGTCCTGTCCTTGGTTTTTGCCATCCAAGAGATCAATCATATCCCAAAGTTGCTACACAATCAGACTCTGGGGTTTCACGTCTATGATGACCTCTTTGACTCAAAGATGACATATGAGACCCTCTTTGATCTGCTATTCACACCCAGAAAGGACATACCCAATTACAAATGTGACAGGAAAAAGATAGTGTCTCTAATTGGGGGATTCAATGTGGAAAATGCCATCCAAATAGCTGCCATGTTAAAGAACTACAAGATTCCTCAGGTATGTAAAGATTTCTGTGACTCTTTTGGTGTTTCTGGCACGCATCCACAAACTTGGGAATATGCATGACTTGGGAAGAGCAAAGTATTACCATATGAATGTTCTGTATTGTATCTAGTCCTGTATTGCCATATGAATGTTCTCAGCCTCCTCTTTCAGTAGAGGAATTCTTTTGTGATTTGGCCCATGCCAGTTTGTATCTGGTAGGACAGGTGAAGCTCGAGGAAGGGCCCTTGTCCTAATAGTGAGGCCATCTGCTTCAAAAAAGCAGTACATGGGTAGGACAACATGGGGCATCATTCCTAACCATGGAAATGTGAGGGAATATTTTCATAAGTTGTAAGCAAGCACAATGGTGACAATGCACAATTTCATCACTGGTCATGAGGCAGCTCAGGGTTTTTGTTTTTGTTTTTAAATCATATGCTTTACCCAAAATATTGCCCTCTCCTTTCTTAAAAATACTTCACCCAAATTAGTTATTTATCTAGTTATAGTATGCATATTCTCAAAATATTTTGAAAATCCCTAAATAATTTCCACATAAAATCTTATTAAAATGCAGCATTCCAAACAATGAAAGACAATTAAAATCATGACATGACAAATGAAAGTTTTTACACTAAACTGATGGTACTGATCATTACTTTTTAACAAGCAAAGTTTTAGAAGGTGACACAGGTCTCCTTTGCTGAAAGTGATGCGAGCTGTGAGGAAATGGGGAGACAGCAGTTGATTTCAGCTGCCTTTTCTTTAATGGAGATTTTAAATATGATAAGAATGACTCGGCATCATACAGTTTCACTTTTTTAATAAAGAGATATATATTGTGAAGCATGTAAATATGTAGCTGGTGTGAGATACTGTCATTGTATATGCAAGACACACTGTTCTGAATGTAGACGGTAGATTGAGAGCTTATGCACAAGGGTAGACCTCATCAGGTAGAGTTCTAGCTGAACAGGAGTTGTTGCTGTAAGCAGTAGAACACAGAAGTCCAGTATGGCAGAACTTCTGTGTGTGGTTTCTTTGACTAAAGGGTATTCCTTTGGCCTTTTAATACAGGTGATACAGATAAAATGTCTGGTAGAATACAGTATGTTGACATGCCTTTAATAATGATAATGAAACATTAGAAAGATAAGGTCTGGGGAGTAATGCCTTTTACATAATGCGGCCGATGTGTATACAGGTCTAATACTAGAATTAAAATAGGATATTGTGATGAAAATTCTATCACCCAGAATGGAAACATTGTATATAGCATACCTAGAACTGGCACTGTTTTGTACACCTTATAACCACTGGTTAATAATTGCCTGCATTCTTTCAATATTTCTGTATTGTCTTTTAATGTTTTACTTTGGTCTGGTCTCAGATCATATAATAATAATAATGATAATAATAATGATAATAATAATAATAAGTGATGATCCCATGTTTGGGAAAAACATAATTCTCAGAGCAGGTAAAACATACCAGAAGTACCAGATACCAGAAGTAATTATTCTTCTTTAGAGACTCATTATATCTTCAAAATCTAATATTTCTTTTCCCTGCTTAGCTTACTTTAGCTTCATTTGATCCTGCACTAAGTGGGAAACCTGTTTCCCATTTTTTATACTGGATGGCACCACGGGAAAGTGCTCACCATATGGGGATTGTCCAGCTTCTTCTGCATTTCAGATGGACATGGATTGGTCTTGTGTCTGACAATCATGATGGAGAGAGCTTCATTCAGAGATTGATTCCTCAGCTTGCTCAAAACAGCATCTGTGTTGCCTTCTTGCAATGGATCAGTGGAAACATCTTTGATCCAACTAGCTATTCTATTGTAAATATCCGGAACTTAATTAAAACCCTATTTTCAACTGATGCCAATGTGGTTGTGCTCAGTATGGGGACTGATCTATTAAGTTTTTTGGCATCACTTTTAGAGAAAATGGAACTAAAGAGAAAAACTCAAATCAGTAAAGTGTGGCTTATGCCATCTTCATGGTATTTCAGCACTTCAGATACAGGAGCACTTATTGGCAAAACCATTTTCCATGGTGCCTTTTCATTCTCAGTCCACACAAATAACATGCCAAGATTTAAGGATTTTCTTAAGAACTTGACATCTGAGCAGACAGTTCGGTATTTCGTCTGCTTGTTTTGGCTACTTTCATTCGATGCATGTAAAAACTGCAAGAGAGAGATGAAACTGGAGAACCTGGATCCAGCTTTCTTTAAGATGGAAATGTCTGGTCAGAGCTACAATATCTACAATGCAGTCTATGCTGTGGCACACGCTTTCCATGCCATATCCCACTCCCAACAAAGAAGCACACGGGATAAAAGCAGGTTGGAACTTCTGAGTGTTCAGCCATGGCAGGTAAAAACATCTTTCTAATGACCTTTTTGGACTGAATGAAATCACCACACTGGGCTGAACATGTTTGGCCAAACACTCTGGGTATTTCAGATAAACTCTGTGGAATAGAATTATTTATATTTATATTTCTCTCTCTCTCTCTCTCTCTCTCTCTCTCTCTCTCTCTCTCTCTCTCAATGTATTTATAGGCAGCCTATACTTGCTGTGGACTTTCTAGGCAAGGGACAGTGTTGAATTATTTTGTTATACTGATTTGATAGTACAGTGTGCCATTCAAAAGTGATACCTTGTACCCACATCCTTTTTAAGGGCTCAAATGTATGACACTTATAGATGACTGAATGACTGATGTTTGGGGTGTTGCTTTTGCTTTTGTTTTTCCTTTCTTCCAAAATAGCTTAACTCTTTCCTGAAAAACATCCTCTTTAACAATGGAGCTGGGGAGCAAGTTCACTTAGAGAATGGGGAGCTGTCCACTGGCTATGATATCATCAATTGGATCACTTTTCCCAATCAGTCCTTTGCTATGGTAGAGGTTGGGCAGATTTTACCAAACAAAAAGTTCACGATCATTGATGCTGACATTGTATGGCACAACCGGTTCAAGCAGGTAGGGAAACATTTCTGGCAGGGATCAGTGATGATGGATGGTTCTTCTAAGTGAATATGGACAGGTCTAAAATCCAAGCAGTAAGGAATGTGCTGCACATTTTCAAGGCACTTTTGTATAGAATGGAGTTGAATATCCATGCCTAGTTCCATCAGTGCTACAGGAATTATGCCCATGTGTTAGCTATTGTCCAAACATAAGAAGTTGAATAAGCTTTTGATTCTGTTGCATGCAGAAAAACACACATGTGCACATTGTTAAATAATAATTTCACAATTTATTCTTATGCTGCCACCTTTGTTCATGGACAAAAAGGGAAGAGTTCTTCCCTATTTCTTCAAGAACTCTTTGTGATGTCTATAAAATGATGATAGTTGGGCTGCACCTACTAACATCATCACTCACAATCTCCATGACAAGTCTAGAACCTAGACATTATTTCTGGCCCTAATACTTACAGGTTTCAAAGGACATAAGCAACCAAAAAGTGCTTAAGAACATGATGCTGGGACAGAATAAATTCAAGTAAGTTTCAAGTTCCTAGGGACTAATGTAATCTGAGGAATCTAATAGAAGTGCAATTATAGCCAGTACTGAAGCCATGCTCAACCATTCAGTGTTTCCTTACTGGCTGGCCTCTCCACTGCCCTGAAAGAAAGAACCCTGGAAACCTCTTCCAACTGATCCCACAGAAGGACAGGGCACCAAACCCAACTACTGGCAATTGGAGGGCAGGACCATATAGGATCAGAGGTTTTCCAAGTTCAATCAGTTTGATCTAGTGCATAGAAAATGAGATGGCTCAAGATTTATTTAAAGTTACATTACAGCCATTAAAAGGAGACTCAATGTACGTAATAATGTCTAAATTCAATCCTGACAATTTTTTTTGCATTGCCTGCAACTAACTCTAGATTAGACCCTTTGTTTCCATCCTCCTTCCTCTTTTTGTGAATAGGTGCCACCTCATTCCAGATGTGTTGAGAGCTGCCACCATGGACATAGGAAGATAATTCAGGAGGAAAAACCAGTGTGCTGCTATGATTGCACTTCATGCCCAGAAGACACATATTCCAACCAAATGGGTATGTGACAGGATATGCTAGATAGTTTCCCCAACACATTTAGTTGTGTCCAATGTTCTGGAAAGAACTGCCTAGTGGAAGTGGTTGCATGGTGCCATGGTTCTACCTTGCAACACATTCCTCTAATTTAAGGAGAAGATTCTCAGTGGGAATGTAGGAAAGCAGGAAAATTAGGGTTGCAATGAGACTCTATGACATCTGTCCCTCTAGCCTTAGTGGACAGGCCTGTCTTAGTAGGAGAGCAGAGATAGGAGGAAGTCCACAAATGCTCACAGCACCCTGACTGTTCTAACCACAATGTTCTACGTCACATGCTGCCTTGTGTACAGCATAAACAAAGACTGCTGCATACAGCAAAGAAGAAAGATGCTGCTCACGTTGCACCCATGCAGAGCTGGATTCCAAAGTGGACATTGGTTCATGGAGATGATCCCAGGCAAACCAACCCTCTACCTGGATGCTACGCACTTCCCAATGCAAATCACTCTCAGGACACTGCATTCCCCACCATGATTGGGGCAATATTTTTTTTTTGAAAAAGTTTTGTACTTAAGCAGCTGAGCCTTTCAGCCTATAATGGAAATTGGCATAAGGATGGATGCAGCACTTTCTTTCTTTGATTGCTCCTCTCATTCGTCATTCGGGTTTACTCTCAGGTTCTTGCTGTCCTGAAAATTAAAGAAAGGGGGTTGACCCTTGATTAATTCTCATCAAAATGAACTGAAATAAAAATCTTATTGATGTTAATTGATCAAAGATTTATTTCTATTTTAAGTCTATATGGGACCACATTAAATGTGCTTAGCAGATATCTCAGTATTGTTATTTCATCGTAAATATTGACAGGGTTGCTTGGTTTCATTGTCTTATTATTATTTCTATTTCTTAGTTACAATTAGTTATTATTTAGAGGACAGAATAGCAGTTGGGCCATTTACACTGCAGCTTTGAATCTGTTAAAAATGCAAAATATTTTATTATGTTGCATATTTCCATGAAAAATTTGTTGACTTCCATCTTTTACTTTGCTGAAAATGGCACAGAGGATCTGCTGCAGTGGCAGTGGTAGAGAAATGAAATGAGAATAAATAATAGAAATAATTCACCCAGGAAAGCACCTTTAGGATTACAAACTGCAAGGTACAGCACGAGCGATGTTGGTCCAGCATTAATTAAACACAGTGTTCCTCTCCTTCCCCTCCCCTCCTCTCCCTTACACATGATCAAAGTCATTGACCCTGTTCCTCATTTTCAGATGCAGCTTATTGTGTCTCATGTCCGCAGGATCAGTATCCAAGTGAGAATCATGACCAGTGCATCCCTAAGATTGTATCTTTCCTTTCCTATCAAGAGCCCTTAGGGATGGTTATGCTTTCTCTTACACTATTTTTTGTGGTAATTACATGTTTCATCATGCAAACATTTGTAAAGAACTGGAAAACTCCCATTGTGAAAGCCAACAACCAAAGCCTGACTCTTCTTCTCCTCAGTGCCATCTTGCTTTGTTATCTTGCATCTCTCTTATTCATTGGACGGCCTGTGAAGGCGACCTGCCTTCTCCAACAGCCAACCTTTGCCATCCTGTTCTCCATTGCAGTTTCTTGTGTGTTGGCAAAGACAGTCATTGTTGTCCTGGCCTTTTTGGCCACAAAACCAGGTAATAACATGAGAAATTGGCTAGGCCAGAAAGTGACAAACACCATAGTTGTTTCCTGCTCCCTCATTCAGGTGTGCATTTGCATTGTGTGGTTGTCTACCTCTCCTCCATTCCCACATGTTGACATTCATTCACTGGTGGGGCAAATCATAGAAGAATGCAATGTAGGTTCCCCTCCCATGTACTACTGTGCCTTGAGCTACATGGGCGTTCTGGCCAGTGTCAGCTTCACAGTAGCTTT
>NW_025336248.1:1096200-1106001 GCF_004798865.1 Varanus komodoensis
GCCTCCAACACTGGCCTCCTCTTTTGCATCTTCCTTCCAAAATGTTACATTATTCTTTTAAGACCTGATCTCAACTGTAGGAAACAACTCAAAGAGAAAAGGCAGTTTTCCACATGATTTGAAGCTTTGCTTGTTCATTGATGTATGCACTCCCTTAATTTGGACTGAATGACTTCTCCTTCATTTTTCAAGCCGGATATATCATTTCTTGGAGGAGAGGTATATCTACAGAGACACCAAGTCATGAAGTCTTTGTAGTACCAATAATATCTGAGCCAAATTCCCAGAAAATAGGAGGGAGTTATTGTCCCATGATCTGTTGCATGCTTCTCCTGGTAGTTTGTTTGGAAATTTAGCAGAAATTCTTGTCTGTCCAATAAGGTGTAGGCCAGGTGCAACTCTGCAATTTGCATCTCCCTATTTCAAAAGATTCTTCCTTAACGAATATGTATCTTGTGAATTGTTTCATTGCTTTGATGATAATTCCAAAATTGATTTGAAATTCCACCCAACTTTGAGGGGAGTTCAGTCATGCCCTCCTACGTAACCATCTTTGCCTTATATAATGGAGACAAGGAATGGATAGGTAGTGCTAAGGTTGCAAATATCCAGGTTATGAAAAACCCCTACTTACAAATGTGCAGACTGCCATAAAGCCTATAAGCATATCTCTTGAAAAAATGATGAATACCCCTAGGGAACCACATAATGCACTATCAATGCATCATCAGTGTCTGCATAGTTCTCTAGAGACAACCATGGCTATTCCCCGGTGATATAGATTCAGGAAATATATTCAGGGCTTCCTACTTTGATTTAGAATTCACCTCTGCAACTAGAATCAAACATTTCCAACATAGCACTGGAGTGAAATTTAATAAATAGAGAAAAAAGGTGTACGAGAAAAGCTTTGCTTTTCAAGGTTTTTCCTAGAGGAAAAAATCTTGACATCCTCCTTCAGAAGGCAATAATATTTTATCAGACTTTCTTCTGATTGATAAAAGTTCATGAATTACCAAATGTCAAACTATCATGCAATTGTATTTTAGCTTAAGCCAAGTACTGCAAAGCACTAAGTCCTGGAGGAGCCATTTTAGAGATTGGGAAAATTTTGTAGAGACATCAGGAAACCTCCAAAGGAGTGGTGGTTGGTGAAAGAGGGGGAAGCTAAGGGAGGGAGCTTATCTTTCCAGGAAATTCAGGGGGGTCACAAGGAATAGCCAGAGGGCTGGTCAGGCCCCAGGGACTCCAGCACTGCAGCCTGAGTGGAATAGCATGTCCCCAGAGGGCTTTGCTGAGAAGCAGAGAGCGATTGGAATTAGAGCTAGAGGCATATGTGCATATTTCCCAGCTGAGCAATTATCCAGATTAGTATTAGTGGCTTTGACTTCTCTAAAGCAAAACTATATGTATTCAGATATAGGTAGTTGAATTCCAAATGAATCTGATTGCAATTGTGTCAGGAGTCCTTGAAGGAGAGCATACAATCTGATTAAAGAGAAACGGATGAAGTTGATCATCCACTGGGCCTGCTGAGGCTTTGGTGTAGTCAGGACATGAGCAGACACGTCCTGGAGCACAAGGGACTGCTCTTCATGCTGCTCTGGCAACTACACATCCCTCCTCTTGTGGGTGAGGGAGAGAAAAGAGAATGCAGCCTCTACAGGAGCCTCCAGGACAATCTCTTCCAGCCTGGAGACATCATAATTGCTGGGATTTTCCCTCTAGTCCACCCCCTGGTTCATTTGCCCAATTTCACTCATATTCCGGACAGGAGTCATAAAGGCAATTTGTATGTAATACAAATATTGGGGATATTTGTTGTATTCAGAGCTGAATGGGGATGGAAGGGCTGGAGCTTCGGAGTTCATGCAATTGAAGCTTGGCCAAGGTTGGATTGTTTCCATTTCTGTTTTTAATACTCTTCTGAAAAGCACAGGAGGAAAGAAGTTGAGATGTCAGGAGAGATATTATTAACATTGATCTAACTCAGACCCAGGCGCTGGCTTCAGGATGTGACCAATAGTGACTTCAAAGAAGAAATGGGCATAAGAATTCTACCCATTCTTAATGGTTACACAAAAATAAAGTGTACCCATGTGGTAGAGCTCCACTGCAAAAACTAGCAGAGACATTAAAATAGCCTTCCTACAAACATGCACACTGCAGGGGGAACTCTTTTCACAAAACTCCCAGGTCCCCATCACCAACATGGGGGATTATGGGTTCCTCTGGCCAGTGGAGCACTGATACCATTTCCCTATCGGTTTACTGATGGGGGGACTGTTTGGGGTCACTTTTGAGTGATCCTGGGGCATGAACCATAAGCCTACTTCTTTTGTTTTCTCTTTTGTATCCAGTATCCTCCACAAAAGGATACACTTTGGGCCATGACCCCAGCTGCCTCAGGATCAAATCTTCAAATCAACCTTTTAAGGTAGATAAAAGAAATGTTTCTTTGTCGCATTGGTTGAAAGCTCATTGAGGATTACCAGATGAAAAATTGCTAAGACTGCATCAGAAAAGGGCCTGTGTTCTTCTACCTTTTGGGTGAACAACTTTCATATTTCCTTTGACAATTTCAATGTGTGTGTGGAGGAGAGTTTGAACATAACTAGTGCTAATCCCCAGAAGGATTTAGAATAAGAGTTTTTGTTGTTCAAGACAATTGGTTCATTAGAACCAGTGTCAGATTTTCTATTGATAGCCTTCCATTCTTTCTGTTCTGTATGTCTCTGTTGCTCTTGAATTCACTATATGTATTTCAGTGTTCTGCTGCTTGTTATTGTTTTTAATGAATTTAAATGGCACTACAATAGGCCATATCTGAACTCTCTGTGCAGCTCCAAATATAATGTATACATTTCTGTAAAATCTCTGGAAAATAAAGCTGAATGTAGATGGCAAGGTTTCTGGGGCAAGCAACATTGTAATATTTATGTTCAATATTTGATGTAGGATTGATACATGTGGAGAAATGTCATTTAATTCTTAGATGGAAAACATGGGTATTCACATTGATCTTATGTGGGAGATGATCTCAACAATCACATTATACTTCAGTCCCTGTATTCACATTTCAGCACAATTCCTCTTTATCTTTTTCATTTTAAAAATGAACAATACATATGCTTGCATTCATCTGTAACTGACTAAATAGCTTCTGCTCCTCCTCCTCCTCCTCCTCCTCCTGCTTTGACATTGTATATTTCTCTCACCTTTGAAATGATTCATAAATTTCTTTCCTTGAAAGATTTCATCATTTCATATTAAACAGGGCAATAGAGCCAGAACCCACCAAATAGTATGCACTTTTTATATTAATCTCATCCCAATTTCAAATACTCTATCAACAGGACAAATTAGTTAATTCTGGGTGGATCTAACCCAGAATAAATTTGCAATGTAATATTCTTTTCTCCAATCTTACTCAACAGATCTATTCTCACACGTGCTAGCATTATAGTTTGCCTACTTCTATTGTAGGATTCACCACCCTGTTGAAGCTTGCAACTTGATAAGATTAAGATGTTCAGCAGCTTTTTCTCTTTGCCTTTGACATTATTTGCATGTACTATCACTACCAAGAATTTCTGAGTCTCAGTATCAACCTTGTTGCAGAATTACATTTAGAAGTTACCTGCAGGTCGTGTCCTTGGCCTTTACGATTCAAGAGATCAATCATATGCCAAGCTTGTTCCTTAATCAGACTCTGGGTTTTCACATCTATGATGACCTCTTTGACTCAAAGATGACATATGAGACCCTTTTTGATCTGCTCTTCACACCCAGAAAGAACATACCCAATTACAAATGTGACAGGAAAAAGATAGTGTCTGTTATTGGTGGATTCAATGTGGAAAATGCCATCCAAATAGCTGCCATGTTAAAGAACTACAAGATTCCTCAGGTATGTAAAGGTCTCTGCCACTCTTTTGGTGTTTCAGGCAAACATCCAGATGTGGAATATGCAGGACATGGGAAGAGCAAAGACATTATCTTACATCGTTCTAGTCCCATAATGCCATATGAATAGTCTCAACCTGTTCTTTTGGTAGAGGAATTCTCTTGTGATTAGACCCATGCCAGTTTTTATCTGACAGAACAGGGGAAATACTAGGAACCATCCTCCTGCCAGAAGTTAGGCTTGCCTAGTAATTGGCTAGGACAACATGGCATATCTTTCCTAACCATGGAAAAGTGAGATTGTGCTAGCATATGTTGTAAGCAAGCCAATTTTTGACAATGTGCAGCTTCATCCCTGGTTAAGAGGTGACTCAGTTAAGGCTGAGAGTATTAGAAGATTTTAAGTCTTCCACCATTCTAAGATTCAATCAAGATGCTAGATGGTTACACAGGACTCATTTGCAAAAAGCAGTGAGGGAGAATATGGAGATCATGATTCATTTTGGCTGCCTTTCTATGCACGGATACATTAAATATGATTAAAATGAGTAACAATCAGGTGATACATATAAAATATCTCATAGAATATAGCATGATGGCATACCTTTCATTATGATATGAAACATTATACTGTACAATTTTAAATCAATATGAAGAACAAGCATGTGCCATTGCTTTCCTACTACTCCACCCAAATGTTGATCATGCACATTCCAGGGCCATGAATCACTGAAAGAACTCAAGGTGTTTTGCTGCATTTCGCCTCTCCTCCCCTGGGCAAAGAAAATCTAGAGCACATATTTTCTCATGCCCCAACGAGCTTAAATGAATGCAATACATACTGACCACAGTTTTTGAAATATTTTTTCTATTGTGAAATAAAGTTAGCATTTGATAATCCTGTACATGGAAACTGTCAGGTTGTCTTTTAGCAGAATCCAAGCTGGAACAAAAATGATCCACTAAAACCAGAGATACTTAACTTGATTCTAGATTCTTTCTGGAGAAATTCCAATGCAAACATCAGCCTTATTACCCTTTACACATCTGGAATTTATTTCTATTTGGAGCTCACCTTCTTCCTCCATTCTCCATCTTCCTTTCATTCACTCTGTTCCACATGTGAAGCTTTGTGGTTTCTGCTCCCTTAATCAATAGAGTTGAGGGACATTGAGAGAATTCCTGTGACCCTTAAGCTGTGACATCCTCTCCACAGAAACCAGTTCCCCATTTTACTCCTCATTTTTTGGCAAGTGGAAAGACAGTGCTGCAATGAAGCAATTCATCAGATGATGCACGAATTTGTTCACTCACTCACCTATTCTATCAATTCTTTATTCAGTCATTGACCAGCCACTAAATGAATCACAAAATTACAATTAGTTAAAAATAAAAAAATACAGAACTAATAAAATTACAATAATTAAAACAAGAAAGTAAAAGCACTCTGGTAGAACCTAACTACATTTAGGCTTTACTCTGCAATTCAGATTGTTGGATCTCATCCTCTGAATTGCAAATCCCTCCATTCACTTTCTTCCACTTGTGAAGCTTTTTGGTTTGTGCTTCTATATTCAGTGATTAAGGGACCCTGAAAGAATTCCTGTGACTCCTAAGCTGTGAAATCCACTCCAGAGAAACAAGGTAGACATTTTACTCCTCAGTTTTGGGCAAGTGGAAAAACATTGCTGCAATGAAGCAATTCATCAGATGATGCACTTATTTGTTTGTTATTCACTTTTGGGCTGTGTCATTTCCCTTCCATTGTTGGATGGCTTAATTAATAATTTCTAAACATTGAAATGCATAAAAGATGGTGTTTAAATGTTTTGATTACGAATCATTACATGTGAAGTTTAAAAAAAACTGCAAAAGGGGGTATTGTTATGATGTGATAATAGAAGCCATTAATTTACTTTAGAGACTTGGTATCTCTTCATAGCCTTATACTTTTTTTTTTCCTGCTTAGTTCACTTTAGCTTCTTTTGAGCCTGCACTCAGGAAGCCTGTTTCCCATTTTTTATACTGGATGGCACCACAGGAAACTGCTCACCATATGGGGATTGTCCAGCTTCTTCTGCATTTCGGATGGACATGGATTGGTCTTCTGTCAGACAAGCATGATGGAGAGAACTTTGTTCAGAAATTGATTCCTCTGCTTGCCCAAAACAGTATCTGTGTTGCCTTCTTGCAAGGGATCAGTGGAAACATCCTTGATTATGCTAGTGCTTCTGGGGAAAGTTTGAAGAACCTAATTATGACATTATTTTTGACTGATGCCAATGTGGTTGTGTTCAGTATGGGGTCTGATGTATTCATTCTTTTCACACTTACTTTAGAGATTATAGAACTACAGATAAAAAAGCAAATCGGGAAAGTGTGGCTTATGCCACCTTCATGGTATTTTGGCACTTGGGCCAATGGAAGTCTATTTGGCAAAACCATTTTCCATGGTGCCTTTTCATTCTTAGTCCATACAAATAATGTGCCTGGATTTAAGGATTTTTTTAATAACTTGGCATCTGAGCAGATACGTCTGCATTTCTTCTGTTTGCATTGGCTATTCTCATTTGATGCATGTAAAAACTGCAAAAGAGAGATGAAACTGGACAGCATGAATCCGGCTTTCTTTGAGATGGAAATGTCTGGTCAGAGCTACAATATCTACAATGCCATCTATGCTGTGGCACATGCTTTCCATGCCATATCCAACTCAAGACAAAGAGGCACACAGGATAAAAGCAGGTTGGAGCTTCTGAGTGTTCAGCCATGGCAGGTAAAAGCATCCTTCCAATGAGCTTTTTGGATGAATGAAATCATCTCAGTGGGCTGAACATGTTTGGTCAAACCCTCTCAGAGTGTATTTCAGATAAATTCTATGGTATTCTAGGGTTGGCAAATCAATAGAACTAAATGACAGTGTTGAAGTTTTCTGTGTCTTTCAAACTGGTGCTAAGGTATATGATTACAAAGGTGCCTTGCACCCACATCCTGTTTAAGAGCTCAAGCAAAGGACACTTTCACAAGACTGGATCACTGATGTTTTTCATTTTGCTTTGGCTTCATTTTTCCTTTCTCCCAAAATAGCTTCACTCTTTCCTGAAAAACATCCACTTTAACAATGGAGCTGGGGAGCAAGTCCACTTAGAGAATGGGAAATTGTTCACTGGCTATGATCTCTTCAACTGGATTACTTTCCCTAATGAGACTTTCCATAAGATCAAGGTTGGGCACTTCATACCAAACCAGAAGTTTGCCATAATTCATGATGCCATCGTATGGCACAACCAATTCAAGCAGGTAGGAGAATGTTTCTGGAAGAGTGCAGCTATGATGGAGGGTACTTCCGAGTAAATATTCACAGTTCAGAAATCCAAGCAGGAAGGAATGCACTGCTGTACGGAACAGTGTTGCTTATCCATGACTTATTGCATTATTCTGGGAATTGTGTCCATGTCTTGGCCATTGTCCAAAAACATACGAGGTTGAATTACCATTTACCTCCATTGCATGCAGAGAAACGCATAAGTGCATATCATTAAATAATAATTTCAAAATTTATTCTTATACTGCCAGCAGATTTCCTGAATAAAAGGGCAAGGCCCCTAATTCTTCGAGAATTCTTTCTCATGTCTGCAAATTGAGGAGGGATGATAGTTGGGCTGCACCTACTGACATCCTGGCTCACCATCTCTCTGACAAACCTGAATCATACAAGAAGAGGAAGGAAGCATTATTTCTGGCTATAGTACTTATAGTTTTCAAAATTCATAAGCAACCAAAAGGTTGAATATGCTGGTGGGATTGAACGAATTCATTGAAGTTCCAAGTTCCAAGGGACCAATGTAATCTGAGTCTAATAGGAGAGCAAGTATACCCGGTACTGAAGCCATTCTCAACCAATCTGTGTTTCCTTACTGGGTGGCCTCTCTGCTGTCTTGAATGGAGCAACCCTAGAACCTTCTCCCAACTGATCCCGAAGAAGGACAGGGCACAGAACACAACTTCCTGCAATTGGTGGGCAAGCCCATATTGGATTGGAGATTTTCCAAGTTCGATCAGTTTGGTCTAGTGCATAGAAAATGAGATGGATCAAGACTTTGTTAAAGTTACATTACAACCATTAAAAGGAGGCTCAATGTAATAAAGTCAAAATTCAGTCCTGACAATTTTTATAGATGGCCTGTAACTATCTCTAGATTATCTCTAGACCCTTCATTTCTATCCTCCTTCCCTTTTTGTGAATAGGTGCCACCTCATTCCAGATGTGTTGAGCGCTGCCCCCTTGGACACAGGAAGATAATTCAAGATGAAAAACCAGTGTGTTGCTATGACTGCACTTCATGCCCAGAAGACACATATTCCGACCAAATAGGTATGCAACAGTATACGCTAGAGAGATTTTCCAACACTTTCACTTGTGTCTAATGTTCAGGAAAGAACTACCTAATGGAAGAGGTTACATGCTGCCATATTTCTACCCTGCTCACATTTCTCTAATTTAAGAAGATTCTCATTGGGAATGTAGGAAAGTGGGAAAGAGGGCAAAGCTAGGGCTGCAATTAGACTCCATGGCATCTGTCCCTCTCATGCTAGTGGACAGCCCACTCTTAGTAGGAGAGAAGAGATAGGATGAAGTCCACAAATGCTCACAGCGTCCGAGCTGTGCTAACAGCAATGTTCCACATCAGATGCTGCATTGTGGCAGCACCCACGTAGGGCTGGATACCTGGTCATTGCCATGTGGATGCTTTGCAGGAACTTGGACTCATGGCCATAGCAAAGTGGACAGTGGTACATGGAGCTGAGCTCAGGCAATCCAATCAATTCCCACCCTCTATCTGGATACTATGGAACAATCTCAGGGAACCGCATTCACCACCATGATTGGGGCAATATTTGTTTGTAAGAAAAGTTTTGTACTTAAGCAGCTCAGTCCTTCAGCCTATCATGGAAATTGCCGTAAGGATGGATGCAGCACTTTTTCTCTACCATTCCTCTTCTTCTACCTCTTTCAGGTTTACTCTCAGGTTATTTTCATCCTGAAATAAAAAGATGATTTGAACCTTAGTAAATTATTTTCAAAAAGAACTGAAACAAAATCCTTATCGATTTTAAATGCCCAAAGATTTATTTCTATTTTAAGACAATTGGGGACCATGTTGAATATTCTTAATGGCTACATCAGTATTTTTATTACATCTGTAAATATTTACAGGGGTGCTTGGTTACATGGCATTATCTGTATTTGTATTTCTTGGTTACAATTAATTATTATTTAGAGGACAGAGTAGCAGTTGGACCATTTACACTGCAGTTTTGTATCTGTTAAACAAATGCAAAATATTCTATTACGTTTTTGAAGACATTAATGTATTACTTCAATTTAAATTGCACAAAAAGTTTCTGCTGCAGGTGGTGGTGTTAGAGAAATGAAATGATCCAGCATTAATTATGCACAGTGCTGGTTCTCTCCCCTCCCCTCCCCTCAAATGCACATGATCAAAATTACTGACTCTGTTTGTCATTTTCAGATGCAGCTTATTGTGTCCCATGTCCACAGCATCAGTATCCAAGTGAGAAACACGACCAGTGCATCCCTAAGATTGTATCTTTCCTTTCCTATCAAGAGCCCTTGGGGATGGTTATGCTTTCTCTTACTCTCTTCTTTGTAGTAACTACTTGTTTCATCATGCAAATGTTTCTAAAGAACTGGAAGACTCCCATTGTGAAAGCCAACAACCAGAGCCTGACTCTCATTCTCCTCAGTGTCATCCTGCTCTGTTACCTTGCATCTCTCTTATTCATTGGATGTCCTGTGAAGGTGACCTGCCTTCTCCAACAGCCAACTTTTGCCATCCTGTTCTCCGTTGCAGTTTCTTGTGTGTTGGCAAA
>NW_025336248.1:1106101-1124387 GCF_004798865.1 Varanus komodoensis
CTTTTAAGACCTGATCTCAACTGTAGGAAACAACTCAAAGAGAAAAGATAGTTTCCTGGATGATTCTAAGCATTTGTCTTTTTATTGCTTTCATTTCTCTAGTAAAATCTATGTTGATTTTGCCTAAGAACTTTTGTGTGTGTGTGTGTGTGTCTTTGTTAGATGCATTATTTCTGGAAGCATAAGTCTATTGATCTCTTCTAGTCATCATGGCAGCGGTTTCAAATTCCTGAGTCTGTTACTCATAGTAATCTATTTGACCATTGATACAGCAGCATTTGTGGTCAGATAAGCCTCAGGTTTGATCCATCATTCTGAATGTAGAACTATTCTACTGTGGTTAATATTTATCTTGTAACAACTTTGCTGCATTAAATACTAATCTGAAATTAATGTGCAATTCCAACCACTGAGAATCAGAGAGGGACATAAGATCTGATAGGAGAACCTGTATTTTTAATGTCTCAAGGGTATGAAGATCACTGTGTGTCCTGTTCACTTGGCTGGATCGCATAGACCCGTCTCCAGTTCCGTTATGTTGAACTGTATCCTATCTTTTTTCATACAGATGTTGCATGTTAGCTAAACAGACTGAAAGGGACGAAATTATGAAGAAAAGTATATCTTCCCTAATAAAGACTCATAGATAGCAACTGCACATTGCTGATGAAGTTCAGTTTTGGATTATATAGAAATCGTCATATGAACAATTGACTTATGGAGTCCTAAACAAATGAGGAAAGGGGCAACAACAACTAATTTCACTAACTGAAGCAACAAATAGAAGCCCCTACATTCTTTGTCTTGTAATTTTGGGATCTCAATAGTCCCCTGAAACTTCTGTTATCTACATCACACTACTTGCTGGGAACCTGCTCATAGGTCTGGTCACAGCTAAACAGCACCTCTACACATCCATATGCATCACAGGAAAACACTCCAATTTGTAGACAGAGCTCAACCTCCTTCTAAGGACACAGTCTGGCATTCTGACTAGGACACAAATACTTATGTTAATGGCTGCCTACCACAGTTGTATTTCTTTGGTTGCTTGAAAGGGACTGAATATTTCTACTTTTAAGTCTTACAATTGGCATTCAGGCATGGCTTCAGAAACAATAATCAAATATTGTCCTAAAATGTCTATTTTGATGGTCATAAAACTTTCATGTTGCTATAATCTATAAAACAACAACCCTTGTTTTATTTCAGAGAAAAAGAAAGGGAGCATTCTAATATATTCAGGTGCAATGATACAAGCTGTGGGAGGGACTACTGTAGAGAGTCTTTTGCATTCTCAATATTCATGCAAAATCCCTTTCTCACTAGTTAGGACACATTACAATGAAAGCAGCTTAGCTGTATATGTGCTTTTGCGGAACGAGCAAATACAAATGTGGAAGTTGGAAGAGTTGGTAGGAGAATTGTGCAGAGACATTTCTGAAAAAACCTGTTAGCTAGGTGCAAGTGTGAATGAACAAGGAAGAACAAATGGGGAGAGACTGAGAGCAAGAGCAAGAGTGAGACCTCCTTCTGCCTCCTCACAAAGAATCATGGAGAAGGAGGAGAGAGACAGGGGAGTGGTTACTGCCATCCCCCTATGCAGTGAAGGCTGGCAGACCAACAGCAATATCCCCCTCCACCCAAAAGCACACTTAGTACCCTCCTGTAATGGGCCCATAGGGGTTGCATTCAAATTGTTCTGGAGCATTTCCCAACCCAATCTGAAGTTATTGTGTTTACCTTTAAGGACCTAAATTGTTAGGTGCCAGGTTATTTGAAGTGTACAACACTCACCTTTGGGAAAAGGTTGTAGGACAAAAACCAGTGAATTTGAAGCAAGCATCATGCTTCTGGGGACTCAGAATTTCCTTTGCAGTGTCTCAGAGAATGGAAACCTGCACACTTAGAATCCTTCTGGATTAGTGGGTGGCATACAAAGTAATAATAAAAATAAAATAAAATATGAAATTTCTGAAATTCATCAATTTGGTTTTAGTGGTGGTGGTATGTATGTACATGGATCAAATAATTCAGCCTTCAACACACTATGAAGTCTGTGTCGAAGCATGCAGAATATTTGCACATTATTTTTGATAATAATGTGATTCCTCAATAAAGTTCTACTCCATCACTGGTCTTATTAATCATTTCTGCAATGTAGATGCTCAAATTCTGTATTGGTCATCTTAACCATGTAGTTATTTTCTATATGAAACATTAGTCGTGACTACATTAAGTCACATCAATTTCTTATTTGCAATCCTGGGAAATATATGCTGGTGTGTAATTGACCTAAAGTCACAGAATGAGGAATATTTTCCCCTAATTTAAAGCCATCATGCTATCCATTACTTTACAAGAACCACAATTAAAACACATTCAAGCCACATGTTTCAAAGGTCACATTCCCATGTGTCCTATTTTATTTATACCCCTTATTTTAGTAATAATCTCTGGAGCTGCCTTTTTAAGTGCAGTAAAGCAGGGACTGGTAGTCACATGGAAAAATAAATAAATACAGCACTTATATAATCCAGCTAACAAGAACACTTATCAGGGGTAGCAGAAAATTAAGAAGGGACATAGTTTAAGTCATTATTTCAAAGGGAAGTTTTGCAAAATTATGTTCCTTTGTTCCCAGATTTGAATGAGTCAGGCAAATATGTCAGCAATATGATGTATGAATCCAAAAACAGATCACACTTCATGGCAATAGATTAAACTACACTCATCAGAGAAAAACTAAAAATTGCAAGGACTTTTGCAAGAAAAGAAAAGAAAAGAAAAGAAAAGAAAAGAAAAGAAAAGAAAAGAAAAGGAAGGTAATATAAAAAAGGTATTCCATATTCTATCTTTCTCATTGTTTCTTACACTCAGATCAGTTCATAGTTCAGTTCAGATTATTTCAACCATAATCTACAACATATTCTTATGGGGAAAAAACTTAACTATTTGAAGATATCAAAATAAATTAAAAATAGAAGGACATGCATTCATTTGCTTCCTTCAACTGCCATTTTGGAAATGTATTGCATACATGTCTATGTAGAGACACATATGAGCTTTAGAATGAGAAATCTGCTGTTCCTAATGTATTGTTGTTTTCAGATCACTGCAATTAACTTAAACTAAGTATGCATATTTGCATTGGTTTTAAAAGAATATTTTCCCTCTCCATATTAGGACTATCAAATGGAAAATTTTATATATAGAAACAGAACAGTGAATCAATTAATATTCCTTGGCTTTGGAAATCTCCGGGAAATACAGCTCTTGCTTTTCTGGTTGCTTTTAGGAATTTATGCAATAACAATGGTGGGGAATTCTCTCATTCTAATTGCTGTTTCAGTTGATAAGAGACTCCACACTCCTATGTATTTTTTCCTGGGAAATTTATCATTCCTGGAAGTATGGTATACATCAAACATCACCCCCAAAATGCTGATGGACTTACTGAAGAAGGAGAAAACCATTTCCCTGGTTGGTTGTATCACACAGCTGTACGTGTTCTGTGCCCTGGGAACTGTGGAATGCTTTCTCTTACTGCTCATGTCATATGACCGTTACCTTGCCATCTGCAACCCACTACACTACGCCAAAGTGATGAACTGGAACTTCTGCTATACATTAAGTGCTGCAACGTGGTTATTGGGTTTTCTGTTGGCTGCTGGGCTGAACTTCATTGTCACCACTTCTTTAACACTCTGTGGCCCTAATCAAGTCGATCATTTCTTTTGTGACTTAACACCACTGTTGAAATTGTCGTGTTCTGATACCCACCCAGCAGAAGTAGCCATTTTTGTAGCATGCTTTGCGGTGTCACTGGCTCCTTTCCTCTTGACCATCACTTCATACAGCTATATTTTATTCACCATCTTGAACATTCCTTCGTCCTCTGGAAAGAAGAAAGCATTTTCCACTTGTAGCTCCCATCTCATTGTAGTAAGTACATTCTATGGGACTCTGGGCATTACATATGCAGTATCTATTGGGACAGAATCAGTAGAATTAAACAAAATGCTTTCCTTATTCTATACTGTCCTGACACCTATGCTGAACCCTATTGTATACAGTCTGAGGAACAAAGAGGTGAAAAATACTCTAAAGAAGTTGCTGAGTAAAGCTTCAACAGCTCTGAGAAATTGGTCCAATGCTGCCCCACACTATTTATCATTATTCTGTCCAAAAAATGTAGCAGTCCAATAATATTCTTCCATTGGATGTAGCCATCGAATCAGAGATAGATAGAATCACTTGGTCCTTGCACCAAAGGATAACTGACATGTCATACTGTAGGCATGTAAAAACTTGCCAAGAAATTGTTTCTTCTCACTGGGAGGTATTTCTTTGCCCTTTGTTTTAAATGCAATCTTGCAATAAGTCCCAGGCATGGCTGGAAGCTCTAGTTCTGGTGCTCTATATCAAAACTCTATTTTTAATATGGTAATGCATCCTTTAATACAACTACTGTCAGAGCAACCTATATTAGGTTGGCTTTCACTGATAATGCAAAAAACAAACCCCCAAATTCTCTGCAAATAGTTGCTTAGGCACTATGTCTATGGTGCTAGAGATGGTGGGATGCTTTCTGAGTTATACAAAGGATTGTATCATAAAGACCTTTCCAATGTCTCAGGTCCCTACACTTGCCATTTATTTTACTATACTCCTGCACTATAAAATTGCCCCAAAAGTTGTAGACTTTTTATTATTATTAACACACTTTTAGCCCTTATTCCATAGATGTGCTTGATCTTCACTTCTGCAGATAATGTTTGTGTTGCTGCTTTTGACTGTAGCTAACTGTATTTCTTGATTTTACCACATTTGAATATAAATTGCTTATGAAATGAACGACTGGAACTAATCTTTACCATGCTAGCTTGAATATCTCATTATGTCTTAATTTCTTGCAACTAACACTGTGTACCTGAACATGATTCTTGATGTGATTATGAAAACTTTGTTTTAATACATAGAAATAAAGAAATTTAATAAATAAAAATATAGAAATAATCCCTTTAGTGAAGGAGAGAGATTAAACACAAATCTGCGTTTTTTTTTTTTTTTTGTGTTAACATTTTAGTGCTTATAGCACTGATAACCTGTTGAGGTAATAGTGTGCAAATTGACATTCATGATCTACCCCGTGGGTACAAAATTTCAGAGCAATCAGATAAAAAAAATCACACATAGGCAGCTAGTTAAAATGCGCTGAAAATGTGCTTTTTACTCCAGGCTGTGCCTCAGAATATATATTACTTTCAAAATTTGGTGAATACTATTGGTGCACTTTATTTGTGAATTCTGACAAGTGGGACAACATTTATTAACCCTTTTTGATCCTGTGATACCTGGAGGCTTCAACTACTGGAAGACTAATGTGGGCCTGCTCAGTTTTATTCTGAAACCAGAACCCAGCCAGTGTTTTGAGAGGGACTCCAATGGTGCTTTCAGTGTTTGGTCGCTGGAGGGGGGCAGCAGGAAACTTTTAACTGAGATACCAGTTGGAAGGCAGAGGGAATCACTCTCATTGATTAGTAGGTAGCTGAAAATTATGGGATTGGGAGGGAAAGGGAATGTCAGCAGCCTGTGCAGGCTTCCTCAGAAGTAAGCCTTTCTGAACATACTTGTTAATCTCTTCTTTTTAGTGTTTGTGTGGTATATGTGTTTCTTTAATTCAATTCCTAAGTACATTTTGCAAAAACAAAGCAAAACAGGGACACACACACATGCACACACATATCCAAGTCTCTTTCAGCTTGGCTCAGGATATACAAAGCAAAGAAACTGAAAGTTAAGGTGAAATGCTATTTCCCATGATCAATGATGATTTTGTGCAATATCACAAATTATGCTTACTTACAAGCAGTACAAAAGTCAGAATTCTCACAGGAGTCATCCAGAAACACAGTAAAGCTCAGAAGTTTTAGAAGGCAATAGAAGGGCAGGATAATGTGGGACATTTTTGCTAGTTCAAAGTACTCCAACTTGCCCAACTGTTTTGGGCCTGACAAAACAGAAAGTGTGGCACATGGAAGCTAAGTTGGAGGTGGGCAGTTTGTGACAATGCACAACATCAGCGCTGATCATAGGACCTACCTGACCCAGTTCCTCAGGTAACCCATTCTCATGGGGGCACCAGTACTCTAGTGACTGATTTTTTCCCCCTTCCAACAAAGGCCTTCAAGAAGTGTCTAGAGTCTCTTTATCATTGCAAATGAGTTCAGCTTTGAAAACAGAAGAAGCTTCAGTATGAGGCAAAGCCAATAAGCTAGGTGTCTTTACCTCTAGTATCAGCAAGGCCTAGAATTAAGATGGAGTAATTGGGTTTCTAATCAGACCTTCCAATTTCATGGACAAGAGACCATGCAGAGAAAGAAATCAGTTGAAGTAGGTGTGCATTGAATACTGGAAAGTATCCTTCTGGTACTTGTTCAGTGACTCCATTATCCCATCTCAAACTTGGGGTGGTTTCCACAACAAGGGTTGCTGAAGCCATTGTCTCCCCAGTCATCCTCTTTTGTCATGCTGGAGGTGGAATAATCAAAGCTTTTGCTTAAGTGCTACCACTGCTATTCCCAGGAGATGGAGAATGTTTTACAAATCTTATCATCATTGCTATACTTGTTGTTATATTATTCCAACTCTACCATCCTTAGTCATACAAAGGATTCCTAGACTTTCAAAAAGCAGGTCCTCCTTCCCTTTTTATAACTCACACTTGGAACATCTTCCTAGGACATCCTCATGCAGTTCCTTCACCTTTTCTCTTCCTCCTTTTCCACAGGCCCCTCAAATTCTGCTCAGAAACCCACTTTTACTAGCAGCCATATGGTGGTGTTGCCTAATTTCAATAAAAAATAAAGTAGAAGAGTGTGACTGGCTTGAGTTTACATGAGACACATCACTGTGGAAAGATGTATGTCCAAGTTTTTCCATAATCTTAATGCAACAATCTGTTCTAGAAGGCATATTGTCTCCCAGATATTGCCATTAATAACATTCAAGTCACATACTTCAATTGGCATATCCTGTAGTTCCCTGCCTGATTAATATCTGCATTTGTCTCTACAACAATGATCTCTGGTGTATTCCTGTAAAAATATAATTTTACTTATGTATGTATGTATGTATGTATGTATGTATTTATTTATTTATTTATTTAGGGGACTTCTGTGCCACCCCATTCGCCGAAGCCTTGGGGCGGCTTACAACCATAAATACATAGAATCCAATAAAACAATATAAATAATGAATGTTTGACTTGGCTGTGGCACCAAAAAGGCATTAGAAAGACAGAATCCAGCCAAGCAGTAGGAAAAGTGATCAAGAGTGTTGGAATAGCAAGGGCAGATCTATTTAAAAACTGTTACTGTGATGGGAAAGAATTGTTCTACAGTTTCTCTGTGTCAGATCTGAGTGAGACAGACAAATTTGGCAAGACTGTAATTTCCAAATCCAAGAAATAGGAGGCCTATTAAGATAACCAAACATACATAGAAACATAGAAACAGAGCGAGTCAGAAGGGGCCTCCTGGGCCACCAGCCGGCTCTGTTCATGACATGCCCACCATGTGCATGTCCAGCCTATCTTTGAACACCCACACTGAAGGGGCCTCAACGACCTCTCGTGGAAGCCCATTCCACACCCTTGGGGTCCTAACTGTCAGGAAGTGCTTCCTGGCATCCAAATGGAACCTTGGTTCCCTCAGTCTCACCTCATACCTGATCCCCTCAAACTGGTCACCAAACTTGTGGCCCTATGCTGCACTGACTCCAACCTGGATATATTCTTTCTGTAATGAGGAGCCCAAAACTGAGCACAATACTCCAGTTGCAGGCATACCAGAGTTGTATAGAGTGGTAGTAATGCCTCTCTTGATCTAGAAGCCACACTTCTGGCTATGCAACCAAGGGTGACGTTCGCCCTCTTGACCACCGCATCACACTGCTGACTCATGTTTAGCCTGCAGTCAACCAGTACCCTGAGGTCCCTTTCACAAGTGCTGCTCTCCAGCCACTTATCACCTAACCTGTACTTATGACAGCTATTCCTATGCCCCAAGTGCAAGACCTTGCACTTATTCACATTGAACGCCATCCTGTTGTCTTCTGCCCAATTCCATAGTCTGTCCAGATCCTTTTGGATCTGAAGTACCTTTTCCTCAGTTGTGGCCACTGCTCCAGTTTTAGTATCGTCTGCGAATTTGATCAGCAGACTGTTCAACCCTTCTTCCATGTCATTTATGAAAGATTAACCAGGATCAGCCTAGGACAGAGCCCTGGGGGACCCCGCTTGTCACTGGTCGCCATCCCAATGATGATACGGGATCCATTAAAGCAGGGGTCTCATACTCAACTTACCTGGGGGCCGCTGGAAGTAGAGTCTGGGTGAGGCTGGGCCACATCAAGTATTCCACCATGGTGGTGGTGGGCCACTCATTCCGCGTCACTCCCGGGCACCGCTGGTGCTTTGAAGGCCGCAGGAGCCCTCTCCCATGCCCCATCCATCCTGGCAATTGGCCCGCAGGCCGAAAGTTTGAGACCCCTGCATTAAAGGATAACTCAAAAGCATATTGTTGACAGTAGAAATTAAAGGTAATGTTGGTCTTATATTCTCTTTCTCCCTTCCTTATTCACTTTCTCTCTATATCAGTTAAGTTTCATCTGTTGCTTTAGCGTTAGGAAGATAACATTAGCTTTAGCAAGTTTTCAAAAAATGCTTTCTAGCTAAATAACGTAACACAATCAACGGAAAAATCAATACATGGGGGAAAAAAACTCAATTTTTTACTCAGTATTTGTCCACTTGGGAACTCATCATTCATCCCTGAATACTTTCTTAAAAGCATGTGCATGCGCACATACATGCACTCACAGAAAGAGAGAGAGAGAGACCGAGCGAGGTGTGCTTCACTGACTGTGCTGTGTAATTGTTGTTGTTATATTTCTGTAAATGGAATCTTTTTTTTTTTCTTCCCCTGATTAGGACTCATAATGGACAACCCTATACATCAAAATGGAACAACGAACAATCTGTTAGTACTCTTTGGCTTTGAGAATCTCCAGAAACTACAGTTCTTACTCTTTGTTCTATTTTTAGGAATATATGGGATAACTATGGTGGGGAATTCTCTCATTCTAATTGCTGTTTCAGTTAATAAGAGACTCCACACTCCTATGTATTTTTTCCTGGGAAATTTATCATTCCTGGAAGTATGGTATACTTCAAACATCACCCCTAAGGTGCTGGTTGATTTACTGAGAAAGGAGAAAACAATTTCCCTGGCTGGTTGTATCACACAGCTGTACATGTTCTGTGCTTTGGGAACTGTGGAATGCTTTCTCTTACTGCTCATGTCATATGACCGTTACCTTGCCATCTGCAACCCACTACACTACGCCAAAGTGATGAACTGGAACTTCTGCTACACGTTAAGTGCTGCAACGTGGTTATTGGGTTTTCTGTTGGCTGCTGGGCTGAACTTCATTGTCACCACTTCTTTAACACTCTGTGGCCCTAATCAAGTCGATCATTTCTTTTGTGACTGAACACCACTGTTGAAATTGTCGTGTTCTGATACCCACCCAGCAGAAGTAGCCATGTTTGTAGCAAGCCTTGCGGTGTCACTGGCTCCTTTCCTTTTGACCATCACATCATATGTCCATATTGTAATGACTGTACTAAAAATCCCATCGTTTTCAGGAAAGAAGAAAGCTTTTTCCACGTGTAGCTCACATCTTATTGTAGTAAGTACATTCTATGGGACTCTGGGCATTACATATGGTGTTTCTGCAGGAACACAGTCAAGTGAATTAAACAAAATACTTTCCTTACTCTACACTGTCCTGACACCTATGTTTAATCCCATTGTATACAATCTGCGGAATAAGGAGGTAAAAGAAACGCTAGGCAAAATGTTTAGTATAGGTTCATCTTTGTTAAACTTCTTAAATGCTGTTCTATCCAGTTTCTCATCTCTCTGTCAAAAGAATATGGATGGCAACATTCTTTGAAAGTTCTGGAATAACAGGCAGACATAGGATCAGAAATGGAGCAATGTGTATCAAAGCAATTAAAAAAGACAGAGATCCCCACAGTACAGAAGGAAATATTGCTAGTTGTGCCAGAACTGTCTGGACTTCTGCATTCTAAAAAATGTTTTTTGGAATGCAATCTCCTAACTTGTGTTCAGCTTCCCTGAACTGTAATAGTGTGTGGGCTGATTACAAAGCGTACCAGATCCAGAAAGTCATGTTGTTAGCCCTGTCTTACATCCCAGTTACACATGGGATTACTAAGAAATGCCCAATTAGCTTATTTGGATTTATTCCTAAATAGGTATGCAAAGGATTGAAGTCTTACAGCCTGATGTTATGAATGTGGTCTTCAAGCTGAAAGAGGCTGAAAGCTCCTGTTCTAGATACCTGATGATGCAAGTTTTTCATGTAGATGGAAAACCTGCCATCTATTTTTCACACTGACAACTCCCAGGGAGGGAGAAAAAAAGGCTTGGAAAACCATTCTTGGGGGGGTGGGCAGAGGATTTAATCTATGTATTATGAGACCTTAATACAGTCTGACTGAAAGCTAAAGAAGCAAATGAGACAGTAGGGAATATTTGTGGGGGGTTCCAACTACACTTTCAAGTCCTTCCTGCTCTGTCCCCACCAGAGGGCATAATTTTGCATGCAGCAGCTGTGCTGTGGAAGACTGGGAAAAGCGCATCAGCCCAGAAAAATTAAACAAAACTGTTCTTCATTAATCTGCTAAGCTCCATGATCTCCATGAGTTAGTGTCAAGAAAAGTTAAATTGTGCTTAATGGGATTGCACATGAGGGCTCAGATTCACTTTCTCCATAGGTCTGGATTTCTCATGTTGGAACCTTGTCTTGTTTCCTGAAGATATGATAGTGCTTAAGAAGTGTTGCTCAGATGAATAGATTATTCCTCTCCATTGTGGCAGGAGGTTTTTTTTACTATGAAAAGGGTTTAGGGAAATATGGAAAATTCAGAATTTATCCAGTTTACTTCTTTTGGACCAAACATACATTCAACCTCATCCTACAGTCAAAATCTGTACATTTCATAGATGTGCACATCTGAAAATATACATGAAACTGCACAATTGTTCATGCAAAAAGAATAGAAAAGGAAAAAAACCCATTGATACAGACTTGGGTCAAAACAAGTTTCTGTGAACTTTGATAAATTTTATCTTTGCTGATTCACACATCCTTAAAAAACTTGAGGTTCTTAAGTGTACTACATTTTTTCCTAGTTCAATCCTGCATCTATAGATTTGAATTCAATTGGTATTTATGGATTTGGCTTATTGGCTTCAAATACTTATACTAAGAAGTTTCTCCATCAGTGTTTGTTATTATGCTGTGTGCACAGGTAGGGATGAGCCAAACTGTGGATATCTAGCTCATGTCACATTCACATATTTTCCCACACAATTCATGATCTGTTTTTCCAGTCCTTCCTTCCTTCCTTCCTTCCTTCCTTCCTTCCTTCCTTCCTTCCTTCCTTTACAGTATTCTTAAAATACTACTTAAGTATAGATTTTATTATGCATTTCAACTTTTTTAAAGTATGCATTAAAACAATATGAACTTAATTGCCATACTTGGAGAACTGCAAATGAACAGCTGCATTAAAAAAATAGAAAATCTGCCCAAATTCTCCACATTATTTGAAAGTGGCAAAGTGGGGAGCAGGGTTACAGTCACAGAAAAGAAGATGAAATTATCTAACAGTTTCAGCAGAGGTTGAGAAGAAAATTCATATTCAGTACTAATGTTGAATGAAACTCTATTCTTAGATCATACTGGTGGGTAAAGGAAAAAAATGGACTAAAAGAAGATGCCTGGGATGATGAAGGACCACATCCTTTCATACATTATATTAAAAGTAAATTAAGCAACAGTAAAATTGCATCTACAGTTTGAATCCAAATTCTCCACCCTTTTCATGAATGGCAAAATTCCTTCTTTTCCTTGCTGAAGTTGGTGCTGGTCTCAGTGATACATTTACAGCTCCTCATTCATGAGCACAGTTGACAGTGCAATCCTAATACATCTGGGATCTTGGGATCAACACTAGGCAGATACTGACTTCCGAGATTGAGATTTTGTCTTGTTTTGTTTGTTTTAGAAATACGGCATGGTAGCCACTCAATACACTTCCAGTATGCCAGTCTGGGAGGTTGGGCTAACTGGGTGACAGCTGGAATATCCTGAGAACCCCAACATGGTTGAAATATAATATGAAAGGAAGAGAGAACAATGTGGTGGGAGTAACATGGAGGGAGACGGGGAGGTCATAGAAAACCTTTTGGTTCCTTAAAAAGCAAAAGTCCCTCTGAGTAGCTGTAAAATAAATTGTGAGTTAATCATGCATTGTAGGAAAATCTCTTTTCTCTTGTCCTTTCTAAATCTATGGTCAAACAGTTTATTTAGTATTAGGACAAATAGCAAAGGTTTCAATACATCAATGACTTCTTTGAGCACTATGTAAGTAAAATATTTGCTTATTTTAATAATTAGATGTAAAAGAGACAGATTTTTTCCTTGCTTTTATTCAGTCTACCTGAGTCAAAGTAAGCCAAATGTTTGTCTTAGTATATGCATTTATTTTACCTTTCTATGCATATAGAGCACTTAATAAACACTTCAATATTTGGTAAAACATCTTAAATACAATATAACATTACAATAATGGTAATAATAGAGTAATAATAAAGTAACTACAGTTACTGAAGAGAGATTATTTGTGTATATGTGCACAGGTATACAATATTGTAAAAAAAAAACGCATAAAAGAAACAGTCCCTAAAACAGTTTAGAACATTCTTGAGGTAACATTAGCATTAACTGATGATGATGGAGATGGACCTGGTGCTGGAGAGTCAGGATTTGATTGTGCTGCTGGAAAGGGGAGGGGGTGTTACCACTGGAGTCACTTCATTGAAGTAGGCCTCAAGGGTTGTTCGTACAGCCGTTTTCTTTTTTTCATCATAAATGGCCTTGTAGCAGCTGAGGGCCTGATTATAAGTGCAAAAACTGAAAGAGGAATTAAATGATCTACACTTACCCCTAAACACACTGGCTTGGGTATGCTCAAGTCAATGTTGTGGAACAGAAAGCCATGAATACTATGTCTCTAGGGAAGTAAGCTGCCATTGATGAGGTGTCTCTAAATACATCACATAGTTCCCTAGAAATATGTTGCATAGTTCTTCAGACATAGCCTTGACAATCTCTAGTGAACCTCTATCTCTAACAAAAAGGCATGAATATCTCTAGGAATGACACAGCCACTGATGACACCTCACCATATATGTGGTGTAGTTCCCTAGAGATATCCATGGCTTTTTCTAGAAATATTTATATAGGGTTTATGGTAGTCTGTGTATTTGTAAGTATAGGTTGTTCATAACCCTGGAACTATCCATAATTTCCTAATGCCCCCCTGCTGCCCCCATTTTCCTCACTGCCTCCCTGGATCTTTCCACCACACCCAGAGGGGTGGTACTACCAACTTGGGAAATCACTTAGAGAGAGTGAAAACAGTAGCAATTGTTTTCCACAAGGGTTGCAGCCAGTTTGGAAGTGATGGGGAGAAATGAATTCTGCACTCATTCCACTTTACCTCTAGCAAATCAGTTTAGCAAACTTTAGTATGTCAAAAAACAAAACAAAGAAAGAAAAAAGGAAAGGCTACTTTGGAGTTTCAACAAATTTTTGAAACTCCTTTCCTAGAGTTTCAACAAATATTTGCAAAAAGTGAAGCTTCTCTCCAACCACTCTTCATTGCCTAAATGTCTACAGGAATATTCTGTGTCAGTTGATCCAAAATTTCTTGAATGATTTCTTTGGTCTTTCACATCACATAATTTCTATTCTGGCCATCACTTGTGCAAGGCATTCCTCAATACCTCCCTCACCTCCTTGTTTCTTAGGGTATAGATGAAAGGATTCAGCAGCGGCACCACAATTAGGTTGAAGATGCTTACAACTTTGGATCTTTCGAAAGATGTCTGTCTGAAAGTCTTGACAAAAAGGAAGATGGTGGATCCATACCAAATAATAACAACAGCAAGATGGAAGGAACATGTGGAAAAGGCCTTTTGTTGACCCTTTTTGGAGGGGATGTGTAAGATTGTGGAGACAATGTACACATAGGAAAGGAGGGTTATCACACATGAACCCACAATGACAATGATAGCTATGAAAAAAGCTGTTATCTCGAGGAAATGGGTGTCAGTGCAGGAGAGGGCTATCCAGGAATTCATGTTGCAATAGAAATTGTTAATCACATTGTGCCCACAGAAGGACAATCTTGTGATCATGTATGCTGGTATGAAGATGATGAGCAATCCACCCAACCAACAGGCCAGTGCCAGTTTGCTACAGAGGCTGACATCCATGAAGGTGCTGTAATGAAGAGGGTAGCAGATGGCCAGATATTGGTTGTATGCCATGACTGCTATCAGGAAATGTTCTGTGCATCCAAAGGAAAAAATGAAGTACATCTGCAGCATGCAGCCCATGAAAGAGACACTTCTGCTCCTCCCCAGAAATATGGCAAGAATTTTGGGGATAGAGGCCGTGGTGTACCATATCTCTAGGAAGGAGAGATTGCAGAGGAAGAAATACATGGGAACGTGGAAGCAATAATGGGTTATGATCAGAAGGATGATAGAGAAATTTCCCAAAATGGTTAGGCTGTACATGATAAAAAAGAGGATGAAGATGAACAGCTGAAAACATGGAGAGCCAGAGAAGCCAAGGAGGATGAATTCCGTCACACCAGATTTGTTTGCTTCTCCTTGTTTAAGCCCTCCCATCTGTCTGGTTTATACCTATTGGAACAAAATGGTGAAAAAATACATAGCAGGTTTCACTGAAATTCATAAGGCAGCAGTAATATAGACTCTGGCAGGGAAGCAATCCCCACTGAAAAATATGGGAATTACTTCTTAGTAAATACACATGGCATTATTCTCCCAATAAAGAAACAACAGGTTTCCTGTTACAAATCTCTACTAAAGACTGTTGTACAAACTCACTTCTATACCTTTATGAATGCCCTCTGTGTCACTCACAACAAAGTAATAAATATGACTGAAAAACCCATTATGAAATAGTTTTTAATCAAATTCTCTCCCTCTCCTTTTCTCCAGGCATGAGTGAGGACTTTAATATGACAAAACATTTTATCTAGACTGTGTGGACCACCTAGAGAGTTTTGGCTGTGAGACAGTATAGAAATGAAAATTATCTTATCATCATTGACAGGATGAATAAAATACATAGGCACCATTCAATGGGAAGTTCTGCAGAGCCCCCACTGAAATCAATGGGAGCTCTATAATATCTGTTCAAGTAATGTCAATGCAGAATGAGCAAAAGACCATCCCTCTAGTTGATGCCCTTAGAGGTTAGAGACCTGAGCCAGGAAATTTCATGTAAAGACTGAATAATATTTTATAGTGTTCCATATTTTCTAGGACACCTGGAGTCTCTCTGCCACAACTTATGTTGGGGTATGTGAAATTATGTCCCATAAAAGGTTATCTGAGAAGACCAAATGATGATGTTTGGAATAGCCATTATTTTACTTACTGTGGTATTTGGAATCTAGAATAAAGTTTAAAAAATGGCAATACAAATACCACAGAACAACAAAAAAATTTAACACCATTCTTCTCATATCAAGTTACTGGGAGCTGGGGATATCCTATGTACATGAGTTATCCCCGGCTCCATGAAGGAGGGTATCTCTGATTCAAATCTTACCCAGCTCTGTTATGAATTCCTTGCTAACCCTTAGGTAACCACCTGCCTCACAAATTTACTTTTAGGGATAGGTGAGAATTTCTTTTCAGTTTGGCGCATACACACACACACACACACACACAGGACAAGAATAATTGGAGAGGGTTTTTTAATGAATGCAGGAGGAGACAAAACTGACAGCTTTGTCCAATCAATCACATTGGTCAGAATACTTAGCTTAAAAAAAATGTTTCTGAATCCTAGGGTGTTCACCTATGTCTGTGTTGCTGAATAAGGGTGACCACTTCTGGCCATGCCCGACCCTGCCCTGCCCAGCCTTGCTCCTCATCTTTAACTGCTACATGGCAGACTGGTTCAGTAATGTCTTTCCCATGCTAGGAATAGCTGCATTGATTGAACTTGGCAGGTACAGACGGGTGTGAATTTCATTATATATGATTTTTTGAAACAATTTACTAACATTTTTGATGCAAGAGAAAGAAATTGAGGTTTTAAAGAACTGGGTGTGGAAGGAAACAGCCTCCTATATCAAGATATTGGAATAAGTACTTCAGTGACATATTTGAATCATGTACCTGAGATCCTGTGAAGTGCTGCATAAAAATGGATCAACATTATCACCTGATAAAAGTTCCAGTCTTCTGTTCCTGTACTAAACTTGTTTAGTTGATCGTAAGCATTTTCTCATCTCTTAATGTTCTCAAGTAACAGGTCACTTAAAAAAACTGATCAGTGGGTTTTCATGACTGATATCATCAACGGGCAAAGCTCATGAGCCTCAAACAAGGAAGAAACGGATCCAGTGTGAAGGAATTTATCCTTGTGGGATTTCCTGGGACTCTGGAGCTGCGTACTTCCCTTTTCATGCTCTTCTGTTCTATGTACATCCTGACAATCACTGGAAATGTGGCCATCATAGCTTTAGTGCAGGCCAGACAACAGCTTCATACACCCATGTACTTCTTCCTCTGCAATCTTTCCTTCCTGGAAATATGGTACACTACAGCATGTATCCCCAAGACTTTAGCAATCCTGGTGTCACAGAGGCACCAGAAGATCTCCTTCCTAGGCTGCATCACACAGATGTATATTGTTTTTTCCATGGGACGTATAGAGTATTTTCTGCTTGCTGTCATGGCTTATGACTGCTATTTCGCTATCTGCCACCCATTGCACTATAACACTATCATGTCCAAAATGTCATCAGTGCAGATGGCATTGGGCTCTTGGATCTGTGGCTTTCTGGTTATTTTTTTGCCAGCTTTCCTTATTAACCAATTGTCCTTCTGTGACTCCAATGTTATCAACCATTTCTTTTGTGATATTGTGCCTTGGATAGTCCTTTCATATACTGACACTTACATGCTTGCAGCAGTATGGTTTGTAATTGCTTTCATTGTCATCATCGGCTCATGTGTAATAACCCTCATCTCCTATATCTGTCTAATCAGCAAAGTTTTAAGGATTGCATCAACTCAAGGCCGTCAGCGAGCTTTTTCCACTTGTTCTTCGCACCTCACAGTGGTGATTATATGGTATGGTTCCACTATTTTCCTTCATGTCACCTCATCTAAACAGCAGTCATTGGGGCTGACCAAAATAGTCACCATATTGAATACTATTGTCACCCCTTTGTTAAATCCATTCATTTTTACACTTAGAAACACAGAGGTGCGGGAAGCTTTGAGGACCATATTCAAAGGCACAAATGCAATAATAAGTGGCAGGAAAGAGAGAGGAAACAAGTAAGGTGTACAAGATCTATGCTACACCAATTATGTAAGGTTTCAAAGCTCAGTGAGCATTGGATATACAGTTAGATCTCTGGTAACTGAAAGCAAGCCCTTTACAATGTCATAAAATGGTTTCATTTGTGCTAGGGATCTGCAAGGCCATACTTGAGCACCGCTCTTCAATAGCAGAACACATCCTTGCAACATACTGTGTGTGTGGTTGGCCACTGAGAAGATGCACAATCCATTTCCTTCAGGCCTTAGAGATCTCAGTTCTTCCCCACCAGGAACTGGATGGAAGGGCTTAAAGACTAGGAAGGAGTATTGCCAGTGTTGAATCCTGGGATCCTCCTCTATAGACATGAAAATGTGATATGCTGTATAAGTATTAATCTGTGTTGAATGCCATTTTTGCATAGAAAGGATGATATAAAACAAATAAAGAAATTTTGTCTCTGAAGGAGAAAGAAGATACAGATGTCTATCAAACTTGGAATTCCTTTTATTATTGGCTAAAGAAACGGGACTATGCATAGATTTAAATATGTTTATGGATTATCATAAAAAGAAAAAGTTTGGGGGGCTGACCCATTAGGTCTGATGTTTTTGATGATTGAGGATTTTTTAGTTTCTTTTTGTTAGTTTTGTTAGTAGAAAATAACAATAATTTTTTTTCAAAAAAATGAAGAAATATAGCTGAATAAATATGTGATATCCTCATTATAAATGGAAAATTGCAA
>NW_025336248.1:1124487-1377421 GCF_004798865.1 Varanus komodoensis
TCCTCCCCTCCCCCTCCCCTCCCCTCCCCTCCTTAATCAGGAAAAAAGCTTTTTGTCCCAAATTTGTGTGGTGACCCAAGAAGCATTTTCTTGTTTCTGGACCAGAATTCCCCTGGAGATAAAGCATGTGATAATCAGGTATCTTTCCTAGAGAACTCCTGGACATACTGATGTTTGCATGGACAAGCCATGAGGAATTTTGGTTCCTTCTGCCAAGTAAAAACTTAAGCATGCTATCATACCAGGTATAATTAAAGAGCAAGACCTATGAATCTTGAAAGCAAGCTAGAATCTAAGAAAGCCATCTTTGTTATGCACGATAGATGCACACCCTCTACTCATTCTTTGGACACCCCAAAGATACAATCAGCTGCCAAAACATTGGAAGAAGCCAGTATATGAAAAGCATGCCTAAAGAAAGCATGGAGAAGTAGTATTTCTAGGTACATAAGGAGAAGGGATCATTTCCAATGATATCAGAGGCTGATTTGGGCATTATTATTTGTAAGATATGAATGTCTTCTGTGGTTTATCTAAAGGGGAAAGGGCGTTTGGAAAAAAGTGGGGGTGGGAAGCCAAGAGAGGCAGTGTTGACACAATTAGTTACATGTTTAGAGGACCAATCCAAGTTGAACTTGAACTCATTACTAGAACTGGAAGGAGGTGAAGGGAGTAGTTATCACTAGACAAAATGGTCACATGGGAAGGAAATATCTTAAGCTGCTAAAATTCCCAAGGGTTTTTGCGTAAGGATCACTCTGATAAGGATTTCAAGCACAACTCCTTTGAAGAAGCCTGTCAAGTTTGAATGCTGCTCCTTTTTGGACAAGGTCTAGGGAAGAAGATTAGATCTAATGCTAGAAAAGAGGTTGGTCAAGTTTCCATTAAATGTAATATGGATCACTAAAAAATCTGATTGTTTCAGAAGAAACAGTATAGCCATGTGCTTATACTTCTCAGAAATAAGACACTCTGAACTGAAAGGAATGTACTTTCAGGTAAGTGCATATAAGATTATAAAGTATTTTATGAAGTATTTTAAATTCATTATTAAAACAGGCCAAATTCCAAGCAAATCTTGAGTCCAGTTGCTTCATCTCGCCTCGTCTAGCTCACAACCATGTTACTACATGGACAGTATCGAATTGAACAAAATTTCTAGCTTACTATTTCCACATTGTGAAAAGCTGAATGTTTGATAATTTTGAATGAATTGAAAATTAATGTAACCATCCATATTGCACAGAAGGGAAATTAAATACACTCTATTGTCATCTGGTGAATAGAAAATGTTCAACTTTTCTTGAAGGACTTAAATGCAGTCTGTATAATAAAGTCTAGTATCCTGAAAGTTCTGTACATTTTATATTGAACATCTGAAGGTACAATCCTACATCTTCCTAACATCATTTGGGATGGATAAACTGAAGTCTGAACAGTAACAATGAAAAAACACTGTGAAGCTGGAGATGGGATTTTGACATCAGAAGAATCTTCACCCAGTTTCACAGCAGGTGCAGCTCTTTCTGTGTTGATTTCAAAGATGGTTGGTTTCCAAAGATGAAAGACTACATTCAGAGCTGGCATGGGAGAGGTGTTGGCAAAGGAGCTGCATTGCCATTCTCTGAAGTAGCCTGATAATGCTTCAGCCTCCCCTTCATGCAAGGAGAGTAATGACATAAAGACAGCCAAATTGGCTATGTCCTTGTTGCTGAGAGTTGAAAAAGCAGGGAAGTAATCCTCTCCTGAGAACTCCTTTTGCCCGTCATAGGATCCCTGCAACACTGAATTGCATGGTTCTAGGCAGACACATTGGATTGTGCTCTGAATATGTTTTAAGAAATGATGCCCAAAATGGTTTTGAGGTGCCATTAGGCATGAAAAGAAAATAAGAAGTTTAGACGAATCATACTTAATCTCTCTTTCTGTCCCCTCCCAGCCCTCATACAGCCATTCAAAGAATGTGTAGTGTCAGACAGATTTTACAATTACTAATATGATTGTAAAATTAATGTATGATTAAGAGTGTCTCCAATTAATTAAATCAGTGTGATCAAATCACATGTACTGGAATACATTAGCAGTAAAATATATTCAGTATAGAACTGAAATAGATTCTGCATCAGTGAAGGATCTATCAAAGTGAATGAAGATAAAACAAATAGAAATTATGTAAAATGGATATTCCAATAAGACATTATATGATTCCTGGAAAGGACAATTTGTTCTTGTTCTGTTTGGTTTTCTTTGCTATGATGAGTGCATTTATTTACAATTTAATTCAATTGTATTTGTGAATGCCAGTGAATGCACTGCTTTCACTTACATCAGCTTACAGAATAGTCTGAAGTGGCTGATCCTGCCCAATCGTGGAAGCTAAGCAAGATCAGACCAGGCTGAAATCTGGATGAGTGACTTGAATTGGACCTGATGGCCTGCTAGGCCCTTTCCAACTGTATGATTCTATGAATCACCTTGGTGAACTGTCACAAAGTTTATGGGTTAGGGGTTACACCATGCTTAATGATAGTTTTCTATATTTCTTTCCAGGACTAATTTCTCCCCTCCTTGAAACTGACGTCACTGATAAAGGTAGAAAAGAATGTGGAACCAAACCTCCCATGCAG
This sequence comes from Varanus komodoensis, assembly GCF_004798865.1. Classification (NCBI taxonomy): domain Eukaryota; kingdom Metazoa; phylum Chordata; class Lepidosauria; order Squamata; family Varanidae; genus Varanus; species Varanus komodoensis. Next base: position 1,127,115 of record NW_025336248.1, read on the forward strand.
AATTTGTCATTACAGGTTTTCCTGAACTTCCACAGCATCAGTTAATGTTGTTTGCCATTTTCATAACTATCTACATCTTTACTCTGCTGGAAAACATCCTCCTCATTGTGACAATTTGCTTGAGCAAACATCTGCACACACCCATGTATTTCTTCTTAGGGAATCTTTCTATTTTGGATATCTTCTATGTCTCAGTGACAATGCCCAAATTGTTCTCCAACCTACTGTTGGGTGAGAAGACAATCACACTGCTTGGTTGTCTCACTCAGCTGTATTTTTTTCTATCCTTGGCTTCTTCAGAGTGTTTTCTCCTGGCAACAATGGCCTATGACAGGTATTTGGCCATCTGCCAGCCACTACATTACACATCACTCATGAATCACAGTGTCTACACAGCCCTGACCCTGGCTTCTTGGCTAGGTGGCTTCATTGCTTGCTTTCCCTCTGTGGTGATGATTTCCAAGTTGCAGTTTTGCAAGACAAATATCATTAGACATTTCTTCTGTGATATCTCACCTTTGTTGAGGTTGTCATGCACTGACACCTCATCCATTGAAAGGCTAGATTTTGTGGTGGCCTTAGCTGTCCTTATGACTTCACTGTTGGTGACTGGAACATCTTATGGATGCATTCTTTGTATGGTTGCAAGTATCTCCTCCACCAAGGGGAAGCATAAAGCTTTTTACACTTGTGCCTCCCACCTAGCAGTTTTCTCCATGTTCTATGTCACGACCATATTCATGTATGCCCGGCCCAAGGCCATTGGAAACTTTGACCTCAACAAGCTAGTGGCCATCCTCTATGCAGTGGTGGCTCCATGTCTGAATCCAATCATTTACAGTCTTAGGAACAGAGAGGTGAGAGAGGCCTTACACAGAGCCTTTCATAGCTCAGCTGCTTTCTTGCGATGTTTGGAAGCATCTAGAATGAACCCATGGTCAAACTGAATTAATGGAAAATAAGGCTAAGTTTAGACAACAATTTTGCCGTGACAAAACATTGCTCAATTACTTGTATACTAATAAAAATCCCTTTATCTCTATGGTGCATTTCAGCAATCTGAACTCCAAGGAAGTTTTCAGTAAGCAGGTTCTCCCTCATGTACTGAAATAGTTAATAACCCTTGTATTTTTTTTTTCTTGTAAGCAGCAAAAATAAAAAACCTTACAAATAGTGTTGTTGTTTTAATGAGGATATTAATTCTTATGGGTCAATATATATATTTTTTATATGGATCCCTTCTAGTCTCTCTATATGCTGCTCTAGCATAAAAGAAACCATCTGTGAAGTCACAGGCCATTAAACCAGGGTATCAGTTTTAGAAACCTTTCTTCCATGAGAATTGCATCCACCAGTATTTTTATATCTCAAAATGTGAACTGATTTGAAAATAAAATAAAATGGTATACCTGATGATTTAAGGGATTCTAACCTGAAAGAGTCTCTGTGGAAGCTTATTCTACAGCTAATTTTGGGCTACATGTGTCTGTGTTTAGTTTGTTTGTTTTTGTTTTGATCTGTGCCATTAGTTAAAACCATTTCAGAAGTTCTTGTTATGACAAATGGTGAATGAAAGCTTATGTGTCCTTGAAGTTAAACTGTTGAATTAGGACTATAAACACTTAGATCCAATCAACATGAAGCTTTCTGGGAGAGCTTGACCAGGTCATTTTCTCTCAGCCTAACCTACCTCACAAGGTGCTTTGGGTGTGTGTCACATGAGGCATGTGAAGGAATGTTAGATTAAAAATTAAGAAATCCAATGCCCATATCGTACTTGTTGTGGACCTGCGTGCCAAACCATTGTCCTCAGGAGATTTCTCAGGGGAGAGAACAGAATGATTCAGAGGAGGCACAGCCTTAGAAAGCCATCGTGAATCTTTTTTCTCCTCAAAAAATGCTTAACCAGAGGAAACATGTGGCTTTTCTCTTCTGAATCCAGAGGAGATTCCATGACCAACTTGAGAGCTGAAATTCCACAGCCATGATACTACAAGCTTCTTTAAAGTTCAGACCCTCAGTAGAGGTAGAGGTGCACCGAAGCCACCTATGAGGAGTCTTTCTTGACAGGGAGAAATTCAGGAAAGACTAAACTTCCTAACTGGTCAAGAATTAGCAAAGCATAAGTTAACTTTAATTTAATGTTTGAGCATAAGCTGAGCTCAAAAATAGCCTTAAAACACAGAGGGAATCTGGCAGGGTTAAGAAGGAAAGGCAGAGCCATTTTTGAGAGAAGCTGAAAGTTGAAGAGTTGAATGCTTGGCAAAAATGACATCCCTGACAGTAAGACATTCCTGGGAGCAACTTAGAGGTTGTAAGGACTTTGGGATGGATGTGGAATTAGATGGATGTGTTTACCCAGGTTATCTTTTTATCCCTTTGCCCTGATGATTTCTGTCCCTCTCTGTGTTTTAAGTAATCAGATGTGAAATGTTTCCTACATTCCTAGGAATAATTTTTTCCCATAAAACTTTAAAAATGTTAATCTATCTGTGGTCATCACTTGGCTAAGCCAAACTTCCCACTACTTAATTTGTTTTAAAAAGACCTTGGGGGTTGTTAAGACTGTTTGTTGGAGGAAGCTGGGAAAAATAATTGGTGGCATCATAGCAGGATGAAAATGGCATCCAAGAAGGGCATCCAAGAAGAGAATGTTCCACCTGGACTGGTCTCTCTTCCACATGCAGATCAGGGCACAGTTTGTACCATGACAAGTAAAAATGAGGCAGGGATTGTCTATCATTAATGATAAGAACAAAGAAAGCATGGGCGCACAGATAAAAATGCTATGCAAGAGAAATACTTTTTAGTCTTCCACAACATTTATTCCCTGGTAAGTGTACAGAATTGTGTCTATAGGAAATCCAAGCCAAAAGTACTGGGCACAATTTAAAAATAATAATAATGGAAAAGCTCATTTTAGATGAAAGAAGTGATATTTCAGTGATGTTTCTGATTTTTAAACTGTCAAATAGGAAACATTGCTTTGAAGCTATGCCAAATTCTTGCATCTGCTTTTTAATTAGTTCTTATGATGATCTGTGAAATAGCTGCCTGCGAGATGTAACTTTGATTCATGCCTTATCCTCTGCTTCCCCCTGGTGCTCGTTTTATCAACATACAAATCCAATTGTGACTATAAATCTTAACAGTAACATTTATTCCTGACAGAAACCACAGGGATAACTCCACAATGTTTTTCAGTGAATCAGTGTGTGCATTCAGTAATTAATTATTAACTAATTATTCAGTAATTATCCATTGGTTAATGTTGCTTAGCACTGAATTACTGTGGCATGCTGAATTGGGGGAACTGAAAGAAAAACCCGGCATTTGTCCATCCATCCACTGTTTAGGTAGATGTTTACCTCTCCCACCCCACCCCCAGGCCTCCCCAAAAAAGACTTACTGCATGTTCAACACTGATTTTACATAACTTCATCTTTACTCAATATTAATCTTAAACACCAATTTTGATTTAATAAATTCCTGGAATACATACTGGAATTAAAGGAGGACTTTAAGGACTTTTCATCATTTTCAGGACATGTCAATATCTAGTAGCACTGGACAGGACAGAGGGTGTGCAGGAATCCACCAACAGAACCACAGCAATTTGTGAGTCCCCACCTAACACTTGGTAGCTGCTGTAATTATTGAAAACAATGTGGGACTATGGGAAGGAACTTGAGCTCATTTGGAAGACTTGTCTTACCTTTTTGAGTTCACCTAAAGATCAAATGTCACATAGATTTGGCAAAGAAAAAAGTATTATTGTGTGCGCTAAAAACCTTGCTGACTTGAGATCAGAAGGATCACAGCCATTTTATGTAAGAGGGAAATTAGAAACATAGAAACAGAGCAAGTCAGAAGGGGTCTCCCAGGCCATCTAGTCTGACCCCCAGCTCCAGCCAGCTCTGCTCACGACATGCCCACCATGTGCATGTCTAGCTTATCCTTGAACACCCTCACCAATGGAGTCTCTCCTCCTCTCCCTATCTGAATTCCTGTCTTCCAAGCAGGGATGGTGATTATCTTATTTTACAATGCTCCCTTGATTTCCTACAATATGATATGCAAATAGATCACAGCACCTTTGAACATGGAAAGGAGACAAAAGTCAGTGTAAGGAGTTGCTAAAAGGACTTGGCAGGCAAAAAGAAAGAAAGAAGTAAAGAAAGAAAGAATTATAGATGTCCAAAAGAGGGAGGGGGGAAAGGGAAGGGGAAAGTTGTTTCTTTATCTCTGGAAAGGGTTGAAAGCCCTCTCTCCTGCACCTGTTCACAAACATCACTGGGAGGTTGCCACCATCACTGGGTTCTCCTGCTGCTGCTGCTGCCACTGCTTCTCATTACATGCCCTCAAGTGATCTCTGGCTTATGGTGACTCTGTGAATGAACACCTTCCAAAACATCCTGTCCATCACAGTCCTGTTCAGTTCTTGTACACTCAAGGCTGTGATTGATCCTTAACAATAAAGGTCAGGTGGTTATCTGTTTAGGACTCTGCAATCAATGACTGCCTCAACTAAAATTAGAGTGCTTACCAGAAGTGCAACCTACATTACAAGCCAATGTAAGAGCCTTTTCTTTCATCTTGGGTGAGAGCAAATGTCTTTCCTCAGAATTCTCTCTCAATACTCATGCCAATGGGCAATTGCTGAGACAGACAGAGGAAGTTCAGTCCAACCTGGGGCCTGCATCCTTCGGAAAATGCAAATATCCAAGCCAAGCCTGCCATAGACTGCTGATACCATATCTAGCCTTAGGCCTCTATTGTGTGGTCTGAGGTCACTTGTGTTCACCTTGCTAAACTTGCAGGACTTGGCCTGGTCCTGGCCTGCACAGGAGGCCAAGCAAAAACAACTTCATGCTGCTTTGCATTCCATTATGGAAAGAAGATGGAATAGAATTGCAATAAGTAAAAAAGTAAATGCATGTTTTTGATTTCACGGGCTTTAAATTTGTGAAATGTTTTTATCCATCTGAGGTAACTCAGAAATAGGGTTGCATGTTGCAAAGGTGTGATTAAAAATAAATATGTAAACCATGTCCCTATAAGAAGGAAATAGTTTTTTGCAACATCAGGCAAATTCAAGAAGAGTAGGGCTGTTGAGACAGGATGGAATTTGGGCATGTTTCAGGCTCAGGAAGGATACAGGCTTCCACCACTGTCCCAGGGCCAATAGGCTGCCCCTGCTGCTCATTATCTCTGCCATGCCCTGCCAAAAAAAACTTGCCCCAAGCCAGCAACTATCCATTGCCTGCTACCGCACCACTGAAAGGGCCACAAATCTTCATATGTCTCTACAAAAGGAAGATATGTTCTGCATTGTCATTAGATCAAATTCCAGTTGTGTGGATTCCCTTCTATTGTGTAAATACATCCAAATTTCATGTCATGTGAATGTAGGCAACAAAGTATGCAGACACAAAAGAAAAATGCACCGTATGTTGCAGTAGCTTGGGCTATGCATGCAAATAAAGATTACAGCCCCATTCATATTTCTAAATGTGTCATAAGAAGACCCCTAGAAGAGGATCTAATCTTTGAAAGTGTACCTTGTATCTGAAGACCTAAGTCTAATAAGACACGTCATAAAAAAGAAAAATAATGAATGAACTCCCAATTTAATTCTGATTGATCCAGTATTTGACCACACGGACCTGACGTGTAAGGGGATTATCCTCAATACAAACATTTGTCCTATCAAAGTAAGATGAGGTGTGACTCCCCATCTCTAAATATAATGGCCACTTTTGCCTATAATGCATTTTGTACAGGACAGTAAGTCCAGTGCTATGCAATTAACTTAAGATAAAAATACAACCAGTTTCTAAAGCATCACACTCTGTTCCATTAGAAGTATGTCTTTAATTGCGATTCCTTTCTAAAAATGAAACTTTTGCAATTGGTCACACTGGGGCTGCTACCCAGGAGTTAATAAGATGCATCCCTTGGTGTATATCTCTTGTTCTCTAATAATCCTTCTGAGAATTTGACCTTTGGGTTGCAATGATGAGGCACACAGTGACCAATTCAGTTTGAATCCACAGGTCCAGAAAGCTGGAAATTTTGATTGCTCTCTTGGGTTATTATAGCAACAAATGAAATGAAGTTTCTCTAACTCTAATGGGGCCCATTGGGAGCTGTTAGCAGGGAAACTTCTTTCAAAGAAAAAAAATCAGCTCTAAGAAGAGCTCACCTCTCAAAGAGGCTACAATAATATTCAGTCTATCTCTGATTTAAATCAGATAAAGGAAAGATAACCATTCTTTGTATGGTGGCAGGATGGAGCTTAAACTACAAGTGATGACACAAATCACGGTCTTCTTCAGAATGTTCTCCATGTCTTCACAGAATGCAGGGAGAGAGGGAGGGAAGGAGCAGGGTTGCATGTTTTGGCTGCAACCTTAATGTGAAATTCCCTGACAGTTTGTTTTGTAAGCCACCCCGAGGCTCTTTGCAAATGGGATGGCATAGAAATGTAATAAATAAATAAATAAATAAATAAATAAATAAATAAATAAATCTCCCTGATTTTCATCAGGTGATTTAATAGGGAGACTTACCTGAAAGGGGAGCATATAGACTCTGCTATATGAACAGGAACCCCAGTCATCCAAGGTTCCAACTAATATGGAACCACCTTGTTCATAAAACTATACACAGATAGGTGACCCTGTCGAACCAATCCAAAGCATGGTGCTCAAGAATCTGGAGCTAAAAGTGGTGGAGGCAGGGCCAGCATGTAGGGCTTCTTTCACCTCCATGCTTTCTCTGAATGCATGGAGGGCATTTCTGAAGAGGCCCAATAAGAGATGTGCAAGGAATCCATTTGGGGGTGGGAATCCATCAGATTTCCTGGGCTTGGCTTCTCGGACTCCAGCTTGCTTTGCAGCAGTCCTGAGTCCGAGTTCCTGGCATGTGTGCCTGGTGTTTGCAGGGGGCATTCACCAGGAATGGAGGCCCATGTGCTACAAAAGCAGTGCCTCTCTTCCGCACCCAGTGCTGCTGGTCCCAGTGCCAGGCAGGGAAGGAGATGGGTCACAGGGAATGGCACCTGGCCTGGCCAGTTGCACCACGTCCACTCCCTGGAAGGGAAAGCTGCCAATTGCATACCCAGGGGTTCGTGAGTATTTATGGACTTCCTCTTGGCTCAGTTCACTTTGCAGGACCAGGCCAAACATGGAACAGGTGCTGTAGGGACAGATTCCAAAAGAGTTCTTCCCAACGACAGATGTGTGAGGCATCCAGCCAGGGTTTAGGAATCTCTTGGATTCCCTGGGTCTGCTCCCCAGTCTTTGATCTTCTATGCAGGACTGAGTTCCTGGTGAGCATGCCCCATGTCCACTGGGTACTCTCTAGGAATTAAGTCCCATGTGCTATGCAAGTAGCACCCACTTGCACAGTACAGCAGATGCTCAAATGGTGGTTGCCCCTTGCACCAACAAAGGTCAGTGTTGAGGTGCCCACCAGGAAGGCAGTCTCCAACTGGTAGCAGTGCTGCTCATATGCCAGAGCAGGTGTTCAGGTGGTGGATGGGGGGACTGCTTTCTGGCTGGTGCCTCACGACCAAGCACTCCACAATCTTCCTTGGCGTGAGGAGTGGCCAGCCTTTGAGTACCTGCTCTGGTGCTCAAGTGGGCACTGTGAGAGGTCAGGGGGCTGCTTCTGTGCATCCTCCTCCCACTGCTGTGCAAGTAGCATCTCTCTTCCATGCCATCAGGTAGGGCTGCTGCTGACAGGGAACACACCTCCCAAAGTCCCAGTGCCTGCCCCTATTGGCAACAAGTGTGGTCTCTATTGAGAGAAAGGGAGAAAGGGAGAGGCTGCCAGGACAAGGGAGCACAAGGAGGAGTCTAAAAATCAGACCTTCTCTCCTCATGCCCTACTTCAAATGGGGTGGGGCAAATTCCAACTTTCACAAGTAGTTATGTCACTGTTGCCTGTGGTTTGGTTCTCAGACCCACAGCAACAGATGTTTGCAGGGAAGGAGGAAACCCTGATGAAACATGATCTATCCCCCCTCCCCTTTTCTTTCCCCTGAAATATGGATTGAGGCAATCCTGGATCTGCTAGTATTGAACACACTCTGAGTCTGATAGAACTGTGGATCAGTTGTCTCTCTCTTTCTTGCTTGCTTGTTCTCTCTCCCTCCCTTCCTCCTTCCCTTTTTCTTTCAATTGCTTTGCCTTCTTATTAAGAAGCAGCAGTTTTGCTTTGTTTTGTTTTAGAACTAAATGTGGTCAGCAGAAAGAAGCAAACAGAGGAGTCCACAGGTATCACTTATGTAACTAAACAAGGGTGCACATTATCATTTGATTCGGATTATTTAGAATTTTTATGGCTAGGCAAGTGTATATGAGATTTACAAGTGAGCCAAGCTGTTGATATGATGCGTTTCAATGGACAATCTTGGCAAGTAGAGGATTTTTTTTAAAGATAACTAAATTGCTGCTGGTTAATAAATTAATGCCCATATACAGATAATAAGAGTTATGGTGACCTGGGGCACAGACAATAGAAACATTTTTAATGCCTTCTTATTTCAACAATTAGCTGAGAAAGTAGATTCTACAGTTACTCCGTGAATCAATTAAAAGCAACAGGCACTATTTCTTCTGCAAATTATAAACTGGATGGAAGCCCAGAATGCTCCTGTGCATTTCAAGAATTTCAAGGCATGTTTAGCAACAAATTGACATCTAAAGGCAATAGAATCTATTGGGAGCCACTAGCAGGGGAAAACAGAGCTTCAGATAATGATCCCAGGGAGACTGATTAGGAAAACAAAGATCATTTACATTAATTGAACTTAGAGGAAATCAAACAAAAATATATGCTGCCACAATTATGTATTTAGAAGGGAGAACTTTGCAGTGCAGGTCATTTATTTATCCCTCTCATGTACAGCAATTGCACCATGGGATACATTCCATTAGATGTCTGAATAGTAAAGGAATGCCTGCACAATTACTGCACTGAAACAGAGCTCTGACGAAATCTGAGAGTCTCCCTTCAACACAAAGTGTTTCTGTTGTTAGCAGGAGGCATTTGCTAATCTAGGCCCTTGTAAGAGTCACTTCAGATCATATTCTCACACATACCATGATTTCCATAATTCTTTGCACAAGGCAGGAACCTCTTGTTAGTGATTCATTATAATCTGCAGGTTAGAAATCATAATTTTGCTTCCTTGTCTCCTTCCACCCAGCAACTATGGAATATATGCTATATTTATAGGGTTTGATGCAGGTAGAGGCAATCATATTTTGGTTACCCTGAAATTGGTGGAACAAGTTAATTGTGTCTAAAGTAAGTTCCTTGGATTTCAATGTTATGATGATCTTCATCTAGCTCAAACACTTAAAGCAGCAGCTCAGAGAACATGTAGGGAGGGATGTCTGAGAAATCCAAAACAGGCTGAATTTGAATTTCCAACTGACCTATGGATTTCTCAGCAGAGTGGCTTCTCACAAGTAATGCAGATGTCACAGACTTGGAGACTGTGCTTTCCCCACACATAATTTTGCACAAATTTAGTTATAGGAAAATAATGTAATGTAAATAATAAGCTGCCTAGGGAGGCCTGGGCAGTTATAGACAGACTTTCAATGCATGCATGAATAAACAAGCAAGCAAACAAATAAATACATAAATAAATCAACCAAACAAAAATATGAGTTTTCTCCATAGGTTAAACAGTGAAACTGCTTACTTTCAGAGTTTTGTGTATGTTGGAAGGATTTACAATTACTGTTGTAAGCCATCCAGGGATGTGTAGTGATTGGATGGGTTAGAAATACCCCTAATAAATGAATGAAAATAAATAAATAAATTTGTGTATTTTCAGGGATCTGCAACTTTGCTTATGAATAGTTTGCATAAATCCTATTCCATCAGTGGATGGACAATTGAATGAAAGCCACTTGATAATCCAAGCAAATTAGATATAATAGATTTCACAATGTCTGCATCCCTACATGTAGGAGCTGAATGCCAGAAGTGTACAGGCAAATTCTAATTAATGATATGGAAAAATAAGTGAGTGATCAAAGAAGCATAAATTAAATAGTACATAGGGGTGGTTTAATCTGCCTGTTTTGGTTTCTCTCACTATTCTTTCCTCCCATCTCAAAGTGTTTATCCTGAGCATTGAGATTTTTCTTTGAAGAAACAAAAAAGTATTTGCATGAAAATTCACTTAAATACATGAAATGCCATTTTGCTTCATATACATTTTTGCAATAATTTTCCTAATGCTAGTGCATGTTATTTTCCCTAGCAAAAGGACATTTTTCTCCATGCTTTGCCCAAACAAACACATTTTAGATGCATTTTTATTGGACAAATCTATTGTAGAATTCTGAAGAACTGTGAATTTCAAAAGATAACTGAATTTTGGTTAATGTATTGATTCCAAATGAGAAATTCAGTAAGTTTCCATTATTATGTGAAACAATAATCAATCAATTTACCCCATTACTAATTAAATGTTTCAGCTTCTGCTCTTCTGAGTAACAGTTGAGATATCAATGAATGCTGAGATCATCTTAACCACATTCTGAAAGTAAGAATTCTGAAGAATGTGGTATGTGCAAGATTGGTTCTGATTTTATTTTTAAGGGGAAAAAATCAAGGGCCAAGCGCTGCTCTGACTCATGATTTAGCCTCACAGAAGCCTAGCAGTCTGTTGGTGTAGCACCCACTTCACTGCTCAACAGACTCTTTGACAGAGGTGGTCTCAGATGCGATGACAGCCCCCCCCTTCCCCACTGTTGGTTTTCAGGGGTGATCAATGTTCATGTCAAGAGCAATTCATCTGTGGTGGGTCAGGATTTCATGGCCTCCTCCCAAAGTGCTTTGTCCCAAGACAAGTAGCAGGACCCTCCTTCCTCCTGCCTGCAGGCTGCATATGGGACTGGTGATCTGCAGGTAGGAATTTTGATTTAGTCCCTTTGCCATGGTCAGATCATCACCTGCTGGGACTTTTCCCCTCTGCAAGGATAAGGGACCTATCAAGATGGTCCACTCCCAGAAGCTAAAGGACCTAGATGGTTTCCAGAAGGATTTAAGGGCTTCTATTCATATGGTTGGCATTGCATCCTGTGGAAACCTTGGTTGATGTCTGAAATACAGTAATGGCCTGGGTAGCTGGGGACAAGCACTCATAAGTGTTCACTCTGTAATATAGCTCATATGGTTCTGTGATACACTCCAATGCCCAGAGTAATGAAACCAAATAAAATAAACCTTGAGTGCCCATGGAGAAAACCTTAACTGTATTGAAGTCCCACTTAAAATATTTGCTAGGCATTTCCAGGATAAAATCTTTTGCATCTGCTGGGAGGCATAGGGCACAGCTTGCTCCAGTGCTTGGAGTTTCAGGTTTACAGTTTGAGGACACTGGCAAGGTTCATGCAATCACTTCCACACTGGCCCATGCTCCCCTTGATCATAAAAGCAATTAGGCAGTAGGACTGAGGTGATCAATGTCTCCTTGCAAGAATAAGGGAAATGTTCACCTTCATCTTCACCAGTGAGGTGATGGATATCCTAAATCAGGGCTTGGTTGCAATGATGGACAGGCTCCAAGTTCGACATCTGGGCCTCCATGACAGGTTAGGAGGCTGGTGACAAAACAGAGGACCTTCTCATTATATTTTCTCCCTCATTCTGCTTCAAGTAGCCATGGCATCCTTCCCTTCCACTCAGAAACAACAGGATTAGCTTATCAGCCATGCATACAGATGGGTGAATCTTCCAACTTTAATATTTCTGTTACTCATTTATCCAATCTCAAGAGCAATTTCACAGAGCTTCAAATCTCAAGCTCAGAAGTTTTCTGGCCTCAAATTTGGTTCATCCAAAGCATTGGCAAATTTGTTGCCATTGTTTTAAAATTAGCATAAACATGTATAAGCATTTGGTACACTTCTCCTAATCTGTGTATTTTGTATGCATGTTTGCCTAACTTACAATTCATGCAAGCACTTTTCCTCATATAATGCTTAGGTGAACATTATTTTCCTTAATGCATACATTTTCTGATGGCTCATTGAGGTTCAAGAAGAAGAAGGAAGTCCTTCAGATAACCTGGTTGCAAGCTATCCTAAAATTTAGGAATCACCAATGCTTAGAATTGTACCCAAAACCAAAGTGGGTAGTAGTAAAGATGAAATTCATAAGCTAACAAGGGCTAGCAACAGCCACCATCTGAGCTGTATTCTGGACTACCTGAGAAGATCCTAAAAGGTAGCTAATGCCATGTGTTTTTCAGTAATTCTCTCTAGATGTTCAGAACATGTAAACCAATATGGCTAGAGCTTATTGATCCATAAACAAACACAGGTGGCACTCCAAGCTAATCTGACAGTCCTACCCCACAGCCACCACCTGGGCATTAAGTGCCAAAGTTTGTTTCAGTGGTGCCTCCAGACTGTGAGCTTAATATTTAAAGGTGAGACAGTTGGTTCTATATCTATAGATCAGGCATTTTCCTAACCAGGAGTGTCACATTCCAATGATTTTGACAGAATATTGTGGCCAATTCCTCCCTATCTCAAAAACCCTATGGAAGCGCAAATTTCTGAGATTGTATGGCAAGGCCAAATTTATGGTTAATCTCTGGCAATACCTCTGGCTTATTCAGTAATGGTGTGAATTGGGTGAGCTTTAAATGTTTGGAACACATCCTGCCCTCCACTACAGGGAAGAACTGTTCAAGGCCCTCCTCCACATGACAGCACCTCTCATATCTATAAGTCACTAAAAGATACCCTTGGAGTCTCCTCTTCTCCAGGCTGAAAAGACCCAGTTCCCTCAATGTCTCCTTTTATGTTATCCCTCCCAACCTGGCTACCATTCTTGTGACCCTGTGCTGAATGGATTCTAGCCTAGCTATGTCTCTCTTATAATGTGGATCTCAGAACTGGCTGCAGTACTTCAGTTGTGGCCACACTAGAGTTGTGTAGACTGGTATCAACACCTCCCTACATATGGAAACCATGCTTCTGGCTGTACATCCAAGGGTGGCATTTGCCTTCTTACTCACTACATCACACTGCTGGCTCATGTTCAGCCTGCTCCCAACAAGTACCCCGAGATCCCTACAAGTGCTGCTGCTTAGTCACTTGTCTCCCATCCGGTACTTGTACTTGCACTGATCCACATTGAATGCCATCCTGTTGTCCCCTGCCCACTTCCACAGTCTGCCCAGATCCTTCTTGATCTGGATCACCCGCTCCTCAGTTGTGGCCACTTCCCCTACTTTGGCATTGTCTTTGAATGTAGTCAGTAGGCTCGTTATCCCCTCTTCCAGGTAATTGATAAAAAGGACTTCCCAAAGAACACCAACTGCTGCATGCCAAGAAACAGGTCAGACAGAAAGGCAATGGAATGTTGCCATGCAATGCAGAAGCATCTCCTTTTCAACATAAAAGAAAAAAGAATGCATGTAAAAGACCCCTGTAGACCTGCCTGCTCAATACAGCAAGGCTGGGAAGGTTGGGTGTGTGCATTGTTCCTATGCACCATTGTATATGATGCCTGAATTACTGCCCAAGAACAACCCACAGGAGAAGGTGTTTTCACATGATTGCAATGTATAGGCCAGGTGTTAGCTCTCAGATCTGCCCTTGGTACTCATATGCAAAGTGCCTTCACAGCCAGCTCCTGTGTGTCTGGAACTAAAAGTAAGGTTTATTTGAGGACCAGCTGTGATTTGCATAATTGCTCAGCACTGTCCATTGCAGAGATGCCTCAGACATCAGTAAGGTTAATCAAGCCACAACATCCATGCAAGAATTATTTTAATCACTGCATTTAACCATTTTGGACACTTGGTGGCAGCAAAGAATAAGAAATGTAAGTAAAGTAAAACCTTTGCAGGAATATTGAACCAACTGAATTTCAAGTGCTGTGCTATTTCAGCCATGAAGATGGCATTTTGATTTGATTGAGGTAAAAAAAAGAATCTTTTTCATTATGATCCATTTATCATATTCCACTTTATTAAGCACTTTCTCTCTTATTGACCTAAATCATCCCATAAAAATTTAGCTGCAGAAGCTATCTGGACCAACACAGGTCTGGTTGGTTGGTTGGTTGGTTGGTTGGTTGGTTGGTTGGTTGCTAATGGTGAAATGCTATTATTAACTCCCAAATGGAGCTTAAACATGTTTAGAATTCCAGCCTAAAGCTGCAAGTTGGTGTACACTTCCTTGTGAATAAGCCTAATAGAACAAAGTGTAGCAAATAACAAATGCATAGGACTAGGATGACAATTGCCAGCCTTTTGCAACCCTCCCTGCCTCTTTGACATGAAAAAAGAAAATATTTGTGACTTTTGCAAATTAATGTATCATGAAAGGGCAAACCATCTTGGACATGCTATGAAAAGTAAAAATGGGATCATAGTTAGAATGGTGGGCCTTCTCCTGGTCTTGGGGCCTTGAGAATTGCTCAGCTTTGCCAACCCCTGGAGATAACTTTTTACATCAAAATCTTTACAGAGCCACCTAGATCTGAAAAAGAACATTACACACAAACAGATGTACATACATGGATGCTCCATGCAATTGGGAACCCTTCACAATTGACTTTACTGTTTACATATGCACTTAGGTCCCCCTTCTCAAATATCTTACAGACACAAATATCAAGGAGCAGGGGCCTCTGGGCTTGTCAATGCTGGGAAAGGGCAACAGGCATGGTTCTGCCAGATACAGAAGAAACAAGCAAAGAAGACCAATTGGAATAGGAATAGTCTGAATATGTTCAACAAATTATTTGTTTATTATATTTATATCCTACCTTTTTCCCCTTTCAAGGAACTTAAAATGGCTTTAATAATTCTCCTCCTCTTCCTCTCAATCTTATCCTCACAACAATAACCCTTTATGGTAGGTTGGGCTGAGAGTGTGTGACTGGTCTAAAGTCACCCTGATAACTCAATGGCTGAGCAGGGCCTAAACCCAGATCTACCAAATATCCAGTCCCACACTCTTGACCATCACACCAAGCATTGACCTCTCTAATATCCAATGCTCTAAAATTAAATATATGCATTAGATTTGCTGTGTTCAGCCTCCAGCTTGTGGACCAAATCCAGCCTGCCTGATATCTGGGCCACCTGTGGTTCTGGCCACTTGTAGTTCCAAAGATGACTGCAACCCTTTCCATGGCTCCTACACCTTTTCCACTGGAAACAGATTCTTAGCCGGCATTTGCATGTCTCCACCACCACCGCCAGGTTATTTATTACTCCAGTTTACCTGATGAATGTAGTAAAAATAAACAATAAGAAATAATGGAGACATGATACCAGCAGACTTTCTATAGTTCTATGGGGTTTTTATGCTCTTTTGTGTTCAAGTTTTGGAACATCTCAGTACGAGAAATGGCAAACACACACATCAAACTGCCTATGTGACATCATCATGGGCTCTATTAACAGTATGTGAAGTGTGCATCTAGGACTTGAATTGTGTTCATGCTGATGGCAACTGCCAGAGTAATAATCAAAAGTTGGGAAACTATAGAACCATTGTCTTTTTAGTACTTCCATCTTGGTGGCAAAAGTCTTGGGATATAAATCATTGCATCAAGAGATATTGGTTAAACTAAACTAAAGTTAAAATATCTAATTTTCAAAAAAATAAATTCCTTGATTTTGTTTTATATACAGACCAGGGACATACATAGTGCAGTGTCAGAGACTTTCCTCAAATTACAGAGGTTGTTTGCACACAAACCTGTGCTTGTTTAAATGGAAAAATATCTGTAACTCCAGTGACCATCCAGGCAATGTGTGACTTACTCTGAGGCAAGTGTGTATTTTGTTATGTGTGAAAATATAAAACAGCATGCAGAAGAACCAACAAGAAATCCTCCAAGCGAACAACGAAGTCCAGCATTACTTTGGAATGTACATTAAAAGAAATATATCACCTTTCCTCAAATAACACATTTGAATTTGTTGGATTTTTCTTTATTAGATATTTGTCTCTGTATTTTGAAAATATAAAATAAAATAATGAATTAAATAAGATGAGATATTAGGAAAATTACTTGCATCTGTGGAAAATGCATGCATGGGGTATATACACCTAGAAACATGTACCCAGTTTCATGTGAACCTCCCCACCCCCTGAAGATCAGGAGAAAATAAATTTTAGATGGGGAAACAAATCTTTTGTTTCATGATGTTTACTCAGACCTAGGGTTGTGATGATCTTCCTCAGAACCCAACCCACATCTGTTCTTTAGACTTCTTTTCACACCTAGTCTTCACTTTGGAAGTGAGCTGAGCTGAGAGAAAGTCCATGAACACTTGCAGAAAGCTGGATGAGCAACTGGCAGCCTTCTTCCACAGCACACGGAAGGCTGCAAATTACCTGCCTGAAAGAGGGATGCCACCTGGGAAGCATTCACATGGACCTATATTCCTGGTGGGCACCTGCATGAACACTCAGTACCTTCTCCAGAAAGTCACACTAATGGCAGCAAGAAAGAGGGCCAGAGTCCAGGGAGCCAAGCAAAGGGAATTCAAACAGTTCCCACCCCAACGAGGAACCCCAGAAATGGATTCCTCACACAACCCTACTCAGAACCAAATTCCCCTTGTCCCAGATTGGATTTACTCTCAATTAAGTTTATTTAGCATTCCTGGGCCAGTCTTCTGGTTCAACTGGGGCAGGTTCTGAGGTGCTCCTAAGGAGAGCAACACAGATTGCAAGTTCCTACCCCTGTTTGGATTATACCCCATATCCACATGCAGGAATGGGCTCAGTGGATCCGGCAAGAGGCACTATTCCTAGAAATGTTGCAACTGCCTAGTGCAATCCCAGTCTCAGTCCAGTTTACCTAAAGCAGGAGGATGACAATAATGTTCATAGGGCAGCCCAACTATAAGACAGAGTGAGGCAACTGTCTCAGGCAGCAAATGCTGGGAGGTGGCAGGAAGGTGCTGAAGCAGAGAGCTGTAGGTCACCCAGATTCACGTGCTCCGCAAGCTAGCTTGCTGCCTTCACCTTTGGTGGGGGATGCTCTTCCTTGGCCAAAGCTAAGGTAAAGTTCTGTTGTGAGTCCTGTAGGCATTTTGCGTGGAACGGGAGCAGGGGAACCATCTTGTCCTTTACCTGAGGCAACAGAATGAGTTGGTGCAGTCCTCATGGTGCATTACATTTCTTAGATACCTTTTTCAAGGTGAGGGAGGGGAACTCAAGGCATGTTACAACAGGGATTAAAGCACAGACCCTTGAAACAACAAATCAACCAGATAAATCAACAAAATGAAGAAACCTATCCTATACCTTAAAAGATGTGGGAATAGCAGACAATCTTAAACTGACAATGTTGACAATGACACCAATGGTGATGACAGACACCATTCTACAATTAAGAAAGAAATAAGGGATGAAACCTAAACGGGGATTATAAAGGAATATTTTTTTCCCCCGCAATGGACAGAACAATTGGGGCTGTGGGAAGTCGGGCATGTGATCTCTTTAAAATCTACACAAACATGCACACATTCTCTCATGCAGAAAGACCATTTATGCACACACAGAAACAAGCAGGTATGCACTCACAAACATACTCCTGCATATTCTGAGTGCATAGAGTATTTTGCTTAACTACACTACAGCTAGCTCCTTCTATCTATACAACATCTATCCATCTACTTATTTTTAATATGTTGCTAGTAAACTTGCTTATGTTCTACAGAAACAGATGGATTCAAACCAGCCTTACTGGAAAGACTGATGTCTACATATAAATTTTGTGAGAGCCTCTTTAACCTCTTTGTTTCTAAGAGAATATACAATTGGATTAAGCACTGGGGTTACCACTGAGTAAATGATAGCAATAGTTTTATATTCCTCTTCATCATTGGTGGAATGAGGTTTAGCATATGTGTAGATGATGGTGGAAAAGTAAAAGCTAACCACCAGGAGATGGGAAGAACATGTTGAGAATGCTTTCTTCTTTCCTGTCACTGATTGGATTTTAAGTATGGTTCTCAAAATAAGCAAATATGATATCAGGGTGAGAGTACAGCTACTCATTGTGAAGGTCACATCAGCTGCAAATGCCATGGCTTCATTAAGGCTGATGTTGGAGCAGGACAGCTTCCACAGGGGAGGCAGGTCACAGAAGAAATGGTTGATGATTTCAGAGTCACAGAAGGACAATGTCATCAGAAGCCCAGCATGAACTGCAGAATTGGCCAGTCCCACAAGCCACACTCCAGCAGCTACCCCAATGCATATCTCTTTCCTCATAATGTCAGTGTAATGTAAAGGCTGGCAGATGGCAGCATATCGATCGAAAGCCATAAATGACAATAACAGAATTTCTGTCCCCAGTGCCCATACAAAGAGAAATACTTGAGTGATGCAGCCAGAAAATGAGATGGTCCTTTTTTGGTCCAAGACCATCTGAAGAATTTTGGGAACTGTAACTGAGATTGAGCACACATTCACCACAGATAGGTTGACCAAAAGGAAATACATTGGTGTGTGCAGTTTCCTACAAGTTCCAATGGCAAGGATAAGGAGAAAGTTGCCTACCAAAGCCATTGTGTAGATAAAAGTGAATGTCCAGAAGATGAAATTCTGATATCCACGATCCTGGGATAGACCTACCAATATAAATTCAACATCAGCAGTAGCACTGTGGTTCATTTCCATGGCTCCAGTGTTGCTCACCTAGGCAGAAAGGCCATGTTCATGCAAGATATTTATGCAGTCATGTGATTGGGTCAATCAGGTGGACTTGTGGCCATCCTTATTTAAAAATGGGACCAGAGAGCTAAACATATAGGGCAATGTATCATTACAAAAGAGAACACTCACTCCATTTCTGTAGTCAGATGCACTTTTAAACCTAATATCATATGGATGTTTAGCTTATATGAAAAAAGAGAGGGGAGACAAGCATTAAGATGCACACACTTGCTCTTATTCTACTTACTTACTCAGTAGAGTAAGTACAGTAGAGTAAGCACACACTTAGTATTTAGTATTCAGAGAGAAGTAAGGATTTCTATGCAAGCTTCAGGCTGAACCAAACTTACCACAGGAAAAAATAGTCACTGAGAGAAAGCCAAGTGTATAGATTCGTCTGTCCCTAAGAATTTGAAGGCACCATTGGTTTAAATGGAGCTATTTGAACTGTAAAGGCATTGCAGAGGTTTGCAATGCATGTTACACACATTGCATAGCAGTTGGCTGAGACTTGCTTTTTTCTTTACTCTCTTTCAGTGTAAGTGGTCCTACCCATCTTTCCCCCAAATTGCCTTCTCTCTCCTCATCCTGGGAAGTGGGTTAAAAAGAAGTAAAAGATCTGAATCAGACCTCTTTCTTCTTGTCTTCCTCCTTCTAATCTCCTTCTTCTGAAATTGAATACTACAAGATCTATTTTTCACATTCTTTGCTATTGTTTCCAATATAGGGCATTCTGCATGAATACATTCCCAGAATTCATGAGTTATTCAGTTCTACAGTGTGCACATGGTAGTTGCTTGCAGCAAAAACAATAAGGTAGAGTAACCAAAGCATACATTTTGGAAACAATTTCATAGCTCAATGCTTAAATTAGGAACAGGATAGAAAGAAGGAATACAAAAGCATAAAATCCTCACCTCTATTCCTTTCTTAATGTCTGACAATATCTGTCAATTTGATTTAAAAATATAGATTTAACCTTAATAGGGTGAATTATTCTCCATTAGAATAGAAGCAAAGCATTCCTTTTTACCTGTACAGCAAGACTGACTTCTTTTATGTGTGTGTTAACTAGAAATAGTCAAAGATGGGCCATCCTGAAGCATCTTAAAACATAAGAGTTCTATCCCCAAAGAATGATTTAAAAAAAACCCTTCCCCAGTGGGAAAAAACTCTCTGAAAATTTGGGAATTAGCTAAAGTGTCTCTACATGACAATCATTCCCTAAACTAATTGTTTGTCTTGCTTGTGGAGATGAAACACAAATCTAGAAAAGCATGTGTACTGATGGCATAGATGTCAGTTGTCAGTGCAGCTGAAGCTGGAGTGCTCATACTCCAAAATTGCACAGGAACAATTTTACAATGGTGGCCTTAGAGAGCACAGGGGGTTTAAACAGGGCCCCATGGCAGGCATGGGCATATGTATTAATTGTAACATGTAAAAAAGGCCTTCATTTACACACCAGTTGTATACTCATTATCTGTACACATGATCAAAGATTCTTCATTTTCCATTTTTTTTTAAATCAGAAGCAAAGCATGTACAATTATGATACATGTGTGCAAGGTTGCAGGTAAGGACAGTGGGTGCAGTTCTGCTCTTCCCCTTATGTACATCCAAATATATTAAGAGGTCCTATTGTAACTCAGCATCATCATCATCGATTCCATTTCTATACCTCCTGTAGCTGAAGTTCTCTGGGCACTGCTGTCATGTCTTCCCTTGACTTACCTTTTGTCTAAGCTAAATTATCTCAGAGGCTGCAACTTTTTATCATAGGGGTGTTTCTCCAACCCTTCATCATTTTAGTTTTCTTTTGCCCATCTCTTTTATAGCTGAAATTTAATGCTTCTGCTTTGTATTTGGGATGAGTACAGTTCTACTGGACTCATTGGATCTTAGTTCTTCATAGTAAACGTGTATGATTGAGTTGCATAGTCGCACTGAAAAACTGAGACACAAAATAATTAAAATTGGGCTGGATCATGATCTTACATTTTGTTACAAAACCAATGGGCAGTCATGCCTTTGTTTAGCTTTCTTTGGGGAACACCACAAATGTCAGCCGGAATGGTTTCATCTAACTCACCTTGTCATTTCCATCCATGGACCTACAGCAGGCTGCCTCGGATTAGAAGATGAACATGCTCAGGCCATGCTTGTGGATGGCCAACTTCCTACTTGCAATGTGCCCAGAATTAGAGCCCTAATGCTCCCAGAAGTAATAGTGGAACAAACTGAGCATTTGCCCACAAGCTCATGGTGGTTGTTAAGACACTAGGTACAGCAGCACCTGCACAGTCCATAGGAATCCATGTTTGCAATTATGCCATATTTTCATAACTGATATATGGGAGTGTTGAACAGTTCCCTGGTGCTGGAGCAATACACCCCTTGAAAACAAGATATATTCAAAAAGTTCTTTACATTCCTTTATATTCAGAATTAATTATATTCCTAAATATTACTCCTACTTTTGCACAGAAATACCTCTGAATATATTTAGAATCCTCTGAAGTCATGTTTGAGAGTGGCGTTGTGTGGTTGTAATGTCCCTGATTTGGGGAAAATGCCCCAAATCATTAATTAAATGATAAATTAATTAAATCATTAATTAAATGATTAATTATTTTTTTAATTCTGTAGCTACATTATACCACACTAAAATCTATCCAATAGCTAACTTTTGCCCATTATTGTGACAGACAGTTCTAAGACCTTCCGCAAGACTTCTATTCAGCAATATGGTGGAAGGGCCAGTGAAGCTTATTTAAAATTCATTGAACAAAGGGCTTCAGTACATGAGACATTTATTGAATGGTCATGATTCTTCACTCACAGTGGTTAGTGTGTGCTTTACTCGACCTCCTACTCCACCGCACCTTTGCCCTGCCTTCTGTGCAGCCTTTCATAAAACAAGCCTTTCATAAAACAAGGGTGAAAAACTATTTAAGTACTGGAATGATATAATATACTGTTATATAGTTATGTATTCTCACAATTCTGCTATGCATCTGCACTATTTTGTGGTTGTGTAATGGAACATAAAGAAAGTCAAGGAAGGCAGGCAGGCAGGCAGGCCAAAGCTAGGGATGGGGTGTGTGTGGAAAGGAGCAGGTCTTCAACTTATGAAGGAAGCAGAAGCCTTTGTGAAATGGGATGTCAAAACAGGTTAACAATGACTAATGTAGGGAAGCTCAAATTTCAGAAGATTTATATTCTAGAAAGTAATCAACACTACCACATTTCCCCTACATGGGGCTAGTAAAGGAACAATCATTTAGTTGAAACAACCTTTAAACTTCTTTTACATTTTATCATCTATGCCAGGTAGTGCATTTTGTTTTGTTTTGTGTATTTTTAAAATCGTAATTACACTTGCAGGGTAGAATCTTTGTTGATTTCATTCCAAAGCACAGGGGGAAGAAAGTTTACAATGGTGCAACAAACAAAGAGAAAAAGATAAATTGATGAATCAAAGACACTTATCAGGCATCTGATGAAGAGTCTCAATGGGAAATGGAAACATCTCATCAACATCAGGAAGGGTTAAAAGTTAACAGTTTGGAAGTTTACCTTCTACTCATTTCTTCAGACAGAAGTTTCTATCTCAGTTCCCATTTGAAAATAATTGTGGACCCAATTAAAGTAAAGGTAAAGGTAAAAGTTCCCCCTTGACATTAAGTCCAGTCATGCCTGACTCTAGGGGGCGGTGCTTATCTCCATTTCCTAGGCGAGGGAGCCAGCGCTTGTCCGCAGACAGTCTCCCTGGTCATGTGGCCGGCATGACTAAACACTGAAGTGCACAGAGCGCTGTTGCCTGCCCACCAAAGTGGTACCTTTGTATCTACTTGCATTTGCATGCTTTCGAACTGCAAGGTTGGCAGGAGCTGGGACGGAGCAGCGGGAACTCACCCCGTTGTGCAGATTTGAACTGGCGACCTTTCGATCAACCAGCCCAGCAGCACAGTGGTTTAAACCACTGCACCACCAAATCAGCATTATGGTTGTAATCCTGAACACAAATATGTTGTAGAAAACCCATTGAAATCAGTGGAACTTCTGATCATGGATAGGTTTGACTTACTGCTTTTACACTTTGTCTTGCAGACCAGCACAAGAATTTATATTGAGCTGGCAGTTTCTTGGGATTAAACAGCTCTCACCACCAAGCTGATGGAGCAAAACAAGCAGAAAAAGAGACTGGCAGATCTTTTCCTGAATGGAGAGCTCAGCTGGGCTGCAACACAGCAAAACAGCAGGAAACACATTGTAGTATTTACAGATTATTGTTCCTGGGTGTATCAACAATGAAGGGAACTAGGAAGGGAGACAGTAAGAACTTATGTGCTGTTTTGTATACAAAAAAACCTGTAAGCATTCCCCATGTGGTGGGCAGATCACACTAGCTAGAGCCTGGTTTGCTGAGGGTACAGTCCCACATGCAAAAGTTTGAAAAAAATATATGCACACAGCGACATGAAATTAATTCAATGTATGCAGCAGAGCTATCCATGACACCTTGATGGGGTTTCTAGCATCCTATCCCAAGATACAACATTTCAAGCCAGTACAATAGTAGGCCTATTCAGGGGTTCTGAAGCTGAATGCAGCAAACTGATGAGGAGAGGAAGAGCTCCATCTGCCACCCCTCCCTGCATCTATTTAATGGAGAGATACAGTATGAAGGGGTGAGCCTCCTATGCCTGTGAAGGCTCTCCACCCAATCAAGAAAGCTACCAAATCAGAGTTCTTGGTTGTATTGAAAGCCTCCATAGGAACAGGAGAATTTCCTCTTTTGATGGTCACCCTCCACAGGCAGAGAGGGACAAATGGGATGATGGAAGGGGTGGGGTTGGATTCAGACTCTGAATTCCTCCCTTCCTTCCTTCCTTCCTTCCTTCCTTCCTTCCTTCCTTCCTTCCTTCCTCTCTTCTCTCTCTCCCTCTCATTCTTTTCTTCCTTCTTATTCCAAACCAGCTTAATATGAAGATATAATATGCTCACATGATTAAATCATTATATTTAGTGCAATGATATGACAATGTTGGCATAGGACTGGGGGAATGGGAGGAATCCTAATTTCTCTGAAAAAGTCTTCTAAGTATTAGATTTGAAAGAGCCTCTTTAACATCAGTGTTTCGCAGAGAGTATATGAGTGGATTGATTACAGGGGTTACTACTGAGTAAATGATAGCAATGACTTTATCCTCCTCTAATGAGTAGGCTGAGGCAGGTCGAAGGAAAGTATAGATGATTGTGGAGTAGTAAAAACTGACAACCAAGAGATGAGAAGAGCATGTCGAGAAGGCTTTCTTCTTCCCTTCTGTTGAATGGATGCTGAGGATAGTTCTTAGGATAAAAAAATAAGATGTTAATGTCAGTGTACAACTACCTATTGCAACGATAACAGAAGAAGTAAAAACCATGGTTTCATTCAAACTTGTGTCTGAGCATGAGATCTTGAACATTGGTGGCAGCTCACAGAAGAAATGGTTGATGATGTTGGAATTGCAGAAGGAAAGCTGTAGTACAAGTCCTGTGTGGACTGCAGAATTGGCCATGCCTATTAGCCACAATGCAGCCACTACTCCAAGGCAAAACTCTTTCCTCATGATGAAAACATACTGCAAAGGATGGCAGATTGCAGCATAGCGGTCAAAAGCCATGAATGCAAGGAGCAGGAGTTCAATCCCCAAAGCCAAGACAAACAGATACACCTGTGCAATGCAACCTGCGAGTGTAATACTCTTCCTTTGTGACAAAATTGTTTGCAGCATTTTGGGGACTGTAATAGAAATAGAACACACATTGACTACAGACAAATTGATGAGCAAGAAGTACATTGGGGTATGGAGTCTGCTGCTACAAGTGATAGCGAGGCTGATGAGACAGTTGCCTGCCAGCGCTGCTGAATAGATGAAAGTGAATAGCCCGAAGATGAACGGCTGATGTTCAGGGGAGTTGGAAAGACCCACCAAGATGAACTCTGTGATGGCAGAGTAGTTCCTCATTCCCAGGAATGTGACCTACAGAAATAACCATGTCATGTAGAGATTGTTTAAAATTCTGCTTCTTTTGTAAGATTTTGTGTCATTCTTATTTTATTTTAGTGCATTTTTATGTGCTGTTTTAAACCTCCCAGAGAACTTCAACCATTGAGAGGCATGGAAATACATAAACTAAATAAACTAAAACATTACAATTTTGAATAGAAATCAATGATCTAAAACACTAGTTGCAAGCATGTTATATAGATCAGAATATAACAAGACATATAGCCATTATAAAAATATGCATTATGCATAATGTAAACAAAGCATTTACTAAATGACACGTGCTACTAATCGAATATCAGTGGGAAAAGAAAGCATCTCTCTTTCAAGGGGGAAACCCCCCCCCCCAGACAAGACGCCATTGGTCCTAGGAGTTTCATATAAAACGTCAATCAATTTCTGAAATTCTGGAGAAAAACTGAACGCTCTCAATGCAGCAAGATATGGAGGAAATATTGCAAAAACCCTTTGCTTTTAAACCTGAAGTTTTCTTGTTACGCATCATACCGGAAGGCATTAACAGACAGGAAATGTATCTGATGTTACACCAAACCACAGCGGCGAGGATTGCATTTGCTCAATATTGGAAAAATAAGGAGCTACCCACCGATGGACTGATTGTAAGAAAGATCTTGGACTGCACAGAAATGGATAGATTGACTTTATCATTGAAGGAGAAAGATGACACTGACTTTTATCAAACTTGGGACTTTTTCTATAACTGGCTGGAGAAACGGGACTTGGCGTAAACTTAGAGATGTTTTCAAATTATTATAAATTGATTTGAATTTGACTATAGAATGTTAAAAAATATGTAGTAGGGGGTTGACCCAGTAAATCCGATGTATGTGATATTTGATGTTTTTAGTATTAGTTTAAAATTTTAATAAAATTTAAAAAAGATACATTTCTGATAAATTTTGTCAAAGGTCTTCTGCACATCCAGAGAGATAATGACAGCTGTACTGATTCTAAACTTGTATAACAAGGTTAGAATCAGTACAGTTGTCATTCTGTCATGTATCCCATCCAATCCGGATGAACTAACATTATATTAACTTCTTGTATTCTGTCAGGAACATTTCAATTAGCATTTTAATATAAAAATTAATTAATTAAATAGATTGATAATTGGCACATAGTGCATGATCTCCATTTGCTTTAGAAAATCAGGTAATTTAAGAGTAATACCAAAAGATGACCTGATTGTTAAAAATAAACTCATATAAAAGATACTTTAGGAACTGGAAAGCCTGAAAATGTTTTATACCAATCAGTTGGAAATACCAGTTTTTTCACTGTTTTAGTATTAGCTATTGTTTTCATAATTTCACCAATCTGCAAAAGATCCATTAAAAACTGTCTTTGTAACTTATTGCATCAGGGAAACAGGGAGGGGAGAAGAGCATTGATATCCTGTTCTGATATTTCACAACCACTGCACTGCTATACAATCCAAAGTATTTTTTTTAATGAAAAAGTCTATCTTCAGGATGAGTAGGTATCTTACCGTGACTGTCTGGTTCTTCAGTGTTTTGCTATCAAATACTATTTGTAAATATGTTTCTGGGCCATTCACAATTCTTCCGGGAAGGATGTGGGAGGAATCCATTTTGTGGGTAGGGATCTGTCAGATGCACTGGTTTCTGATGCACCTTGATGGAGCTATGAGTCTGCGTTTCTGGCAAGCACCCCCATCATTCACATGGCATTTCCCAGGAATGGAGCTTGCAAGCAGCATCCTTTTTCTGTGCTGCTGCTGCACCTGATGTGAAAGGAGGTTGCCAGCTGTGCAACTCTCATTCCCTGAGCATTCATGGACTTCTTTGTTTGGCTTCCTTTCCAAGTTAGGACTGAGCATGTGAGAATGACCGCAGCATCAGAGGAAGGGATTCTATGGAGCTTCAACACATCTATCTCCCAGTCTTAAACAAGCTTAGTGCAAATTCTACCTGCTATGAAAAACAACCATATCCACCTTACATAACACGCAGCACCTGAGTTCCCTGTTGTGCATTTGGAGAGGGGGCAAACTGGCTTCTAAGAGTTTCCAACCTATCACTTTCAGCTGTTTGTCACTTTTAAAATTTAGCTTTATAAGAAACATAATTCAGTCATGGATAACTCATAGTTCAGCAAGGATCTGGTTTTGAAGACTCGTTAAAGACTCAAAGAAAACATTAAAACCCAAAAGACCAGCAAAACTTGGACTGTTTCTAAGTGGCAGGTCCAAACAAACAAGGATATGGTCTAATATTACAATCTTACAGTCCCTGATATGATGTAACAAGGATGTGGAAGCCAAAACAGTAATCCAACTGAAAACAATTATGGTGGAAAGATGATATAAATGCATAGTCTGTCCCATCCGGATGTGATTTTCTTCATGGATCTGTCTGGCCAAACTCTTTTATTTAAACCTGAATTGTGAATCTCACCATCATTTGCTTCTTAGGGACTGATGTATTCCTGTCCATGCGTGGATCTAAGAGCTCATTAAGATTCCCTCTAATCACATAAACATATGTAGTACCTACAGTTTGCTAAAAGATTCATGAAGCATGGGTGGAATGCCATTATTAATCCCAAATACATTAATCAAAGCCATTACTTTGTCATTGTGTTTTCCCTGCCCACTCAGTCCTTTCTGTGTGGCCTTTCCACATCAAATGAGAGTGGAGAAAGGGGGACTTGCTCTTCATTGCTTTTTACTGGTTGAAAAATTGCTATCAACAGATGTCTGTTATCCAATGCATTAAAGAATTTGGAATCCAATATTAACATAATATTGCCAGGCACCTAAATGCACAAAAGAAGGAAGACCAAAGTCTCACCTCAGTTCCAGGTTCCTGTAGTGAAATGATGAATTTCAGGGTATAGTCTTCTAAAAAGCATAAATGTTCATGGTGAGCAAATTTGACATATGGAGATAATTATCAACATTCCAGCCCAACCTACATTGATCATTTGGACAGTTTGACAAATCTTAAGCAATTATCAGATTCCAAATGCTTCCTTAAATAAGGCATTGATGCTCCTGAGAGTGGTGGGGGCACTTTAGGGACAGACACTTTCAGAACAGTAAGGCTCTATGTAAATTGCTTGTGTCTTTAATGCAGTAAGCAAGATTTTCACAATGGTATATTGCTAGATTCTGTTGCTAACAGAGGAAAGGTGGATAGAGAAGCCACAGATCAAAAATGGGCTACTGTGCACGGAATGACACCTCCAAAAATGTTTTAAATGACCCCTCCCCCATCTTCTTGTGTCAGTGAGTTCTACCAAGGGCAATGTTGGGTACCAACACTAATGACAGCAGAGATGATGGTAATGGTGGTGGTGGTCATGATGGCAATGATGATGTTCAAAACAACTGTAATAGATGGATAAACTGTATGGCTCTAGATGGATAAACTGACAGCAGTTGATGCATGATGATCAGTGCAATTGGACCTTAGAACAACACTTCCTTTCTGAGCCAATCACTGTGACCAGCATAAAAACTTGCTTTGAATGATGCAATGGTGCAAATGGGAGAAGGATCTTTGAGACATTATCAGGATGACGGTTGATGATTCATCCTGAAGCTGAAGCAAACTTTCTGTTTCAGCTTTAGGGATATATGTGAATTTATGTTTTTCTCACAAACTATGTGAGCAGGCTCTATTTAATGCTCTGAAGCGAGCGCAAGCATGTTTGCACTGAAAATATGCATAAGTTGCCAAAAATATGATCAAGTGCATCACTTTCCTGATTAGTGAGAGAAATCACTCAAGTCTCCAATTTTTTTTTTTTAATTTACTTTTTTCACCCATGAAAATTGAACAGTTAATAAAAACATGAATGGAAACCAGACATGCAGTAAGCCATAAGATGATCTTTGGGGCATCCTGGGTGTT
This sequence comes from Varanus komodoensis, assembly GCF_004798865.1. NCBI lineage: Eukaryota > Metazoa > Chordata > Lepidosauria > Squamata > Varanidae > Varanus > Varanus komodoensis. The sequence goes on from NW_025336248.1 coordinate 1,155,807, forward strand.
TTGATTAGTCCTTGTTCTCCCATCTCTGGACAAATTCATTACTTGTGAAATTTAGATAGAACATTGCCCAAGGAGCCATAAGTATTATATCAGAGGCATTGAAGATCTTTCCCTTTAGGCCCAAATTGACTTTCAGAGAAGATTGCTCATCACACACACCAGAAATGATGAGGCTTGGGGTGAGGTTGGTGTGACCAGGTCACCATCACCATATCCTTCACTTGCAGAGTATTAGGATCAATGGAATGAACTGGTGACTGCTTCAGGGCTCCATGTCACTATGAGAGGGTAGACCTATGTGGATGTGGATTTGCACCTAGATCATCCTGATCCTGGAGATAATTCATCAGTAGGGTGATGTTTCCACCCATTGCTCAACTTTAATGTATGGAAATGCAGTTGAGACGTTATGTTGTCTTATTCACTTCCTGCCTTTATAACCAAGAAATGTCTGAAGAACAGGTTCTATGGCTTATGCTACAAAAATACCTGAACGTATTGATCTGAAACTTGGCAGCATGGGAGAGATGCATTTGAGAAACATCTGTACTGAATTTGAAGAAGAATGAGGGAAGAGCTAAAAGTATGAAGAGAACCTGAGAGCAGTTTGATGACTACTTTCTGTTTCTTGGTACTTGGGACTGAGTTTCTTGTCAAATATCACCATTTCTACAGCGTTTGGATAGAAATCATCATCCTACTGTAAGTAAGGTGGGGGTGCAGTATTTGCTATGTTCCCAAATCATGTATTGGTCTCTTTTGTGACTAGTGCTGGATTTCATTTTGATTCTGGATAAAGGTTAAGCTATGTTGCTCATAAGGTGTAAGTCCATAAGTTCATTGGCAGGGTAATAGAATGGGATATGTATATAAATGAAATGGAGTGTGTTTATTGGTTGCCTACATAGGAGTACAAAAAGTAGTGTGGTTACCAGGGACACAAGAAATTACTATTGCTGTGCATTTGGTTAACGCTCAATCTTTTTTTTTTTTTCTTTCTTCTTCTGTTGCTTTCCCTGCACTCTCTATTCTCAAAGCAATTTATACTATGTATTCTTTAGTCTTCCTCTTTGGTCATTTGGAAAAGTTGAAATAATATAACAAACATCGAGAAAGGGATAAAAACAATCAGGCAGCACTGAAATAAACAAAAACTGTTATGAATGAAATGAACAAAAAAATAGGCATCAGCAGTTTTTTGTTTTCATTTTTTTTCTAGTTATCTGATTGGTATTCTACAATATCATCACACCACACCATTTCTAGAATCCTTCCAGACATCACGGGTTAGGTGTGGTTCAGGACAGAATGTACATCCTTGCAAGATTTTCAGATCCCCCAAAATTTCTGCTGTTTTTGTTAAAAGACAAAATATGAAATTTAGGGATGCAAAACTTTTGTTCTAATTGATAACCAATATTACCTACACAGAATGATAGAGTTGGAAGAGGGCTTGATGGTAAGTTGAACATTAATAAAGAGGAGGTGGTTCTTCTTCTTCTTCTTTAGTCCTATGTCCATGCACAAGTGTTGCATTACTTGTAGTGCAAGCCTGTTTACATCAGCTGTGAGGTAAGTCCCACTGAGTTCAATCTGACTTACTCTAAAGTGAATACATATAGGATTGCAGCCTTATCTGTTACATTATTCTGTATGTCTCATTGAAATGTTTTCAACTGGAATGAAATATTTATATTTATTTTTAAACAAAGGATCTCAGAAGACAAGAGCATAATGAGCTGCCTTACATCGAAGCTGACCACTACTCCATCAGTTCCCCATATTGTTGACACTGACCAGCAGCAGCTGCCCAGGGTTTCGGGAAGGATTCTTCCTCACCCTACCTGAAGAAGTGAAGGATTGAAACTGGGACCTTCGGCATGCAAACCATGGGCTCCACCACTTAGATACAGCCTTTCCAACTGTAACATCTGGCAACATCTGCATATATCCAATTTCACCTAAATACATTGTATTGATCTGATGACAAGTATACCAGGAATTAGCATTCTTCATGCTATTGACCAATGAGACATAGTGAAGTGGGATTCTACCTGCTGACTTTGCCACATACCTTTATGCTTTCAGGTGTATGGTGTGTCATCATGTAAAGTATATATCTCCTTTGGTCTTATGGATGACAAAGACAGATTTCCTGATTGTGTTTACAGTGGTACATGAATAATTCTTCCTTACTCCCCCATGCTTCTTTTTAATATAAAATGAAGGGTCCATATACTTTATGTATCATAAGTACACAATTCTCAAATACAACATTTCTCAAAGAAATGAGTGCTTATTCCATATCAGCTAAAGATAATCACTGTGCAACTGCTATCAATATATTGGTTAAGAATGAAATTCTAGAATAGGAGAACAAGCCTGATGCCTGCTGTATGATTTGGTCTACAGCCCATATCAACTCCAGCCAACTCGCCCAATAATCAGGGATCAGGGTGATGAGGACTCAAACATCGGGAAGTCACTGGGTTGCCCACCCCTGCTCTAAAAGACCTAATAAGCATATTTTGAGGATTTGGGAGTAGTTTGTTTCTTCCAATAAGCTCCCTGATAGAATTTTTCACCTCTTTGTTTCTCAGAGAATATATGAATGGATTAACAACTGGGGTTACTATTGAATAAAGGAGAGAAACAAGTTTGTCTTCCTCTAAAGAATATTTTGAGGTTGGTCTGATATAGGTGTAGATGACTGAGGAGAAGTAAAAACTGATTACAATGAGATGTGAGGAACATGTAGAAAAGGCTTTCTTCCTCCCTTCAGTGGAATGCATCCTGCAAATTGTTCTCAGGATGAACAAATATGATGTTAGAGTCAACCCACAACTGCAAATCCCAAATATGACATCTGCTACAAGAGCCACAGTCTCATTTAGATTGGTGTCAGAGCACGAGAGCTTCAAAAGTGGGGGTATATCACAAAAGAAATGATTGATGATGATGGAGTTGCAGAAGGAAAGCTGCAACATAAGTCCAGTGTGAACTGCAGAATTGACCATCCCAGCTATCCAGACTCCACTTGCTATGCCAACACACACTTTCTTCCTCATGATGACTATATACTGCAAAGGATGACAGATGGCAGCATAACGGTCAAAAGCCATAAATGAGAGAAGCAAAAGTTCTGTCCCCAAAGTCCATATAAAGAGAAACACCTGTGCAATGCAGCCATAAAATGAGATGGACTTTCTGGGGGTTAAAAGATTCTGAAGCAGCTTTGGAGTTGTAACTGAGACGGAGAAAACATTGACTAAAGAGAGATTGATGAGCAGGAAGTACATGGGAGTGTGGAGTTTCTTGCATGTGCAAATGGTAAAGATGAAGAGGATGTTGCCAGCTAAAGCCATCACATAGATGGACAGGAACGCCCCAAAAAGAAATGACTGCCTTTCAGTGGAATTGGTTAAACCAACCAGTATAAACTCCATCATGGCAGAGTGGTTCTTTATTTCAGTACTTCTTATGCTGGGAACCTGGAAAGATATTAGCTGAACTGTCAAGACTGATCTATTATTTGTACGCTCACTTTTATAGAAGTCTGAAATTTGACAATGGTTGACTTGTCAGGCTGTAATTCAAGGCTATTGGAATCTGGTAGACAAGCATGCAAATTTCTGATATTCTATTCCTTTCTGTCATCACCCAACTCAACCCTGCTTCAGATAAAGAGCACTATTTGTCATATTTGTATATGTCAAAATATATCTCCTGATGTCATCACCACTATCTTACCTATGCTCAAGAAAGTGGGGAGTCCCACTTTTTGATTTTCATGCTCTAACGGGACTGATTGGAAGAAGATTTGCACAGTGTATCATAAAATGGAATGATTCATTTTGTGCAACAATTAACAGCCATTCAATTTCAGAGATTTAGGAAGGGATCCTATGAAAATGCTTGACAGTCATTGACCTCAGAGACTGACTGTCACATTGACAGAGATGATCATAGCTCCACACACTTCTCAGTGTACATTTCCACAAGATGGGCTTTTTTGCCTATCCAAATGGACTACTTTGGAGCAAAGGGAGATGGAAGCTGGATAATCATCAACAGAACTCTTATCCTAGCCTGTCTAGTTATTTCTCTTTCCTGCCAACCTTTTCTCATGCTCAAAGGTTAAACCCCAGCCCAGGCGAGCAACCAGCATGGCTCTTTCTGTGCCAGCTATGATGGGGAGAGTAATCTTTCCTGGCAGAAACCTTTCTTGTATAGAGAAAAGATGCTGCCCTTTTATAGGTTTCCTTTCCCATTATTGCTTTTCTTCCTTCTGTTTTCCTCAAAGGGAAGATTTATGGAAAAGTAGTGTAATTTAACAGTAAGCTTCTTCACATTCAGTAGAATCCTTAAAGCTAGTTACCATATTTTCTGAACACTAGGAGGAAGAGATATGAAATGAAATAGTTACCTTCATTCTTATTAGCTCTTTGTTCTTGGTGGACTTTCCTTCTTTTTAAACAAAACGATTTTCCATTCTGGCATTTAGAAAATAACAGAAACAATTATTTTCTATCAGTTTGATGCCTACTCGAGGCTATGTTGATCCTTTTGTGGTCACATTTGCTAAACAAACCAGTAACCTGCTCTGAAATCTTTCTGTAAGTAAAGTGATGGTACAGCTGGGAAAGAAACCTTTGAGGAATCACCTGGATAATGATGATGGTGGTGGTGGTGATGATGATGATTCATTCTTTTGTTGAAGCAAAACTTTTGCATCATTTCATTTCAACATTTTGTAAAGTGTCAAATTCACAGCTTGGCGTTCAGTTTTCAGTCAGCTCAGATATAACCCTTTCATATGTAAGGGCATTCCATTGATTTCTGTAGGAGAGATTTAGGTATACACTTTCTCCCAATCAAATCAAAAGAATCTGATAACAATACAGTTCTGCAAAGGCTACTTGAATGCAAATCCCATTGAGCTCAATGGCGTTTACTCCCAGGTAGCTCTGCTGTCTAAAAGTGCTAGGCACTGTTTAGAGAATACCAGCATTATTTATGCTGATCACTTGTCAGACCCAGGGAATTTTACCCATGGTGTGTAGATAAAATTCCCAGGTGGGTTAGCATGACATGCAAATCTGTCCTTTGTTTATTGTCCACAATGCTACAGAGAGCTTCAGCATCCAAGACACTATATAAGTTTGTTGAGGAAAACTATGGTTGGAGGATGGTTATTGAATCCATGCTTTTCTTATAGAATGTGGCAAAAGATCTGGTTGGCCACAATGAGGAGAATGCTGTTGGATGAGTTCACAGATGGGCAGCACATGGTCCAAGAGCTGCATAAAGTCCCCCTAGCCATTTTTTCCAACACCAGCCTCTTCCCTTGTCATGCCACAAATTTCCTGGTGAAATTTGATGGTGTAAAAATGCTGTGATTTCCCCCAGAAGTAGTGTGTTCCCAGGACCCTCCCGGGATAGCAGTTTCACTTTCTTAAAACTAATTAAGGCTCCTCCCAAATCTTGTTTGCTTCCCCCCTCCCCAACTAAATTCGACAGTGCAATGGTTGTGGCAACTGTATGGATAGGAAGGAGGAATATACGCACTAGAGATTGGGAGGTGGGGGTTGACACCTGGGAGTTTTCTACTCCTGGATTTGATCTAGTGGAATTTTACTCACAGTAATCCTGGTCTTATATCCATGTATTATTTTTAATACATGCATTAAAATATCCTTATCCATAGTCAAGTCCTCTGGACCCTGGTTTGTAACATGGCCTAAAAATGTTTCAGTTCAATATTTAAACCTTTGACAGGTATTTTCATTTTGTGCCAATAATTTTAAGATCCCATAAACTTATCAAGAACCCCAACCCAGGGCTTGCATGCATACTTTCTGGGTCATGTATTTCTTGGAAATTTAAAGAAAAATGATTTAGGCACAAAGACAAATTGGCTGCTCAAAACTTGTACTTAGACAGAGATATGACCCAACACACTAAACAACTCCCACAGTTTCCAGTACCAACAGAAACCTATTTTATAGCAATCCCAGCTGCTGGTAAGAACATTTTTTTATAGAGAAAGAGAGAAATAAGAGGGGGAGAAAGAAGAGGGGAAGGGTGCAGGATGGGGGAGAAGGGGAAGAGGAAGGGTACTTTGGTGGACACCAAGAAAGGGGTCCAGTGATACATTCGTGCCCATATTATCTACATCTGCTCTGACCAAACAAAATGATTCCATGGAACCAGAATAATAATGCTTTATGCGAAAAAAGCTATTTAAAATCATATACTTGTATAATATATATGGGGATTGTGAACATGCATTTAAAATCAGGCAATTTGTCTACAGATATCTTTAATAAAATATGGAAGATATATGGTTTCATCATTTCTTGGAATTTGTACTAAATTTGAGAAGTTAACAGTCACTCATAGTTATTGTGGTTAAATTAACACTGTCTGAATTCTAGAAATTGAGGATGACATGCAGTCTAAACCTACTTCTGTAAGAAATGAAGTCCAGGAACTTCCAAGGTCATCTGTTATTCAGTGTAAAACACTTCATGGGATATAATTTTGGAATCATTTTTATCACTTTGGGCCCCTGATCTTTAGCCATTGCTGTTTTGCCAAGAATTATTCACTATTCTAATTTCCCTGATTACATGGCACCCCTTGGGGAAAAAAAACCCTATATGGGCTTCCTGTCTACTTCTGGAGGCTACATAAACCTTGTGCCCTGAATTTCAAAAGCATGGCCTTATCCTACCCAATGTATATCCCTGTGTCTATATTCTTGTATTGCCCTATTACCCTCAGCTATTCAAACATCTTGACCTTCCTCTCCATCTCCAAGTATACTTGTGCATCCCTCATCAAAATCCATCTGTTCCCCATATTGCCTTTTTGACATAACCCATTCTTTTGCCCTGTTGCGACTGAACTTCAGCACTTATCAATAGAATTATGGTAATATTTTTCCTATATTTACACTTCTGCCATTTCACTCCTGTCTCTCCAATGTTATTTTGAGCTTCTTTCATTTATGTTCCATGTCTTCCCACTTAACAAATTCATAATCATTTGCTGTAATAAACAAAATTAAAATGCTGCCCAGTGCAAAGGAATAAGAAGGATAAGGGAAAACTTGGAGAACTAGGAGAACATACATATGTATGCATATACATCCTTTGTGCTTGCATACATTATTCATTCATTAAGAGCCCTTTAGTCTTCTATCCATTCAATACATATAACATTAGTTCCATACCTCTTGTAAATGTGAAATCAAATGGGTTTCCTCCCATCAAAATACAAGCTACAGTGAAGAGATTTTTTTTTCAATTCACATGAAATATAATAATAGGAAGCAACTTCTACATGTTGACAAGAACACTTCATAGCACACATATATGCTCCAAAATTGAGACTTTCAACATATGTATCATCCCTTCCTATACAGCTGGACACATTCATCAGTTGGCTTCTGCAGAACATTTTTTCAGTTTTCAGGAAGTATATGTGTTTTAACTGAGTTTTGTTTGAAATGTTTCTGTATATCACCCTGAAGTTGTGGGAGCAGCTTGCTTCTTCTAAGTAGCATCTTTACAACTTCTTTCACCTCTTTGTTTCTCAGAGAATATACGACTGGGTTGAGAAGTGGAGTTACCACTGAATAAATGAGAGACACAAACTTGTCTATATCTAGAGAGTACACTGAGGTGGGTCTGATATATGTATAGATAACTGTGGAAAAGTAAAAGCTAACTACAATGAGATGTGAGGAACATGTGGAGAAAGCTTTCTTTTTCCCTTCAGTGGAACGGATTTTGAAGATGGCTCTCAGAATGAACAAATACGAAGTTAGAGTCAACCCACAACTGCAGATCCCAAATATCACATCTGCCATGAAGGCCATGGTCTCATTCAAACTGGTGTCTGAGGATGAGAGCTTTAAAAGTGGGGGCAAATCACAGAAGAAATGATTGATGATGTTGGAGTTACAAAAAGAGAGTTGTAGAGCAAGTCCAGTGTGAACTGCTGAATTGATCATTCCTGTAACCCACGCAGCCATCACAATGCTGACACAGAATTCCTTCTTCATGATAAATACATATCTCAAAGGTTGACAAATAGCAGCATAACGGTCGAAAGCCATACATGTGAGGAGCAGAAGTTCTGTCACCAATAGCCATATGAAGAGGTAAACCTGTGTGATGCAGCCATGAAACGAGATGTTTTTTCTGTGAGTCAAAAGAGTCTGGATCAGTTTGGGAGTTGTAACTGAGATGGAGAGCACATTCACTAAGGACAAATTGATGAGCAGGAAGTACATGGGATTATGAAGTTTTTTGCATGTGCAAATGGTAAAGATGAGGAGGGCATTGCCTGCTAATGCTATAACATAGATGAGTGTGAATAGGCAGAATAGAAGGATTTGTAATTCAGGGGAATGTGCCAAACCTCTCAACAGAAACTCCGTTCTAGCAGATTGGTTTTTCATTTCAATGTGTCTGATGATAGTGACCTAGAGAGATAGATGTTATATTGTTGAATCAGTTAAAGATATATCTTGTATCTGCTTATGCATCTCCACCCCTAGTTTCCCCCACCCTTCCCTTGTTAAAGTTACCAGAAATTTATTGATTATATGAAAGAAATGTGAAACCACAGATCATTCTGATATTGTCATTGTGAACAAAGTATCTTTGGGGGTTTCCATGTTCAGCCACATTTTCATCATAGATACAAAGCAGAAATGTAGTAGACATTTACTAATTTAGTAAAAGCTAGTAATCACATGGAATTTTGGTAGTAGGCATGTACTGTGCCCTGACTGAAAACATAATAAAAGAGTTAATTATGTCTGACAACATTGCTTGCCAAAGCTGTTAGACAAAAGCAACCAAGGCTTTCAATGAATTCCAAGTATTATTCTGTGGCCTGCAGAAAGGAGACTTCCTGAAAGTAATCTTATCTGTCTTCCCCTATGGCTCTGTAGCACTTTTACCCTTCTGCCAATATGAACCTAACATTAGTTGCTAAAAGGGTCATTTTTACCCCAGACAAAATTGTCTCAGGCAAGACAAATGCTGTGTATGAAAGGCCTTCCTTTAACTGAAGACTTCCCCAAAAAGAGTTGAAAGGATTTCAGATTTCTGAAAGGATTTCAGATTTCTCCCAGTACAGGTAATTTAAGTCTTAATCTTTTTGCAGCTATGCATAACAATAACATCTGGGTAGCAGTACCTGCTTGGCCTACCTGCTATTTCCAACACAATAGTTTAACCTATGAACTTCAAGCTACCATTGGAAAAAAAATCTTTCCCTCATCAGATTTTGATTCTGTTTGCTGGAATGTTTTGCAGGAAGTTTTAGCTCAGCCTTTGGCTCACAAAGAACTCTAAGTTAAAGTGCAGTTAATCTCCTGTTGTACCTTTGCTTGGGGCTTTTTGGGGGCTGTAAAAGTACCCTGCAGAACAATTCTTACCCAAATATGGGGATATTTTAGTACCCCAGACATGACTTGGTTTATAGAAAGAGAACGGTAAAATGCAGGAGAATGAACTTTGGGGACATTTTTTTAATACTAGGCAGATTTTGATTGTAGGTCTATTTATGTGAAAATTCAATATCAAAAAGTGATCCTCTGGGGTCAGTCATCTAAACGTGTAGGATGAAGGTTTTGGTAAGTGATGAAAACTCTGTTGAACCTTTCACTTATAAAAACATTAAAAAAGATTTTAAAGATCCAGCAGATCTTGCTTCAACTGAAAATACACTGCCAGAGGAGGATGTTCTCTTCAGTGGAAGATTATTTTTGTTGGATATTTCTATATTTGTATAGAGTTTTACTGCCCCATTCATTCATTTTACTTATTGTAAGTTAATCTTTGTCTTGTGCTGAATCTATATGTAGTGATGTGTATGAGGCTAACTTGTCCCACTGATTTCAATGGGTCTGTTCTAAAGATGAATGACTCCACATTATCTCTAATGATTCAAATGAAATAGTCAACTTCTAGTTCAGTAACAAACATTTTTTAAATCAGTGAAACTGTTAGAAGTTAGTTCTGTTTTTAGAATGAGAGAGAGAGAGAGAGAGAGAGAGAGAGAGAGAGAGAGAGAGAGAGGGAGAGAAGGGAGCTGTGGTCAAAAAAGGATGAAATGAAATTTACCTGCCTTCATTGCTGAACTTGCTGGTCTTTCCCTCCCACACATTCCTTGTAGTTTGCAATTATGTTCTGCTTTTGGCATTTGATATCAGGAAAGCACCAGAGTCCATGGCTAGGAGGGCTGGTGACTAGCTCATACCTTTTGGAGACTCACTCACTGAGAAAAGCCAGCAGTTATTAGCTCTGAAATCCTTTAGATAAACTGGTGAAACCACTGGGAGAAAGACTTGTGGGACATTGTCACAAAGAAAATTACCCTAATGCAAGCTTGATGTTTTTCCTGATGCAAGTTAGACTTCAGAATTCTTATACTTTATCTGTTTTACTGGTTGTCTTTTCTATGTATTTTCTAATTTGTGTTGTATGTATTCACAGTCACCTGTTCCCCATTTTCCTGCATAGGGATAAATTCTTTTTGGTTTAGGTTTTCTTTGGTGTGAAAGCCCCAGGGCAGCCATCCCAAACCCAATACCCTCTATGTTGTCCATGCTGGCTGAGAATTATGGGAGTGGAAATTCAACACATCTGAATGGGATCATGTTGGGGAAGTCTGAACTACAGAACTGTGGTCTCCTCTCCACCACCCCCGGATGTGCAACCAGAACATTGTTGTTGCTAGTTGCGAAGTCGTGTCCAACCCATTGCGACCCCATGGACAACATTCCTCCAGGCCTTCCTGTCCTCCACCATTCCCCAGAGTCCATTTAAGCTCACGCCGACTGCTTCAGTGACTCCATCTAGCCACTCATTCTCTTCATCTCATTCTCTGCCGTCCCCTTCTTCTTTTGCTGTCAATTTTCCCCTGCATTAGACTCTTCTCCAGTGAGTCTTTCCTTCTTATTAGGTGGCCAAAGTATTCAAGTTTCATCTTCAGTATCTGGCCTTCTAAAGAGCAGTCCAGGTTGATCTCCTCTAGGACTGACTGGTTTGATCACCCTGCAGTCCAAGGGACTCACAGGAGTCTCCTCCAGCACCACAATTCAAAGGCCTCAATTCTTCAGCGCTCAGCCTTCCTTATGGTCCAAATTCCACAGCCATACATTGCAACTGGGAAAACCATAGCCTTGACTATACGCACTTTTGTCAGCAGGGTGATGTATCTGCTTTTTAGTATGCTGTCTAGATTTGCCATAGCTTTCCTCCCCAGGAGCAAGCGTCTTTTAATTTCTTGGCTGTATTCCCCATCTGCGGTGATCTTGGAGCTCAGGAAAATAAAATATGTCACTACCTCCATTTCTTCCCCATCTATTTGCCAGGAAGTGACAGAACCGGATGCCATGATCTTAGTTTTCTTGATCTTGCGTTTCAAGCCAACTTTTGTGCTCTCCTCTTAAGCTAAATGGGCAGGGTGACAGTATACAGCCTTGCCAAACTCCTTTCTCAATTTTGAACCAAAAAGTGGTTTCATGTCCAGTTCTCACTGTTGCTTCTTGACCCGCATATAGGTTTCTCAAGTGACAAATAAGATGGTCTGGTACTCCCATCTCTTTAAGAACTTGCCATAATATGTGATCCACACAATCAAAGGCTTTAGCATAGTCAATGAAGCAGAAGTAGATGTTTTTCTGGAACTTCCTAGCTTTCTCCATGATCCAGCTTATGTTGGCAATTTGATGTCTAGTTCCTCTGCCTCTTTGAAATCCTGCCTGTACGAGGATTACTCATACTTCGTGTTACTTGTACTTCTGGCAATGAGAACATACAAAAGGATAATGATGTATTCCTTCAAGGAAGATGATTCACTGTTTCAATGCTAGGAAAAGGCTTCCAGAGATGTTTGCAGACCCCTGTCTCCCTTCACAGTTACTTTGAGTAAACTCCTATGACAGGCATATTCATAGTAATCGGAAACAGACAGCAAATCACCTGCTATTAGTTGTAGGTAGAAATAAATTAATAGAGTTTCAACTGTTGCACATGTTAGGCATGTCATGTGTGGAGCCATCTGGAGCTGGGGATCAGACAAGAAGGCCCAGAAGGGCCCTTCTGACTCACTCTGTTTCTGTGTTTCTGTGTTTCTAGTGTCAGTCACTTGTGTTGCTTGCCAGAATCAATTACTTCATTGGTTCTATTTCAAGCACTCCACATTTAAACCTTCTCTATCACATAAATATTTGATTGGACTTTCATGTCATCCACCACTTTCATGAACACACAAATGCTATAAAAACTAGGTGTAAATTCTCATATGGGACTTCCCTGTCCATCCCACCCAATTTCACTCTTGGTTGGGGAGCATCCCCATCACAAAGTGAGACAAAGTCTAGATGAGAGATAATTGGCCAAGTGTTCTGTGAAGCCAGTGGATGTGGTTGAATTAGTGGATGTGGTTGGACTACATCTTGATAATTTCTAATTGTTAGCCACAATGTTTTGAACTGAGGGGAACTAGATTCCAGCAATGTCTAAAGGGGCAGAGATTTGCCATGCTTGTAGCAAATAATTTGTTGGAATTAATTTCAAACAAATTATAATTATCTAATAAAATTTTGTTAGAAATTTGGAAACAAAGGCCAAGTGGTTCAGAAGTCCAAAATGTGGAGAGCAATGTGGTTGAATTCCATTTCAGAAGCATCCCTAACATCAATTCCATCCATCTCTTACAGTTTGAATGGGTACACCAGTGGTCTTCACCATCTAACTATGAGCCCAATAGGGACCTGTGGGGCCCTGCACCTTGGTAGGGGTATTTTGATGTCAGTGCAAAGAGGCAGAGCTTGGGGCCTGAATCAATTCAGCCTGGCCTCATCAGGGATACACTTGTGATTTAGTGGGTAGCCTCCACTCTGGGATATGTGCCTGGCGCACAAGGGGGAGAGAGGGAGGCACCACCAGGATGTTTGCTGCAGAGGCCTTTCCGGTCCCCTTCCCACCTGCCTGAAATGCCCACAGACCTCTGGCTCTGAAGTCAGCCTTCTCATCTCAGAGCTGCAGAGCTTCACCATCTGTAAAGGTAGTGGGAGGGTGTTCCCACTCAGAATCTCATCTCCAACCTTAGGGCATGTTTCCATGCAGCTGGCTAGACTCTGTTAGAGCCCATTGTGCTGCTCTTTGCCTTCAAAAGGACCTAAGTGCTGACACTAATCATTGTGAACAAGTCAGATAGCCCAAGTCATAGTCTTGCCATATACAAGTGATGGGAGAATCATGTCCATGTGTGAGGCATTGATGTGCTGCGTGGTGGTGGACCAAACCAGGAGTTAGACTTCTCAGGTTTGGTTGGAGATGCTAAGTCTCCAAAAGGTGACATCCGTATTCCTAAAAATAAAAAACACAGAATTGGTGGGGGTGGGGGGAAAAGAGCACAAAGACATCTTTATGAGTAATTAAAAGAAAATGCAGAGAGAGCAATGGTTGTGATACCATTCCTTGATAAATTGTTCTTTTAAGACCCAGAGTGAAGTCACTGCTGTAATGTACATTGGGAATTGTTCTCCCCAAAGTCACCTATTTCACTCTATAAATGCATCTTGACTTCCATTCATATGTCACTATATTACACAATGCAGACTGTGAGATATATAATGATTTATTTTATACTTTCTTGATATATACAGTGAACAACCCTGGGTAAGCTTGCCCTGAAAAGGGCCCTGCAGGTTGTAATAAAATAGAAATATGTATCCATAATTCATTATCCATATGTACTCTGCAAGATTGCATCTTCTGTATTATGCAGTAAGAAGATCAACCTACTTAGATACTGATTTATCTTCTCAGTATAGTAGTACGTTAATTTTTCATCTTCACAGAAAAAGCCTCAAAAATGGAAAAGCAGTATTTTGATTATATGTGAGTATGCTCTACTTTAACACATTCTTCTCAAGTGCTTATAAGAGGCAGGAGAGAGAAAAACAGCTGCTTTCATGGCATCATGTCATCTTTCTTCTTCCTCCTCAACTTCTTCATCTTCTCCTCTTCCTCCTCTTCCATCAAACTTTAACATGAACAACCTTAACGTGTAAAAAGGATGCCTGGATGTGCATTACCTATTTCAGCATATTTCTTCTATTCAACTACATGTTTTGTCAACCTGAGAACATACTTAAACTGGCAGCCTATTGTCCAGAAACCTTCCCTCTCATGATGGGTATTCATGATTCTGAATAACTTCAAGGTGAAACTCTCCCACATTTTCCCACAGGTTCTTCTTGCTCTTCATTGTCTTTTCCTCCCACAGTAAAGGTGTGTTAAGGTTAAGGTAGAGGATGCTATAGCTGTCTTGTGAAACTATCCCTCTGGATGATGGATTGCATGTACTTTCAGTCATCCAAAGGATTCTTCTAAAACTCCTTTTCTCAGTTTTACTAAATAATCTCCCCATGTATACCAACAGAATTGTGAAATATCAACCTAAGGAAGCGAAATATGCTACTGATTTTCAATGCTATAATGATAATTTTCCATCTCAGATTCCTCCCACCCCCTCCTAATTGGGAATGTGTGAAATCCTTTGCTTTGTATTGTTTTCTTGCTTTGTATTTTATCCATTGACATTCCTGGCATCTGGCAAAAGAAGGAACTTCTAAAATGCTTTCAGATATCTCTTCCCTCACTTAGGCTTGGGGGGGGCACCTTCTCCCCCAAATCCATGAGTCTTGCACAGTTTCCTGGAAGTAGGACTTAATAGGACTTATTTACAATATATACATTCAAACCCCTACCTGAGCATATTTGAACCCTCACTTGTGCGAAGCAGCCCTTTCAGAATTGCTTTTTCAATTGAGCAAAATGGATCTGTACTGATTTAAATGGCATGCTGTCCTTAGCATTCTTAAGATTATTCAAGGAAAATGAACCTGTTGTTTTGCTCTGGGATGGTGAGTTGAGTGCTTTGGGGTGAACAGTGAGCAAACACTGATTGGCAGGTTTGTTCTAGAAATGGAAAATGGGGTCTGAAGAATCAGGAAACCTGCTTTCCATGGGTCCAGAGGAAAATGATGCTGGTGGGGGTTTACTGAGGTGCTTGCCTGCCACTCGGGCTTCTTTACTGCACCCAGTTGCTGTCCAGGGGTTCTCCTTAAAAACTCCCAGATAAAGAACTCCCAGATAAAAACGCCTAAGGAAGGTTTTGTGTCCTGAAAAGAGTGTGTGCATTTCCAACAGGGCTGGCACCAGTCAGTCAGCTCCTCCATCTAAGCACCTGTGAGTTTGGACAGACGTCAGCGCACCAACAAGACAGTTAACTTAGAGACCTCAGAAAGACTGTCCAGGTCTGTGAACCGTCATTCATGTTTCCTCATTCACTCTGGTTTTATTCCTCAGAGGACTAGACCAAGCATCTGCAAAACAACAGTGTTCCTGAGTAAATCCATGCATATAAGTTACTTAATGTGTTTGTCCAGTTTCCTGTTTTGAATCCTCAGATTCTTCCCAACCCTCCAGTGTAGGTTAATCTTCTATCCACCCCTTTCTTCCCTGAGGTTATTTCTGGCAGTTGATCTTTTAACTGTCAATCCCTGTATTCTTGTGTGTCACTGCACTGCCACAGAGGTTGGACCTAACTGGGGTGGGGCAAAGGAGAGTTTCAGCAGCTGCTTGCAGAGAACAGAAGGGCACCGTGGAAAGATATGCCCACCACAAAGAGAAGGTTACATATGCAATATTGAGGCGATCCATTTCCTGACAGAAAATTATCCTGACTTCCATGGCAAGTCAACTAAGTAATAGTAATGGTAATAGTAGTTGTATTCATAGTAGTAACAGTAATTGCAATAAACTTTCAGGTTGTCATAAATTTGAGATGGCTTATTCTTTATGTGGGAGCAGCATCACTTCACTTTTAATGTTTCATGTGGTGAATCTTCTCTTGAAAACTTATGAAATTGTTTTGTTTTTAAATGAGAACACACACACACACACACACACACACTAGAAATAATGCTAGTATTCTGATAACTTCCCCCTCCTCCTTTTTCTCCATCTTGGAAAGGCTTTAAAAAACTGAGTCCTCATATAAACCTGGTTTAGTGCCACACATTTGTTCTCAGTAAAGATCTATGTGCATTGTTCTCTGGTGTACCCATATTTTGCAAATTGACACATCTCGGCAATCATTTTGTTTTAAGTCTTTAGACTGAATTAGAAAAATATATTGTAGATTAGGCAGATGTTCTCATAATGGTAACACTCAGTGTAAGTGAAAGCTGAAATGCTCCTTATTTTAGTGTAGATGCTCCAATATAACATTTAAGTTCAGAATAGGAAGAATAAAAGTGGTAGGTGGGAAGGATTAAAGAATTGCATTGCATCAAACTGCAATGAACAGTAAAATAGAATGTACAGTTAAAATAAAACAGTAGCATAAATGTACTGTATTGCTTTTTTCGTCACTGGGTATGCATTCATATGAAAATTCTAGAGAAGTTGTCATGGATCTTCTTTTGGATTAACAGATCATGTGGCAAAATTGGAATGAGGAACAAGAGCTGTGTGACCACATTCATGATGATGGGCCTCTCCGAGCAACCTAAGATGAAGTTTCTGCTCTTCATCCTTTTCCTTGGTATTTATACCATTGCCTTAATTGGAAACATTGCAATTATTGCTGCCATCCTTTCATATCCCAAACTACACAGGCCCATGTACTTCTTCCTCTTCCATCTGGCTGTCGTGGACATTGTGTGCACTTCCACCATCATTCCTAAGATGCTGAGGAACATTGCAACTTTCAGCTTGGGCATCTCCTACTCTGGCTGCATAGCACAGCTCTATTCCTTCACATGGTGTCTAGGAGCTGAGATGGTGCTGTTTACCATCATGGCTTATGATCGGTATGTAGCTATATGCCACCCTTTGCATTACACCATCATGATGAGCAAGAAGGTATGTGTGGCTCTCTCTACAGTGGTGATCCTCATAGCCATTAGTAACTCATGGGTTCACACTGGCCTGATATTGGGGCTCACCTTTTGTGGACCAAATGGTATCAATCACTTCTTCTGTGAGATCCCTCCACTTCTGGCTCTCTCCTGCAGCCCGGTAAGAATCAATGAAGTTTGGGTCTTCATAGCAGACATCTTCCTAGCTATGGGAAACTTCTTACTAACTTGCTTATCTTACTGCTTCATTGTTAGGACAATCCTTAAGATCAAGACCACTGAAGGGAAGAAAAAGGCCTTCTCCACCTGTTTGTCACACCTTATTGTTGTGTCCTTATATTACTCCACAGTCATCTATACTTACATACGTCCAGCTTCCAGCTACTCCTTTGAGAGGGACAAAGTAGTTGCTGCCCTATACACACTTATCACACCCACTCTGAATCCTATAGTTTACAGTCTAAGAAACAAAGATGTCAAGGCTGCTCTCAGAAAAGTCTTCTTCATCACATTAGTTAGATAAGCAAAATTCTCTCTCTTTCCCCTCCCTCTCTCTCGGTATTTGAGTTCCAATTCTATGTTTTGTTGTGGTTGTGGTTGCTGCTTTTCTCAGGATGGAAGAACATTTCTTCCTATGAGAATATATGTGAGTTCACACACCTATTTTGCACTTGAGTTCTCATCACTTGATGACCTGTAGGGGAGTGATTGAACCAACTGTCTGTGTATGTGATATGAAGTATGGGATTTCCACTTGCATGTTTTAAGGAACTACGATGGTTCATCTCCACATGAAGATCACCACCTAGTGCTAAAATCACCAATTCTGCAATATTCCTTTCTTACCCTCGCCTCAACCTGCTGGATCTGCCATGGGAAACTTTGCTATGTTGAAACAAAGAAATCTAAAATTGTGCTACTAAATACCCCCCCCCAAAAAAAAGTGTCTTTGTGTGTGTGTGTGTAGGCTATGGGATGGATATCTATTTCATTCTACAGTTTTTCATTCCATAAAATTGGTGGGAGATTCTGGTCAGATAAAAGGAAATACTTGTTTGCGAGACACATATGTAAACTGGATAAAATTAACATTGGCTACTATTCCCTATGGTTTTAGGCTACTTCCACTCTCAGAGGCCAGGTGCCTATGTACACCAGTGGCTGGAGAAGCAGGGAAGGAGGGTGCTGCTAGTGGGATCCTGAGGGTAGGGCAGCTGGTGCAAATAGAAAGCTAGACTAGATAGACTCTTAGTCTGATCTAGCAGGGCTCTTCTTACATTTCTAAGTTTTTAATTCTCATCTCCTATACTGTAAAAAAAAACTTGCAAAATTGGAAAGTTATGCATTAATTTCTGTTTCATCAGTTTAGAAGGAAAAGAAAATCAGGTGAGGAATTTCTCTCAGCCAGTCCACCTCAGGCCTAGTTCAGAGGGAATCAGCTATGAACAGGCTAAAGCCAGGCTCCACATACTGCACTAAGAAGGGTATTCCCTCTCCTCATCCAGTAACCCTTGAAGTTCCCCAGGCTAGTGTAGCTATTGGCTGAATCGCCTATTCAGTATTGAATGGGGAACAGTGTACTTAAAATGTGATCTTTCCTTGAAGTCTAAGAACAGAAAAAGTAGATAGGGTTGGATTTGGTTAGGTCTGGTCTGGTTTTGTGGTTGCTTCATGCACATTATGGTTTAATGCAATATTACAAGAATATTTCTAATAAAAACGAAAAGTTGGTCAAACAGTGTGTCCTTTATTCATTCTTGTCAAAACAAAACCAACACTGAATTCTGAATTTGAATTCATACAAAAAATGTTTTGCCCGAAGTGCATGGAACAGCTATGGGTAGTTAGGTGAAAGTCAAACTCTTCCTAAATGCTAGTACTATAGTTTGGAAAAACTCGGCCAATTCTACAGCTGGAATTTTATGTTAATTATCACCTGGAAGTAGATATTCACATCATCTGGAAGTAGATATTCACAAGGGAGCACTGTTAGTTTGCCATTCTCTCAAGTAAAGTACTTTTAAGTCCCATGGACTCTATCTGGCTCTCTGGGAAGCCAGTGGAACTTGATTTCACTTGGCTTGGACTGGGAATTGCCCTTGTCATTGTATAATGATTTTTCTACATGCACACAGCAATTCTAAGATAGATTCCCTCAAGATGGAATGAGTGACCTTACCACTTTAAATGGTATTGAAAAGGGAAAGATATTCAAGGCTGTTTGTACATGGAAAATACACAAACATATACACAGAGTTTGGATCAGTAGCAAGCTGGGTATATGAGGACATCTAGACAACTGAACACCGTAGCAGCAAGACAATTCCATCACCACCACATATTGTCAAGTTACAAAGCAGAGTTAGATCCTGCAGCATGGGTGCTGAAGGAAATTTTGGTGTCACTGAGCTTTTTTTTTTTTTTTATCCATAATTAACTGCTTCAGTTCCAATCAAGCAGCTCATACTCTAAACCAGCCCAAATATCTTGCGACAAATATCTTTGTCAGTGGAAATTTCAAGGTGTTTAACCATTTCTTTTTCTCATTCACCACCACAAAGTTATAAATCCAGAAATCTGAACTTTATGTAAACCATTGTGTTACCATAGAGGCTCAAAACCACAAATAATAATGTTGAAATTGTGCAGAGAAGTCTCCCCCACACTGTTCAACCTATCCTGCCTCTGATTCATGCATGCAGCAAATTGGTGTGAAATGACTTACAGGGGGATTCCTCTAGCAAGAGAGACTTATTTCTCTCTCCCACTGCTGAAGAAAGAGGGTGAAATGTTTTCAAAAGTGCTTTGCAAAATGCTAATAGCGCCAGGCTATAGCACCAAATTCTCAGGGTATGTAAAACAAATCAATTTTTCCAGCATGTAGGTGCTTCAGAAATATTATTGAAACCAATTCTAAAGTTATGAAACTGCAAAACACCTAGATTATGATAGCAAAATCCAGTTACCTAACAATTCTTTACCAAGCATCACTGACTGTTCTTGGCTACTAAAAACATGGCTGCTAAGAACCTCTTGCATTACTGCTATCTGCAGCTATTCGTAGCTCTTTAGTTTTACCTACATTTTCCCAAAGCTTTTCCAAATACTAGTTTTTATTTCTTTGTTTTTAAGGCTATATATGACAGGATTTAACATGGGGGTTAAAATAAGGTACTGGATAGAGATAACTCTGTCCAGGTCTGAGGGAGTTTTAGAACTTGGCTTCATATGTCGAGAAAAAACTGAAAGATAAAACAAGCAAACTACAATGAGATGTGAGCTACAGGTGGAGAAGGCTTTGCTCCTGCCTTTTGCTGACTGGGTCTTCAGGATGGTTGCAAGGATATAAATGTAGGAGACAAGGGTGAGGAGGAAGGGAGTGAAACCAAATATAGAACTGGAAGCAAGTATCAAGATATAATTGGTGAAATTTTCACTGCAAGACAAGCTCAAAACTGCAGGAAGTTCACAGGTGTAATGGCTAATTGTGTTGAATCCACAGAAGTTTAAATCCATCAGGGGCAGTGTATTGACCAGAGCATCCAATGAACCCATTATCCAGGCTCCTCCCACCAATTGTCTGCACATCTGTTTATTCATAATTGCTGAATAATGAAGTGGGTCACATATAGCCACGTAACGATCATAGGCCATTGCTGTAAGCAGATAAACTTCAGCGCAAGCAAAATGGATAAAGAAGAATATCTGTGTGAGACACCCCACCAAAGAAATGGTTTTTTGCTTTGTTATAAGGTTTTCCAGCATCTTTGGGACAGTGACAGATGAGTAGCAAATGTCAACCAAGGCCAGGTGACTGAGAAGGAAGAACATGGGGGTGTGAAGTGTAGGTTCACTCCTGATTACCAATATGATGACAATGTTTCCTATTAACGTGGTGGCATATATGATCAGAAACACAAAGAAGAGAAAGAATTGTAGTTGCGGATCACTTGAAAGTCCCATAAGTATAAATTCTGTTATTATAGTTTGATTCTTCATGGAGAGGAAGCAACTTCTTCTTTTTTGGAGTGAGAAAAGTCTGCTCTTTTCCAAGATGGTACCATTATGCATTATAGAAGGCTAGTGTGATTTCTCAGTTCTGCTCTATAGCATAGTGCCATCTTGTTTAGTGTAATGGAACACGTAGGAGCATATAGAAAAGCAGACAGGGAAAAAAACTTATGTAAAGGGATGTTCTTCCTGCAAAGAAAGCAGAAGAAGACATTTCAGTAAGGTCCAAGGTCTATGCTGTCTGTAGAGAAGCCTTTGTGTGCAGCTGTGACCTTCCTGGGTTGCTTTTTGAGAGGGGATGCTGATCCTGCATGTATATCCATTGTGGACATAGCGCTACTTTGACTATGTAAGACTGAAGAACACACAAAGAGTTCTATCAGAAATAGAAGGACTCCAGCAGTGTAAGGGGTACATCCTAAGATTCGACTAAAAGCGCACTTGTAGGATTTGCGCCTATGGCCATATGTACTGAAAAATCAGTACATCGCATTCATAGTATTTCAGTTCCACATTTTCTTGACCTATCATAGCAAACAGAGACACAAGATGCTCAGTGCAGTAGTAACAGTTCTTACTATAATATGTGATCCTTGTTAATTATAGCATCATATTCCTATATCACCACTGCATTTCCTATAACAGCATTATATAGGATTTGCAGATTGCATCGGCACATATACACATACACATATGCACACACACATAGCACAAACCTGTGAATCCAAACAATTTGCCTGAATCTCTGGCTTAGTAAGGGAAGGGGAATCAGCTATTCAGAAGGAGAAGCATGTGCTGCTTTGCCTGCAAAGAAGCTCAGAAGTGAATGCACAATCAATTTCATTTAGTTTCATTTAAAAGTCAGAAGGGGGTTGTAATTTGTTTTGTTTTCACCAAGCAGAGGATTAAATTGCTCCAAGCAACAAGTTGCAATCAGTAACTTACCCACCCCTTTTTTCCAAACAACAACAGCTACTGGACTATCCTATTAGACCACTATTCATAAATGTCTAATATTCTCCAAATTATTACAGTCCTGCCACACTTATTGGAAACTTGTAAGCATTACAACAGTAGTCCTGGAAATGTATGCGTTTATGTCTGAGGCTTTTCAAGACTTGTGTGGCTGTCCAAGGGCTTGAGGGGATCACTAGGTGTTTGACAGAGTTGTTCTTTTTTGTGATTCCTTATTATTGGCTGCTTTTATTATCTGCTTTTAGCTGTTTCACCCTGTGAAATGATAGTGTTTTTGAATTTTTATCATCTATTTTTATGGACTGTGTAAACTGCTCAGAGAGCTTTGGCTGTGGAGTGGAGTGGAGAGGAAATGAAATGAATAAATAGAACTCCTGTTAAATTGTAAAACAGAATGAAACAAACATTACACATAAATGAGTTCAACAAATGGGACAGGAAGAATTGACTATACTAACTGAATGGAATGAGCTACGCAAGTTTGTATATCATTTGGAAGAGACCTGCCCAAGATGTGCCTATTGGGAGAACTAATACAAAAAAGAATGTATTTGTGGAAAAAGCATTAAACCGTGCTATATTAGAAAGATATTTTTGTCAAAATGTGCATGTGATACACAATTCCATACAGATTTCCTGCACTAGGAGAGATGCATATTGAAATATCTAGGATATTTATGACCTTTATTGAAATAAATAAATAAATCTTAAAGTTCTGGAAGAGCCAAACCTAAGATTAGAAAAGTTATTGAAGTTTGAAATGAACAAAATTAACGGTATTAAATATAACAAACTGAGCATAAACTAAATAAAATTCCTTCCTCCTTCTCCACATACTTCCACATACAAAGCCCTTCTCAGTATTATCAGAAAAGTACCAATCTGTTTATGTTGTCTTTGATGGACCTGTTGAAAAGCGATGTTCTTATTTCTTATTCATATCAACGACCATATGCCAGAACTTGCCTCCACAAAGTCAGAGAAACCATGAAGTATATCCCAAACAGATGTCTTTTCAGCCTGGTGAAAGTACACAATAATCTCTCCCTGACAATTTATATTTAGAGCAATATGATAATGAATAAACTTCAGGAAAACAATCTGTATGATTTCTCTTGACAATCTACATTCCCCATGGAATTTGTCTGCAGTCAAATCTCATCACATTCAATGCATAAGGAAACTTGGTTGCCTCATTCTGCA
This sequence comes from Varanus komodoensis, assembly GCF_004798865.1. Lineage (NCBI taxonomy): Eukaryota > Metazoa > Chordata > Lepidosauria > Squamata > Varanidae > Varanus > Varanus komodoensis. Next base: position 1,178,959 of record NW_025336248.1, read on the forward strand.
AACTAAAATATTAAGACACAGGGCACCTCTGGGCCCTATAGAGAATTTCTCTTCCTTCTCCTCTCAATCTCCTCCTCCTCTCAATCCCAGCCTACTTCACAGCATTGTTCTCAACAAGAACAATGCAGTGAAGTAGGCTCAGCCCAAAATCACCCAGTGAGCTCCGTAGATGAGTGGGGATTGGTACCCAGATTGGTTTCCAGTCCTGGAAACAGAACCTATATATATATATCTCTCACATTTATTTTTTATTTATATCCTGCCTTTTTCCTATAAAGGGCTCAATGCAGCTTGTATCATTCTCTTCCTCCATCTTATCCCCACAACAACAACCCTGTGAGGTAGGTTGGGCTGAGAGTCTGTGACTGGCCCAAAGTCACCCAGTTGGCTCCATGGCTGAGCGGGGACTAGAACCCAGATCCTCTGAGTCCCAGTCTCCTGTTTTTAATCACTACACCACACTGGCTGCTTTCCAAGTTCTCTTAAGAGCAGCATTGGTCACAGAAGAAAGTTGGCATGGCTTTCCAGAGACCTGGTGAAGCCAGAACGCCTGGCTCTAGGAGGTCCCTTTCTCATAACCAAGCATGGTAGGAGGAGTGCTGGCCTTTCCAACTTGCCATTTGCTGGCTGGGAAACAAACGTGTTAGACTGGGTTGCAGTCTAACACATTTGCAGTTTCCAGCTTGGGAAGAATGTTCTAGACTATTGACAATGAGGAGCTGAATCTAAACTTGTTTATGAAGACAGTTCTACATATTGCAATTAATTGTTAATTAATTAATTGAATGTTCTTAAGAAATGGTGTGAGTTTTCTGTGTAGAAGAACATGGATGATTTTTTTCTTTATGCATTCATCATGTGTGCAAATATTCTCATGTGTAAAGAGAGTAAAAAGCCAGTACCATACTGGTTTAAATTTAAACACATATTGAGACCAACAGGTTGGAGAAGGCTGCTTAAAAAGAAAGAAAGAAAGAAGGAAGGAAGGAAGGAAGGAAGGAAGGAAGGAAGGAAAAGATTTCAAAAACTGCTTATTATCAGTTTAGCAGAACCCCACTGTCACATACAGACAACTTACTGTCTGTACAATCCACACAGTTTATCTGCTTTGGGAGAATAAGGACTTTTACTAACACTTTTTGCCTCCTTAGGCAGGATGTGTAATTAGGGCTTGTGAGCCTTTGCTCCCAATTTCTCTCCTTTTTTGTGCTTATTTGAGAATGAAATAAGTGGAAACATGTTTTAAAAATGTATCATATTAGGGCATTTACTTTCAAAATATGAGCATATATTTCATGTTCATAAAATTTGTATTTGAATACAAATTTGCTTGTATGAAAACCAATCACACAAAAATGCTTGTGTTACTTCACGTTAAACTTCTCCCCTGCCAAAGGAAGGAGGGAAGGAAGGAAGGAAGGAAGGAAGGAAGGAAGGAAGGAAGGAAGGAAGGAAGCCCTTTCAAGACTCCAGATGGACCAAAGGTTTAGGGGAAAAAGCTGAGCTGAGCTGAGCTGAGCTCAAAGATCTGAACAAAGTGAATTTAAAGCTTGAAAAGTGAAACATTTAAAGTTTAACAGATTTTTCCCCTTAAGTCTCCCCAAATAATCCTTCCACTTCCTTTTCAAAATAATTTTACTGACCTAGGCTCTTTATGCTGTCTTTGAAGGATTTGTAGAATTTTGCCATATCCATTTTTCAGGAAACCTTGCCTTTGCTATATCACATATGCCCTGCAATGTATTCTAAACCGATGTTTTAGCAGTCTAGCGTGAGGACAGAATAATCCTTTCTGAACAAATCATGTTTAAGACACTTCAATAGTTAATTTCCTTCTGGGAGGGGATATTCCCAAGCAACTTCTGAATCTGAATTCCCAAACCTGCAGCCCTGCTCATACAAGAAGGAAGAAAGGATGGAAAGTGTAGGAGCATAGTGCTAAGCATATAGAGCATCAACATCTTAGTGTCTTCTTATATTTGAGGTGATGCAGAAAAGACTCTCCCTCTGCCCCCGTTCCAACTCAGTGCCACAGCCCCCTTGGAGGGAGCATCTGCTGGCAGAAGAGCTAGATAAAATCAGGCCACATCACTAATTCCCCCGGGAGGGCTATTGTATCAGGAGGGTGCCACCCTTTTGCCCCCAAGGGTAAAACCAGTGTCAGATGCACAGCTATGGGTCACACACTGGTGTCCATGCACACTCACACACACACATCCCCCATACACCCACCCTGATATATGCACACCATACTCCCTTTCCTCAATGACACATGAAGACACACACTTTTCCTCAACTGTGCACTCTGTTTCCACAAATCCAATTGAAGTCTGGGCCCAGTTAAAGTGTTGGTAATGACCTATAAGGCCCTAAATGTCTTGGGTCCTGGATAACTGAAGAAGTGCCTTCTTCTCTATGTGCCAGCCCTCCCCTTTGGATCAGAGGTAGAGGTCCTTCTCCAGAAGCCCTCTTTGAAGGAAATTAGGAGGGTAGTGATTGAAGAAGGGTCTTTTCAGTGGTGGCACACTGACTATGGAACATGCTCGCCAGGGAGGTTCGCCTGACACTGTTGCTTTATTCTTTTCGGCATCAATTTTTTTTTTATCTTCCTGATAGTTTAACAATTAACTTTTTTTTCTTGTTTTTATCATCAGTTATTGGATGCAGTGTGTTGTGTATTGTTGTTGTTGTGGTTTGTTTTTATTCTGTGTAAGCTATCCAGAGACTTTTTACTAATGGGATGGCATATAAAATCTATAAATAAATAAATAAATAAATAAATTCCACATGTCTGTACAGAGATGAATGTAGGCATACAACTGCATACTCTTTAGCCACGCACACAAAACTTTTCCCCCTGTATGCACACATGTGGTCTGCTCACACATACTTCCTCCCAGAAATACAACCATGCAGTTTTCCCTTGGCAGATACACACTCTGGCCAGGGTACAGTCTCTCCTCCTCCTCATATACACACAGCCCTTCACCAAACACACCGATACACACTATCCCTTACATAAACACACACATCCCACATGACATTCACATGTATTCCACACACAGGCATTTCTACCTGGAAGCAGCTCTTCCTTTCACACATGCATGCGTAAACACCAACACTTCTCCCTACCACACATATATCCTTCCCTTGACAAGAACCTTTTCTCTCACATTAACACTGACACATCCTTCCTCAGGATTCCTGTATCTTTATTTCCACAAGTCCCATCTTTCCCAGTGGCATAAAAACATCTTTCAAAATAGCTGTCTCTACAAAGAACGTCTAGAAAAGCTTATAATGCCATAATAATTTTGCAAGTCTTTCAGGTGTCACAAGGCCTTGTGGATTTTGATCACAAAAAAGCAACTGCTAACCTCCTTCAACTTCTGTTCACCTTTTGCAAGCTCCATGCAATCTTCTGATGCCAAGAAGAACCATGAAGCCATGAGGGTTGGACCAAATGGATCACGCAGGTGCACTCTGGAAGGATGATTGGACAACCAAAGCTTCAGCCACATGCAAAGAAGCCAACAAGATAGGGCAAGCCGTATGCTCATACAGTACTCAAATTCAGACATTCAAGTCATTTTTGCAAACATGTTCTGTTTTTCTCCAATGGGAAGGGAACTGGAAGGAGGTGGTTCATGATGACAACCCTTGTGACTGCTCTTCCCATTTCTTTACACACAACTTTCCAGTAGAAGTTGGCTGGGTAGGTCTCCACAGAGTTTGCAGAGTTGTGCACACTTTGAGAATGCCAAGTGGCAGTGGTGCTGTTGGACAACTTTGAGTTCTCCACTTAATGAAAATAATGAGGAAGGGAAGGTAGAAGTCTCACCTGTGGTTTCAAAGGCCTTCATGCTACATTCAGTATTAGTCTGCTAATGGAGTAAGACCTGGGGTGTCTGGTAACTGCAAGGCTGCTGAGTTCAGTGGGGAGAATGATGATCTGTGGCACAGTTCAGATGATCTGGGGAGCATGCTTAGGTTGATTTCACTATAGTCTTGCTAATGAAGATGGGGAGTTTTCCCTGGGGCATGGCCTGCAAGAACAGATGATTGTTACATGGTTTTACCTTCAAAATATGTATGTTTGTGTGATGAATAGGAAGGGACAAGTATTCACTTCATGCCATGACAATGTACTTTAGAGGAAAAGAACAGTTTTATCAATCAATTTAATAATAATAATAATAATAATAATAATAATAATAATAATGATGCATATCTTCTCGATCACTAACCACTTGCTGAGATCCCATCAGCTTCCACCTGAAGTTGAGACTTCTTGTCCTAACATGCATCATTTTACACTTGCTTACACTGAATTACTAGTACATATGTCATTTCCCAGCATGTTTTAATTTGGTGTACCAGTAGCAATTTTTATTTCTGCAAATTAGTTTGTTGAACATTCTTTATTCAACTAGGCTTTTCTACGGTCTCAAACAGCAAAGCTGTAATTAAAACAAACTTTAATTAGTGTTTTTTACTTAGAAATGACATGAGTGCACTTAGAAAAAATGAACCAGAATTTTACATTCTTTTACATACAAAGAAAGAAGTAATGCAACAAATGATGAAGAAAGCATACTTCTGTATACAAGAAATATCAACTTAATGAAAACAAGGAGTTCTTATTAACTTATGGTTTCAATACTGGAGGATCTTAAGGACTTATGTAAATGATTATTTTATATAGAAACATAGAAACCGAATGAGTCAGAAGGGATCTGGCGGGCCATCTAGTCTGACCTCCAGCTCCAGCTGGCTCTGTTCATAATGCCAACCATGTGCATGTCAAAATTTGATAGGGAGCCTTGGTGGACAAAAATGTCCCATGAGGTCCCACCAAGATTTGAACTCGGATCGCTGGATTCAAAGTCCAGAGTGCTAACCATTACACCATGGGACCGGCTATATATATATATAATGTGTAATTCAACATTAAGCAACAAATGGCATGCTTTCTTCTAGATTTATTAATATAAGCAATATTTTGCCAGAAAATATGTGCAGAGAACTTATTAGTTCTTTGGACTTAACTGCATGTCCTTAGTCAGAATGAAACTGCCAGTGTTCAACACAAATCACAAACAACACACACATCTGACGATTTTGTCTCATTCCTCTCAACAGACTGAATTTTGGGGGGAAAATACTGCTTCATAGAAAGTCTTAATACTGGGTTAGAATATATCACATCTATCCATAGTCTGAAATATTTCCACTTCGAAATCCTCAATTTCTAATACGCATTTACAATAATTAGAATAAATATTCCACAATACTATCCAATTTCAAAATTATGGGTTCATAATTTTGTTCCCTCAGCACTTGACTATATGAACCACTTTCTCAGCATTCAAAGCTGACTAATGCTTCTGCTTTGCCATTATCTTTTATATTATCTATTACATGAACAGTATTCCCTATACGTAAAAAAACCAGTCTCCTTTTTACGCTATTCACTTGATCTCAATACATTACCTTACAAATTATAATACATTACATTTATCTCACAGGTTTCAATTTTCCTTGCCACCCCCATTGAATCCCTGTGTATTTGACATCTTTTGTTTGTATACATGCAAACAACTGGGTAACTTACCTAAACTTATTGAACCTTTTCCAAATAATAGCTTTGATTTCTTGATTTTTTAGGCTGTATATGATAGGATTTAACATGGGAGTCAAAATAAGATACTGGATGGAGAATATGCTGTCCAGCTCTGTAAAAGACTTGGAACCTGACTTCAGATATTCAAAAAGCCCTGAAAAATACAGTAGACAAACTACAATCAGGTGTGAGCTACAGGTAGAGAAGGCTTTGCTCCTCCCTTCTGCAGAGCGAATGTTCAAGATGGTTCCAATTATATAAGTGTAAGACACCAGAATTAGGAGCAGGGGTGCAAAACCAAAGAAAGAACCAGAGATAAGTATTATCATATAATTGGTGAATGGTTCACTGCAGGATAAGCGCAGAACTGATGGAAGTTCACAGGTATAGTGTCTAATTATATTGTGCCTGCAGAAGGTCAGATCCTTTAAAGGCACAGTGTTTATCAATGCATCCAAAAAACTTATTGCCCAGGCTCCAGCCACTAGCTGTGTGAATACTTGTTTTCTCATGTTTATTGAATAATGAAGTGGATTGCATATAGCAATATACCGGTCATATGCCATTACAGAAAGAAGAACATTTTCTGTACAACCAAACAGGAAAAAGAAGAAGATCTGTGTGATGCATCCCACTGGGGAAATGGTTTTCTTTTGCTGTATAAAGTTTGCTAGCAATTTTGGGACAGTGATGGATGAGAAGCAAATATCAACAAAGGCCAGCTGACTGAGGAAAAAGAACATGGGGGTGTGAAGACCAGGTTCAGCCCTAATTATCAATATAATGACAGAGTTTCCAAGTAATGTGGTAGCATATATAATTAGAAACACAAAGAAGAGAAAGATCTGAACTTGAGGATCCTCGGAAAGTCCCAGGAGTATAAATTCTGTTACCACAGTTTGATTTTTCATAGAGACGTATGGAGTATACAGAGGATCTATATGAATAGGGAAAACATAAAAATGATTAATATCTGAACACATTATTAGCATCATCATCATCCTGCCTGACAAGGTACAAGTCTGCTAAGAAAAATCCTCATAGCAACCAATAGGATTATCAGCATGACATTGTCTTCATTGTCTTCATGTCATAGATAGATAGCATTCTAGACATATGTATGATTTCCTGCCAGTATTTGATCATGTGGTTTGAACAAATAGTTGCTGGTGAAATGAATGCATGAATGCATGGGCAGCCATTTAGTTCACTTAAATGAGCTTACTAAATGAAGTTTGAAGTCTACTACTGGGTTATTTGGAAGGGAAAATGCTAAAATCACTCTAGTTACCCAGCCAAATAGCTGACTAAGGATACACCACCTTTTCATTAATAGAGTGATACACAAGTGACTGCTGGATCAAGGCTTGGTATCATATGATTTATGGATGCTCTTCACATGTAGAAGCTTTCTTGCGCATAAGTATAGTCAATAACTACAGCCATTCTATACACCAGAGGTGTGGCAAACATTACAGAAGCATGTTTAAAGTTCATTTGAATAATGCAAGAAAATCAATCAAAGCAAAAATTACTAGTCATCCTTCTTCACAATATTAAATAGTAATACTAGCAAATACATGTTGGTGATTTTTTCCATGAATTTGGGAATTGACTCCATATCTAGATCCACCTAGTTATGAAAGGAAGTAGACTCACCCATATGCTTCATACCGCTTTGAGGAAAGTTTGCATTAGTTGTCCTGAGATCTACTGCAAAACGATCCCTTATAAACCTTGCTAGGGACTGAACAATCTCTCCTAGAACAAATTATATTCAAAGCAACAAATTACCTTCTGCTAATGTTTCCAAGAAATTTCCCATGATAATTTGAAATGATCCAGGGCTTTCATTTGTAACTAAAATAACTGGCATCACAAACTTATACTCAAGGGAAAAAATAGAAGATGCAAATAAAAGAAACATAGAAACAGAGTGAATCAGAAGGGGTCTCCTGGGCCATCTAGCCTGACCCCTGACTCCAGCCAGCTCTGCTCTTACCATGCCTACCATGTGCATGTCCAGCCTATCCTCGAACACCCTCACCAGTGGGACTTCAACCACCTCCTGTGGACGTGCATCCCATACCCTAGTGGCCCTAAGTGTCAGGAAGAACTTCCTGGCATCCACATTGAACCTGGGCTCCCTGAGCTTTCCTCCATGAAAAAACAGGTCTCTTTCCACCTCCATGTGTCACCCCCTCACATATCTATATGTCATCCACAAATCCCCCTTGGAGTCTCCTCTTCTCCAGGCTGAAAAGACCCAGCTCCCTCAGTCTCACCACATATGGCTTTCCCTGCAGTCTGGCCACCATCCTTGTGGCCCTGTTCTGTACCAATTCCAACCTGGCTATATCCTTCCTGTAATTTGGACCCTTGAACTGAACACAGTTCTCTAGTTGTGGGTGCACCAGAGTCATACAGAGTAGCAGTAATATCTCTCTTGATCTAGAAGCCACGCTTCTGGCTATCCAACCAAGGGTGGTGTTCACCCTCTTGACCACCATGTCACACTGCTGTCTCGTTCAGCCTGCAGTTGACCAGTACCCTGAGATCCCTTTCACAAGTGCTGCTCTCCGACCACTTGTCCCCTAACCTGTACTTATGGTATCCATTCCTATGCCCCAAGTGCAAGACCTTGAATGGCATCCTATTATCCCTGCTCACTTCGATAGTCTGTCCAGATCCTTCTGGATCTGGAGTACCTGCTCCTCAGTTGTGGCCATCACCTCCATTTTATTATCTGCAAATTTGATCAGGAGATTGATCACCCCTTCTTCCAGGTCACTGATGAAAAGATTGAACAGGATCAGTCCCAGCCCTCTGCTTTCAGAAAATCAACCATGCCCTAATCCACTGGACAGTGCATTGGTCTATCCCAAAACTCCTCAATTTCTCAACCAGAATATCATTCGTTCGTTCATTCGTTCATTCATTCATTTGAAGCTTTTATAGACCATCCTTTTACTGGCATCTCAGGACTGTTAACAACATATCATGCAGCAGCTTGTCAAAGACCTTCCTGAAATCCAGGTAAACCACATCCATCATGACCTCTCCATCTAGCCATCTCAAAACCTTGTCATAGTATTTTACATGGTTCATCTGGCAGGACCTGTTTTTGTGGAAGCCATGTTACATGGTCACCAACCTCCCTTCCCTTTCTAGGGTTACTACCTGTTGCTATTATGAGCATTTCCATTGACCTTCCTAGAATGAATGCAAGGCTAACCAGTGTGTAATTGCCCATGTTCCCTCTACTATACTTTTTAAAAATTGGGACCACTGATACCACCCTCCAGTTCCCTGGAACTTCACCTGTTCTACACAAGGCCTCAAAAATGGAGGCCAATGTGTGGGAGAACACCCCCACCAACTCCCTAAGTACCCTCGGATGTAATCCATCAGGGTCTGCTGCCTTTGTAATGTCTATTGCTCCAAGGAGCTCCTTGATTTCTAGGGGGGTGATTCTAATCTAAATCACTGACCTTATCTGGTCCCCCATGTAGATCTCCCTGGTCCTGCTTTGGAGAAAAAAGCCTTTACCCAACATGGGGCTCGAACTCACGACCCTGAAATTAAGAGTCATGAGACTCTTTACCAACTGAGCTAGCTGGGCTCCATAAGGATAATGACTGGGTATGTTTGATCCAGGGAATACGATTGCCTGGCGACAGTGACCCACACGTTGGTAACTTCCTGGCTAGACTTCTGTAATGCATTCTATGTGGGGTTACCCTTGAAGATGATCCGGATACTTCAATTGGTGCAAAATAGAGCTGCCAGGTTGCTGATGGGGACTTGGCGTTGTTCTCATATAACCCCAGTTCTCCGTCAGCTTTACTGGTTCCCTATTGAAGTCTGCACCCAATTCAAGGTGTTGGTTATGACCTATAAAGCCCTTAACAGCTTGGGACCCGGTTATCTAAAGGAACATCTGCGTCCATATATGCCCTCCCACTCCCTATGATCGGCAGCTGATGTCCTTCTCCAGGAACCCTCCATGAATGATATTAGGAGGGTGAGTACCCAGAGGAGGGCCTTCTCTGTGGTGGTGCCCCACCTATGGAATGCACTCCCCAGAGAGGTCCACCTGGCGCAGTCATTATTTGCTTTTCGGTGCCAGGCAAAGACCTTTTTATTTAAAAGTTATTTTAACTGTTAATTTATTATTATTGTATTTATAGATTTTAATATATATAGTCAAGATGGTACCAGTTTTTAAATTATCAATTGTATTTTTTATGAATGTTGTGAGCCGCCCCGAGGCTTTGTTGTGATGGGGGTGGCATAGAAATGTTTTAAATAAATAAATAAATAAAATGCAGAGGTACTACTTGTGGGTTTTTCACATGCCCAGGAAAACGGAGTTTAATATTTCCTAGGTGTGGCTTCATTTTCACACCCATGGTGAGTAGATAGTGTGGATGTGCAAGAATTCACTTTCCATTCAGAATGGAATGATCTCATTCAAAAATGTGTTTTATGTGTACATGCTAATGCACCTTTAAAGACATGTAATGTAGTCATTAATCTGAGTGTGGTTTTAATCTGGATTTTATTTGCACTATTTGTATTATGTTTGTTTATTTTATGTAAGCCATCCCAAGGCTGAGGCAATGGGATGGCATACAAAAATTCTAAATAAATTCTAAATAAATAAATAAATATTTAATATTTGAAAATTTAAATTTATCTTTAAAAATCACACAGAAATGTGTCTGCCTTCAATTTGAAATGCACATTTTCTAGTTGAATGAAAAAATGCCAAAAATGAAAGCATGAGTGAGTTAAAACACACCTCAAAGTAAATTTCAGAGAATGTTGATAAGTTTAAAATTGCTAGTTCTCCTGGAATTGTCCATTCACCCAATTTGCTTAGTTGAAGGAAGCAGAGAGACAAAGATCATTTTCATGCTTCTCCTGTCCTGGACTGGATGCCCATAATTCTGTGTTCAGGGGGTTCAGTCGGTTACAGTCATCCCCAGTGGATTGCCCCTTGAATCACAAATAAGTAATTTAGACAATCCAGAAAAAATGACTGAGGCAATAAATTATTTCAAAATAAGCATTGTGATGGTTGCTATGGCTCTTCAAAGAAAATCTCTCCTCTCTTCTCAAATACGGCAAGGCTGTCCAGACACACCAGTAAATTTTCATACATATGTACAAATATGTAGGCGGGGGAATGGATGTCATGCCAATGTTAGGGTGAACCTCAACCATGTGTAACATGCTTTTCATAAATGACTGTCCAAGTTATCTATTTCACCACACAACCTACTAATCCATCCTTAGTAGTCATAAAATGAATGGATGGTATGCAGATATTTTTTCTGCGGAAAGAGACAGGTGAAAGGCAAACCTTGCTTCATTGGCAAAGCCTTTATTGATTTGTGTAATATTTAAGTATTTAACTTAACACAGCAGAAACATTTACTATTTAAACAGCTGTCTTAGATGAGTAACCACTTGCCCAATTACTTTCTTAATGGCTTCCTTCACTTCTTTGGTCTTCAGGCTGTAAATAATAGGGTTTAGCATAGGTGTAGAAATGCTATACTGGACAGAGAAGAGTTCATCCAGAATTATTGAAGAGGCTGAATTGGGCCTTAGATATCGAAAGTACCCAGTCCCATAGAATAAAACCACAACAATGAGGTGGGAACTACAGGTGGAGAAAGTTTTCTTCCTAGCTTCTGCTGAATTCATTTTCAGGATTGTAGTGATGATATTGACATAGGAGATGAGAGTAAGGGAGAATGAGAAGCCTCCAGCTACACCACCAGTAATGAAGAACATAATTTTACTTCTGAAAGTATCAGTGCAGGATAAAGCAAGTAGAGAGGGCAGTTCACAGCTGAAGTGCTTGATTATATTTGGACCACAGAACACTAGCTTCAGTACAGGTAATGTATTTGCAGTGGCATAGAAGAAACTGATTGCCCATGCACTTCCCACCAGTTGTTTGCAAAACAGCATGTTCATGGTTTCTACGTAATGTAGAGGGTTACATATGGCGGCATAACGATCATAAGCCATAGCTGTAAGAATAAAACCTTCAGTGGATCCTGTCAGAAGAATGAAAAACATCTGAGTAATGCAGTTGTTATAAGGAATTGTCTGGCTGTCAAAGAAATTTACGAGCACCTTAGGAACTGTGACTGAAGAATAGCATATATCCAAAAAGGCCAGCTGACTTAGGAAGAAATACATGGGGCTTTGAAGATGACTATTTTTCTTTATTACCACCATGATTATCAAATTTCCCATCAATGTAATTGCATAAATGAATAAAAACACAAAGAACAGGAACATCTGGATGGGAAGATTGTATGTAAATCCAAAAAGAAGAAAGTAAGTCACAGAGGTGTTTTGATTTTTCATTTCTGTTTTTTGAGCAATATTAAAACCTATAGAAGGAAATATCAGAAATGCATTTAAGCAGAGTGCCAATGGTGTGTTAGAACCAAAACATTATTATTCCTCTGGAGTAATTTAGCGTTCCTAATTAATATTGCTATCAATGCTCATATTTCACTTTAACGTTAAAATATATGTACTAAATCTATGTCTGTATTATTGAAATAATCCCTACATTAATGAAGTGTGTAAATAGTTGCAGCATTAAATATCCTTAATTTTCCTTTTAATGTTGTTAAGTCACTCCAAAAGATCTCCTGTGCACAAATGTATATGCGTAAGTTTGGATGGTAGTGCAGAAAGCACAGAGAGGTACTTGACCAGCTGAAAGCAGAATAACTATTATGACTAGTTATGGCAGGCCAAAAATGAATAACCATGATCATTACCCAATAATGATCAGAAATTGATATTTGTTTAGCACTTTCAAATTTTCAGACCACTTCACATAAGATCTAGTTCCCTTCTTTCCAATAATCTAAGGTAAGTCAATAAAATCCTCACTCATTTTTTCAGTGTGGGCACTGAGGGTGAGCCTATGGGAAAATGTTTATTCCATATCCTTCCCCCTCTCCTCTTTAATAACCATTCACATTGTTAAATGACTTTGCAAGCAACCTCCTGAGCAGGTAGGCGGGATGGCATTGTGTGGTCTGTTGTATGGCATTCCACCATTATGCATGTGAACCTGTGTACATTGATATAAAACTGCAAAATAGCAGATGTCATGTGATGTTATTGGCATTATTTTTGTGACGTTTGCTTTAAGAAAATGAGGCCCAAAAAGAAAGGAGGAAAAAAATCTCCATGCAATTAACATCAACAGATGAAGCTTCACATCACAGTGTCTCATTTCTATTAGGGAAGATCCTCATAATGCAAGGATGAGCTACTACCCTCTTACTGTACAGAAATTGCACTTCATAAGAGATCATCACTGTGGGGCTTTGAAGGGCTACATCAAATGACACAAGTGTTCTACTCAGGAAAAGTTTTGATTGAGGAGCTGGTACAGGACTAAAATTAACCTCTGTGAACTACACAGATAACTTTGGCTATTGAGTGTCTGAAGGAAGGGAGGGAGAACAGACATATATTCAATGAAATTACCCCTCCCTGAAATCTGATAATACCATGTACAGATGATGAAGTTGAAGTTGTAATGTTGGCAGTCACTGTGCAAAGACTTAGATGGACTGACATTGGGCACCAGCCCTCCACTGCACAGCAAGGAGACATTATTTGTTTCCCCTAGATGCTTTAGGGACTTTCAGAGGAAACCTGATGGCTACCAGTCATCAAGAGAAGCACCCCAAGCATGGTGAAATAGGTGGTGGCAAAAAAGAACCAGGAAACAGTTTATAAGAATTGTGCCATCCTCTCAGTGTCCCCATTTTGAGCTGGAATTTGTCTCCTGAGAACATTGGGTTTAATTTCAAGGGCAGCACATGCCAATTGTATGTAGGGCACAGCAAATGATCCACTCTTCTCCCTGAGCACTAAATAAATTGAAAAAAATATCCTGTTTTCTACAGACAAAAATGGGTGTACAGGAAAAAAAAATGTTAGGAACAGCTGTTCTCACTATATCTGCCTATTCTGTTTTTCTGTGCAACTATTCAAAATAAAAGATTTGTCTGCTTTTGCATCTAGGTATGCTAAGAATGCACTGTATTCATGGAAGAACAGAACAAAATTACCTGATATATTTCGTTACAATTCCTCTGCTCTGTCAGAGCAAACCTGTACAAATTTCTTATCTTTATAGCAGTGGGGGACAGTTCTGGAGAAAACTTTTTGACTGTGGAAGTGACGCAGACAATTCTCATCCCGAGTGGGTAATTAAGGGTAATAAGGACAGTGAACTTTTTGTACTGCTGTGTGTTTGTGTGTGTGTGTGTGTGTAGAAATGAAATTATCCTCCATTGTGGCTGCCAATTGTGTATCTCATTGATAGGAGAGCTGCTAGGCTATTTCCATTTGTTTGCTTGTTTGAATTGATTAGTATTCTCCAACTGCATATTTATCAAGGATCAGATCAAAAAATTTATTTTGAGAACAGACAAGATTGCTAATGTAATATTCATCAGTAAATGCTGCCTTTCCTTTTGAACTACTGGCAAAAGCAGTTCCTTTGCTGTTCTTCTCCCTTTGTAGTGGTTTGGGATTTTCTTCTCTCTATAACAAATATTTCCCAAGAGTTTCTGGGCTGTCATATCCCAATCTTCCTTGAAGGTCTCACAGGGAAGTCAATGCCTGGAAAGTCTGCAATTTGTTCTAGGACTTGAATGGACTCCTTTCCATGGATGTGTTCTTTGTGTGCTGCTGCTATTGAAGGGAAAATTCCCAGGTTTCTGTTGATTTATTGTGCTTGCTTGGGACACTGGAATCCATTGAAGAGTTGTTTTATCTAATCTCTTCAAGGCAAATCTCCTCAGTTCATACATTCCCCTTTATCTATACAAATTTAATTCCTTATCTTATTCACAAAGGAAAGCCTTGGCCATTGGGTCACTTCTGTTGAACCCAAACTTTTATGGGAGCTAATCTTGTGGTACTTGGCACACAACCAATATCGGTATTACTTATATACATTATATACATGGCTCTGTATGGTCCTACTGGCCAGTTGGAGAAGAGCCTTGAATGACATGGCTCCTTTTTTCTGCAACTCCTTGTCTCTGGAGTTCAGGGAGTTGCATTGTCTTGTTTTCAGCAACTCTTGAAAGCACCTTTTATTCCAGGGAGCTAAATTAACCAATCACAGTTTTAATGATGCTTTTATTGATCTTTTTCTCAACACAACATACTATACTTCTATCTGTTTTATGTCTAATTGTTCACTGGTCTAACATCACCATCCAGGAATATTTAATGGCATATATATCTTGTAAAAGAAAGGAATAAATAGGCTTATATTTTTGGTATTTCGGCTCCTCTCCTTCTGCCCAAGTCCTTCCCCAGTCTCTGAAAGCTTCTGCAAAACTGAATTTGCCTCTTTGGCTAAAAGAGGTACAATATCCCAACATAAGATTTCTGGTTACAAAACAAGTTAACCAAATATTTTTAAAAATTGATCCAAGTAGTTGGAGGAAACCATAACCAAGTGTTCTTTATGTCTTTTTGACCATTCATATGGAAAGAAGCATGTTTCATCAATAACAAAATATGAAAGACCATTGTCCAGTTGTAATTATTGACAGAATCTTGGCTTTCAATTTGCCAGGAAATAAACACTTGGGTCCATAGGAAAGATCAAATGTTTGAACCTCTGTTGCTTTATTGATCGGTGCCCCAGTATCTGTAGTCACTAGCAATAATATATTACCAGATAGAGGCAAACTCAACTACAAAATCACAGCCCATGTACAGACACTTTTATAACCTGCTAGCCATGTACACCAATAAAGAGTGTTCAGTTTCCAGATAATCTTGGTACAATAGCATCTTGATGTCTTTAGGCATGACATAATGTTCTAAACTGATCAGAAATGCTGGTAATCATAGCATGGAAAACATTACTGATTACTGTACTGATAGGTCAGTCTAGCAAATTCTTGACAGTTCCAGTCATGTTTAAACATGCAAATATGCCTGATGGAGAAACCATTCAGGAAATCTAGTTTGACAACTACACTCCACAGGGCCTTGTCTCAGTGGGACTAGATGCTTAAGTGGGTCCATTCAGAAACAAATGGACACCAATGTTTCAGTTTTTCTGCAGCTGATGGGAACACAGGTATTTCTTCACTAATAGTACTAGCCTCCAGCAGCTTCTCAGTCCAGCTAAGCAGCCTTCTTTGAGGCAACAGCAACACTAAGCAGTGACCTGGGTTGGAAAGCTGGTGCCTTCTGAGAAAGGGGAGTAGATTAAATTTTACAACGCAAAGGCACATATAAGCAACATTTTTCTACCAGGATTTATCTGATATTTCCCAACACTATCATAGCTTCAAGGGTTCCACATAAATAGGAGTACTTCAGTAATTCAGTCTTTGCAAATTCTGGTATGAATTAAGCAGAACCAAACAGGGAATGGTAAATAGTAGAACAGCGTTATCCATCTTTATTTGCTTAAAGATGTGTGTTTTGAGATTAAAAAACCTTTTCTGAAATGCATAATCTATGTTAAAATATATTTGGAGTTAATATAATAGAAAACACATTAAAATATGCACTTAAAACATAACTAGATGCACATTTTCAGACTTTTAAATTGCACATCACTGCAGAAGATCTTTTTGCTCTTCTTTCAGAAAGAAGATGATTGATAGAGGATGGATGGATGGATATTAACATTGTAGGGTGCTGTGCTGAGCACGTCCAAAATCTCTGACCTGATTTATTTAATAGAAACATTCTTTACAAACATTTTGACCAGAGCACTTTTGATATCTTTGTTTTTCAAGCTGTATATAATGGGGTTTAACATGGGCGTTATGATGCTATACTGGATAGACACCACTTTGTCCAGATCTATGAATGATTCTGAATTTGGTTTCATATACCGGAAAAAAGCTGCTATGTAAAATATGCCCACCACAATGAGGTGGGAACTGCAGGTAGAGAAGGCTTTGCGTCTGCCTTCTGCTGAGCGAATCTTCAGAATGGCAGCAATAATGTAAATATAAGAGATCAAAGTGAAAAGGAATGAGCTTAAGCCCAATACGAATGCAGAAATAAGAAGAACAATGTCATTGGTGAGGGTCTGAGTACATGATAACACCAGAAGGGAAGGAAGATCACAGCTATAGTGTCTGATTGCATTGTTTCCACAAAACTGAAGATTTAACAAAGGCACTGCATTCATCATAGCATACAAAAAGCCAGTTGTCCACGCTGCACCCACCAGCTGTCTGCAAGTCCCTTGTTTCATGGTGGTGGTATAATGCAGTGGATCACATATAGCAACATATCTGTCATATGCCATTGCTGCAAGGATGAAAACCTCAGCACAAGCAACCTTGAAAAAGAAGAAGATCTGTATGATGCATCCTTCCCAGGAAATAGTTTTCTGCTTTTTTAAGAGGTTTTCCAACATTTTGGGAACAGTTACAGATGAATAGAATATATCAACAAAGGCTAAATGTTTGAGAAAGAAGAACATGGGTGTCTTAAGGTTAGGCTCAGTCGTGACCACCAGCATTATTGTCCCATTTCCTAACAAAGTAACCAAAAAAACTATTAGAAACAACAAGAAGAGAATAACCTGCAGGTGTGGATCACTGGAGAGTCCCAAAAGTATAAACTCTGTTACTAAAGTTTGATTTTCCATATCATGATATTCACCAAGCTCAACATCTCTACAAATGAGAAAACAAACATAACCAGTGTAATATGTATTAAATATGAGTGATGTTTACTAAGAACACCCATGCATAAAGGATATAAATCAATTTGCTTCCAAAAGATTGTACAAAATATGAAGTAATTGGATCCAACCCCAAATGTAACAAGTTGCACAATCAGCAAAATATAAGCTGGAGTTTGAGATTCATGCAAAGACAGATCATCTTATAAGCCATGAGGGGAGTTGAAAGAGCTTGCTTAATACTAATATAATAAAATGGGCTCCTTCATGAAGCCCATTTTTCTAATCTGATTTCTTTGTGTATGATGCTGAGCACAAGAAAAAATACTGATCATTAATGAGGAGAAGTAGCACAGTTGGTCCCCTTAAAAAGATGCCTTGGCACTGGCAATATGAGGCAAAGTGAAACATATAAGCCAAGCACTAAAGCCACTGGACAAAACATGGTTTGCCACTTACCTGAGATTTAATCCATATACATAACTGCTACAACTCTGTTTAGGCTTAATTGAAAGTGCAAGAATTTCTTTCAGTTTCCCAAGTATTTAGGAATTAATTCTACTAAGATAGACTAATCATTTTGTTCATAGTATTGCACTTATTTTCCCTAACACCTTTAAGTATTAATGTATTCTGCTCTAGAAGAGACAAGCAAATGATTTATATCTTGTTCTAGTTTGGTCAGTCTACTGGGGAATCTTCTGTCAAATAAGGGCACAGGGAAAAATGATGTCAACTTTTCTGCTGGAATGAATCCTATGACATTTCGTCAACTCATGTACTTTCCTTTGGGGATCCACTTGTAATTAAAGCCAACCCTGAGCTCACTCATGCACACATTACAGGCATTTATGAGTTAGTTTAAGGGTACAATCTAATCAAGAGGCCTGCAAACCTCCAAGGCCAGAGGCTGGTGAGCATCCGGTGTAGAGCAAGAGGACTGGACTAGTGAACCTCTAATTCTAATGAACATACCTTAGTCTCAGACTATTATAGTCTAAACTGTATGTGCCTTTATCAGCAATATTCACTTTACACAAGCAACATCCTTTGAGCAACTGATGTCATCTCATTTGATTAGTATTCAATTAAGTTACATTACATGAGGAATCTCTGGTTTGTATCCCGTTAGGTTCTTGATGGCTTCTTTCACTTCCCTGGTTTTCAAGGTATAAATAATGGGATTCAACATGGGAGTGGAAATGCTATATTGGATGGAAAAGAAGTAATCCACAAGCTTTGAGGAAATTGCATTGGATCTCATATACCTAAAGCAACCACTGCCATAGTATAAAACCACAACAATGAGATGAGAACTGCAAGTGGAAAAGGTTTTCCTTTTAGCTTCCGCTGAATTAATCTTGAGGATAGTAAAGATGATATTGATATAGGAGCAGAGAATAACGAGGAGTGAAAAGCCTGCTACTGCACTACCAGTTATGAATAATGTCAAGATATTTGGGGATGTTTCTGTGCAAGATAAGGCAAGCAGAGCTGGAAACTCACAGCTGAAATTCCTAATAATATTTGGTCCACAGAACACTAGCCTCAATGCAGGTAATGTATTAACCATGGCATACACAAAACCTGTGGTCCATGAGCCACTTACTAGCCATCTACAGAATTCTCTGTTCATGATCTGTGCATAGAGCAGAGGCTTGCATACGGCAGTGTATCGGTCATAAGCCATTGCTGCCAGGATGTATGCTTCAGTGGTTCCTGTAAGAAGGAGGAGACACATCTGGGAAAAGCAGCCATTATAGGAAATGGTCTGGCTTGCACATAAAATTATGAGGAGTTTAGGCACACTGACTGAAGAAAAGCAGAGATCAAGAAAAGCCAGGTGGCTTAGGAGGAAGTACATGGGGCGGTGGAGGTGATTGTCTCTTCGTATTACTATCATGATCACTGTATTTCCGATCACAGTTGCAGCATAGGTAGAGAGGAATACTAAGAAGAGGAACATCTGGACTGGCAGGTTGAACGGCAGTCCCAAGAGGACAAAAGAAGTCACTGTGGTGGTCTGATTGCCCATTTCCATTTTCAGCATGTGATCTGCAAGAAAAGAAAAGAGAAATGGATTTCCATCATGCCATCATCTTGAACAGAGGTCTGCAAAATTGTGCACATTAAAAGCAGTGTACCCACAGGCAAATTTCTTGGCATCAACCTTCTTGATTTTGTTTGGATTTCTAAAGCATAAAGTTTGACCATGAGGGTGACATTCTGCAAAGCAAAGTGCTTTCCTCTGCCTGCATTTGGGTTTAAAGGGGTAGTTTTTTGCCTCTGCTCTACTTTGCAGTCTAGTTCTGTGGCATGTTACTGTTCTGTTAATCTGCACAGGCCCCTCACGACTGTCAAGGAAATGTCACAGTGATACATGAAATGGTCATGAATGCAACAGCAGCGAACAGGACCCGGACCCGGACCCGGACCCGGACCCGAACCCGAACCTGATCCTGAACCTGAACCTGCCTGGGAAAAAGCTGCAATCTTTGCCAGAGTTCTCATTAAAGCAGGAGCCAGAAAATGTCTTTGAAGAGGGCATTGTGGAGCCCATGGTATATGAGGAAGGTGTTACCTGGCCAAACTGAAAAGCTGATTTGGCAAAGGAGAACCCTCATCAATGCTAGCAGAAGCTGATCTTTTTCCTTCATAACATACTCATTTAGGTCCCTCCAAATTGGAACAAACTAAAAGGCAGTTACTAAAGGACCCTTCCCTACTAGGTCTTGTCATGCATCAAGTAGAAAGAGCTGCTACTGTTTACTGAAACATAGATATTTTGGCAAGCTAAGATCAATATTTATTAGATTGCAAAATAATAAAGGAGGAACAGAATGTGTAAGCTTATGTGTGCCTGTCCTCAATTTTAACACACCATTTTCCTACTTGTAGACAGGGAGATGTAATGCTGGATGCTGAAACTTGAAGCAGATCTTTAAAACAGTGTCTCTCTTGAGGTACCTTTCTGGGTAATTTGTGGCTGTGCACTTGGTCTCCTCCAGATAGAAGAAGTGATTCATGTGCTTGCTTGGCAACTGACCCAATTAAAAGTGAGGCATCATAGATGAAGCAGTCACCAAGTTTCTTGATCTGTGTATGCATTTATACACAAATAAATTTTAATAGTGACAGTGAAGAGCTTATATCTTCATCTATTCCAGAACTGTCACATCTGGAATGTGATAGATAGACATAGAAACAGGTATGTTGTTGGGTGATCCTTGAAAAATGCAGAAGAGAATGTTTAGTTTTCACTGAGGGCTAGTATTGACTTTACAAAAATATACCAAAACTGTGCACAAATTCATAGCAAAATGATGTTATACTTAATAGCACAGAATGAATATTGTACACATCGTGGAGGGTAGATAATACTCCAAAGATAAATGAATGGGAAACTAAATTACTTCAATATGTAATTTCTACAAATTCAACTTACACATTTGAATATTGAGAAAAGGCATGATAATAATTCTAGAAAAGAAATTGGCAAGCTTTCATGAATTATCAGGAAAAAACCAAAAGTCTCCCTTTTACAAGTGATGGGTTGGATCCCACTTTAGGCACATTTAACTTGATTGGAAAAATCATTCACCTTCTCCTCCAAACAGAAGGTCCTCACACCTCAAAAATTCTAAACAAAGGGTCTGCTGAGTCTCTTGTATGCAGTGAGCTACAGTGGATCGGGGAGATGGAGTCCTTGAAAACCGGGCAGAGGCATTTCTCATGACCAAGCGAATTTTGTCAATGGAGAGAAGATCCCAGACCTAACAAAACATCTGTTTAATTATAACTCCTGTTCTGCTCCATTTGCTTCGCCCTTCGCACAATTGGACACATCAGTTCATACATCTGATTCAGATAAATACCTAAAATGTGTCTGTAATGTGAGAGCAGAAATCATTGTGGGTAGCTGGGAGTAGTACATATACATATCGTATGTAGGTAGGATCTTCAGCTATTGTGCGCAATACCAACAACAAAATTTCAGTTTCAGTTTGTTGTTCTCCCTCCCTGCATTAACTCACAAGACATCGTTCAAGAAGGGGGTGTGGGGTGTTAGTCAAAAGCAGAATATTCCATGAGCCTGAAAGAATGACCTGCATCGGGTGCCACCTGAGTGGGGCACTGAGGAACATTCACTGTAAGTCACTGACTGGGTGAGCCCAGAGTACCTCGCTACTTACCTTAGAGACATCCAGCAGAATTCTAATGTTCTTCAGAAAGATTATTTCAAAGAGAGACCACAAAGATTTCCATTCTCTCTCTCTAGGAGAAACAATTTCCCCAAACACCAGCAGAGACAGCATGTCAATAGTAGTGAAGAAGAGGAAGAGCACTTCAACTATATTGGAAGTCACCCAGAGGCTTATGTGAATGGGGCGGCATATAAGTTTTCCTAACAACAACAACAACAACAACAACAACAACAACACTATTCTGTTTCTTCAAACAAAGAGAAATCTTGAAGAATTGTCCATGTATTATATAGAAACAAGCCGTTATTTGGCAGAATTGTACCTATGGCCAGGATGTTCCTGAGGTTGTTCTCGTCTTCTTCTGCCTAACGATGAAAGGTGTACAGAGATCTTTATCGATACAAAAGCTGATGATGTCATGTCATGTCCTGTACTGTCATGCGCCCTTCTGGGATACATCCCAGGACACTTCTCCAAGTAATTAAAAAACATGTTATAAACATTAATAGCATTTGATTGGTAAACTGACTTATTAAAAAAAAGAAAAGGAAATGTTTATAATATAGATACATACATGCAGAGATCAGAGTGTTATTAAGATGAAATCATTTCATCTAGCATGGGTATGAATATCATCTTCTGTCTTTTTAGGCATTTCAGATTTATTTATTTATATTTATATCCTGGCTTTTTCTTTCCAAGTAACCACACATTATAAGAATTGGTTGATTAGCATGTCAAGGGTTTTATGAAATTAAAATATTGGACACAGGGAGCAGGGGTGCCATTCTTTGCAGGACGTCCGTGCTGAGAGAAGGCAGTTCTAAGGGTCCCTTCACCAGATGCAATCTGGTGTGTGTGGGAGCTCCCATTAACTTCCAAAGGAGCTTTATTTTTCTAATGCTGATTGCTGCACAGGGGTTTCCATGGAGATCATTGATGGGGAGGGATGGTATTTCCACCCCACATACACCACAGCCACTCCAACAATCACCTCTCTCAGCAAATAGGGTTTAGTTGTTCAAATCACAGCATCATTGTGAAACACACTCTCAACCAAATGCTTAGGTAGACCTTCTTTTGAGCCTCTTATATGTGTACACGATCCAGTGCTAGTGCCAGGATTATGGGATGTATGTATAGAGTGTGGTGGGATGGGATGGAGAAAATGATTACCTGAGGGAGGTGGAGTATTCAAGCTGGAAATTAGCTAACAGTTGCTTTTATGCATGCTAAGTAATATACTGGTAATCCAGAAGGTGCTTCATAGTTTTTCAGTCCTGAGACCCTGGTAATGCCACACCTTGCCAAATGCTGGAGTTGTGCCTGGAATGATTGATGCACACTTAAGCTATTGGCCACATATCCAATAAATGACAGGCATGAGGAATCTAAGTGATTTATTCATGATGGATTCAATCCAGCGATGCAATGGTGAAAGAATTTCTGGCAGCATCCTTGTTAAGCAAATTTTTATGGGAATGCTTTTGGGAGACTTTACCCAACAAGAATGTAACTCAAGTGTATCTTGAGAGGCACACTGATGCACTCGTTTTTCCTCATGGTAGGGTCTTGTAATTGAGGAAAAAAACCCTTCATTTCATGAAAGAGGACTTACAATAGGAAAAAGAAAACAGTTCTGTGTCTACTGATACACATCCAAACACTTTGCTTTTGTTCCATACTTGTTAGAAGTTTCTGACCTTTGTAAAAATCCTCATGCAACCAAATACTTCTGTATCATTTTTAAATTATTTTTTAAATATCTTAGATGTTGTTTTAAAATAAACAAGAATGTATTTCCTGATTTTCTTTTTAAATATGCAAATATGAGCACAGCTTTTAAAGATAAAGTTCAACATCAGGTTATCTTGCCCCCATAAGATATATTTAATTTACATGATCTGTGTTGGCAAAATTATACAATACATCCAATTATACAATACATCCAATAATGTTTGGACACATTCAGTTATTAAGCAATTCTTGAGAAAGGTTGTTAAGGAGAGTTGAAAAGATGGCATGTCACTTTTTGCCAGTAGATCCAAACTAGATACACTTAGTTATTGAGTAATATAGTGCTAGAATATAACTTGCAGATAGTTAATTATTTAACCAAGAAATCAAGGTAGGGAGGGGAGGAATATTGAAGCATTTATGGAACATATTCAACAATCAACTTTTTAGATGCTATCCAACCTTTTTGTTGCTATATTTTCTTATAAATAATTCCATTTTTTCATATCATAAAGACTTAGGGATTATATATATACTAAAGCAATGATGATTACGATGACAATGACGACAATGACAACGACAGTGATGCTCCTACTTCAGAAGGAGCTCATGGCTCCTGGAAAAAATGAATGACCAGTATGTTAATATGATTTCCTGGATCATGCAACCGTTGCATGGAGAACATCATCCCATTTGTTATGGGAGCTGGTTCTGACAGTATTGTTTGAATATAAAGTGAACTGTGCCTCCCCATTTAATCCAGGACTATTCAAATGTTTGAGATAGTGTGGACAGATTGTCCAAACTGCAAATATTGCAGAGTTAAAAGGGGAATTCTCAATGTAATAGTAATGAGAAGCATAAAAAGACAAGTGAAGCAACAGTTACATTAAACTCCCTCAGGTCACATTGTAAATGTTTAGAACCAAAGTAACATGACATTTATCCAGGAAAGATGCTGCATCTGAGATTACATAAAAGACCTGCACATGTAATAAAATGGTTAAAACAGAACAAACTTATTCAAACAAAATTGAAGGCTTAGTCAGCATTCTGCTAAAGACCCAGTTTGTGCAAGTGGCACTATAAATCTGCAGGTCTTTGTTTTCAATGCGCACAAATGTCTCACAGATATTTACAGAGCAATATTTTTAGATTTATTTTTTTTTAAATCAGCGTTCTGTATCTAAAAGCTGCATCAGAAACACTACAGAATCTGTCAGACTCAAAAGAAATGGATTTCCGGCATAATGCAACTGTATTGCAGGATATACTTTGACATATTAAAGCATTCAGTTTTATGGAGTCTGCAAACTTGGATGCATTGCTTAATATTCATGTATTAGTGATACTGGAACTCAGGGTCAGATAATGGCACTGAGCTGCAAAAGATTTTTCTGCTGGCAGTAGCTTTGCTTGTAGAATTTGGACAAGATGGCTGGATCTGACAAGAGATATGACTTAAAATGACTACATGAAAACTCATGTTCTGAGACAGTCTATCTCAAAAATTACTAGTCCAGCAGATACTCTAAAAAATTAGTGAGACAAGGCATACTTTTATAGAAGCCACATTGATTCTTTTTTGGTGGGACTTCTGCAAGCTTACAATGTTTATCTTTAATAATCTCTTCACTAATATTCCCAACACGTACATTACCTATTGAGAAATGATAAGAATATAATTGTACAACCAAAAAGGATTCTCTTTAACACTTTATACATTGATTTGCTCTTGCATTGGAATTAAATATCAAAATTTTAGTTTCAGGATCTTCCTAAATGCTGTTTTAATCTCCTTGTTCTGTAAACTGTAGATGATAGGATTTAGCAAAGGTGTGAGGATGCTGTATTGTATGGAAAAGATTTCATCCAGAAGCAGTGATGAAGTTGAGTTTGGCCTCAGATAGCGGAAGTAGCCTGTTCCATAGAAGAGAACTACTACAGAGAGATGGGAGCCACAAGTGGAGAAAGCTTTATGTTTCCCTTCAGGGGAGCTCATCTTCAGGATGGTTGAGATTATATGAATGTAAGATAGCACAGTGAGAAACAGGGAAATTAGGCCAACTGCACTTCCAGAAATAAAGAAAAACATTTGGTTCATGAATATTTCATTGCAGGACAGAGAAAGGAGAGAAGGGAGTTCACAGCTGAAGTGCTTTATGATGTTTGGTCCACAAAAGTTTAACTTAAATAGCAGCAAAGTGTTTGCAAGTGCATAAAAGAAACCAATAGCCCATGCACTGGCCACTAGTTTTTGGCAGAAAGGCAAGTTCACCATTTCCACATAGTGCAGGGGTTTACATATTGCAGAGTATCTGTCATATGCCATTGCTGAGAGGAGAAAGACCTCACTAGTAGCTGAAAGCAAGATAAAGAACACCTGAGTGAAGCAGCCCATGAAGGAGATGGTCTTCTGATCTGTGACAATGGTCTCCAACAGTTTTGGGGCAGTAGCAGAAGAAAAACACATGTCAAGGAAAGAGAGGTGGCCCAAGAAGAAATACATGGGGCTATGAAGATGAGGACTGGTTCTTACAGCCAGAATGATCATGGTGTTTCCCACCAGGGTTAGTAGATAAATGAAGAAGAAAGAGAAAAAGAAGAAAATCTGGAGCTGCGGGTCGTTGGAGAGGCTGAGGAGAGAAAAGTAGCATGGAATACTTCGGTTTTTCATTGTAGGTTGTTCTGGTAATGCACGCCGTCTGTGAAGGTGACAAAAAAGGTGAACAGCTTTGAAATATGAAGAGGAGATATGATCATCCAATTAATATCTTAAAAGGCATGCCTGACTGTGATCTCTGAACCCAGATCTTAGAGAAGAGGGATGCAATATGGTATTTCTAAGCAGCACTGTGTCTCAGAAACCTTTCTTAGCACCTGTAAGATGCTGTACCCTTGCTCTTTTTAAAGGTGTTTGTTTGTTTGTTTATATATGGTAGATGGGTTCAGTTCAAAGCAAAGTGTGGCCCTTAGCTACCCCCATCAATGTTTCTGGACCAAGTATGGGGCTCCAAGACAGACTGAAGAAATAAAGATGGTAGGAAGGGATGTCAGAGAGCAGCTCAACTGTGGCTGTTTGATCTACAATGAAGTGATGCTTACAGGTGTGGAAATTTGTTGACTTCTTATAGGAAGCTAATGGAATATTTCATCATGGTTAGCTGTACCATTTAGTAGAATGACCAGCTCTCCCAGACATACCAGCCAAGTCCCCTGCTTCAATCAGAATCTAGGAGGACAAAAGATACTTTGGATTCCCAGATCTGGCATACGAAATAGGGCTGTTACCTTGGAGCTGAGCTACGCACTCAGATTCGTCTGCTCCCTGCTAGTTGCCACTATAGAACGAATTATGATGTCCCTTTTTCTTAGGCTGGAAAATCAGCCTCAGTGATGGGACAAAGAGGGTTTTCAGGATGGGGGCTATTAATATATTTATAATAAAATTCTTAATAGTTTTTTTCTGAAACTTCCAGCAAATAATTTAGTAATTTAGACAATGCATCAAAACATATTAATTTCTTCTACTTATCTATCTGTCAGCTGACCTCCAATATCCTTGGTCTTCTGGACAGCTCCAGAATACACCCACTTCTACTGACTAAACCCATTTATCCTACATATTCTGTTCATTATTTGTGGAATCATTTGCCTGGTATGCACATTTTTTACTGAGATTCTTTCAAGGAAAGCATGTCTAGGAAATGTTTACTTACTTGAAGGATTTCTAATCACACTTTCTCTTCTTCAGAGCTTCCAGCATCTCTTTCTCGCTTCACTTTTTTTTAGGTGTCGCATCTTTTTTACCCAGAGAGAGTAAAAAAAGTTAATGTTGTGTCCTTCTCTTCTCTTCTCTTCTCTTCTCTTCTCTTCTCTTCTCTTCTCTTCTCTTGTACTTTCTTGCTAGTCTACATTGTTCACTTTTGTTACAAATACAGGGACAAAGCTTATAACGTCCAACCAGAACCTAGTCTCATAGATGGAATTCATGGGAATTTCCAAAAGGTTTAATTATCAAGGTTCTGATCTATAGGTGATTAGGAAATTATCCCATCAGTGCAGAAGTATCTGAGTACATGTTTGAAATCATTAATTGCTCCTCAGGGGAAATTAGATCACATCGTCAGAAGAGAACTGAAGGATAAGGAAGTTCTTGAAATGATTGTAATCTGTATTTCTTCCTGAGTTTCTATGTTCTGAATTACCAGGTCTTGTTTCGCATGTTGAACAACCACATTTGCGATTCCTAATTGTTCTTTTTTTGATTTCCAATTTTCATCCAGAACACCATGAATGAATAGTCTGCTGTGAATTTCCTTCCTTTATAAGCTTTTGAGCACTGATAGAACATCTAAACATCCATCTTGATGCATCTGCACCATTGTTTGTGCACATAAATGTTTCCAATACTCTACACAATTGAATGGTCAGGCATCTTTAATCTGGAGGCATGGGGTGCCTTGGCAGTTGTTGAAATGTTTGTGAGGGGGAATACAGAGTTCAGAGCTTTACAATTGCTGTAATGTGTTGTACATGGAACAGCTTTTGAAGTTCTGGTTTTCCCCTAAAACAATCTCTACATAATGTCTAACCACAGTATCTGAAAGATCACCTCTTCCCATGTATTTCTACCCCAGCCTGGAATTGTCAGCTGCGGCCTGCTCCAAATACCCTTCCATGCCAGGGTGTAGTGGAGAGAATGTTCCATCAAAGGCACCAGCCTCTGCAAATAGGTCTACCAGGCAAGGCAAGGACATTTCTTAATGCTCACAGCCTTCTGTCTCTTTATATTACCAGGTTATATTTTAAGGTTTAGTTCTCTCTCTCTCTCTCATTCTCTATTTTATTTTATTTTATTTTATTTTATTTTATTTTATTTTATTTTATTTTATTATTTTTATTTCATTTTATTATTTTCTCCCTCCCTCCCTCCCTCCCTTTCCTCCTCCTCCTCCTCTTCTTCTTCCTCTTCTTCTACTTCAATCTTGCTTGATCCTTAATCTGATTTTGACTTCAACTTCATGCTGAAACAATCCATTCTGTTAGGGAGCAGGTGACCAAACATTGAATACACATTTCTGAACAACACCAGCAAATAGACCTGAGCACCCAGTACATTCAAATTTACCTGTACATGAACAACATGATTTTGGATTCATTGAGAAGGATATTTGCATATTTATTCCATAGGTGAGCATATTAGGCTAGTGTACATTAAGTATCCCCCCAATAAAAACAAAACAAGTCGGCATGATCAATAAGTAATAGTACAAAGAGGATAAAAATGGCAACATAAATGAGATGTTATGATCATATCAGACTTTGAGACATCCAAGAAAATAGATCTTCACCTGCCACTGAAGAAGGGCATTGAGTGAGCCTTTTGGTGAATTCTGTCAATGGTTGTCATAGGAGGCCCTTTCCAGGTGCAACCTGCTTTATCCTAATATATAAGATCACTCAGAGAGATGGTTCTGGTCATCTCAGTGCAAGAACAGGTACAGCAGATTGTGAGAGCAGGCATCTCATCATGTTACCTGCTGCTAAATTGTGTAGGGCTTTAAAGGGAAGTGCCATCCCTAAGAACTAAGCTTGCCAATGGACTGGCACCCAGTAACTGCACAATATGTTCTCAACACTCCCAGTTTCCAGAGTTAGAAAGCCTGGCATTTATGCTTACTTACAAAATATACAGCATTTTTATCTAGAGGTTACAACAGTGCTAATAACTATACCCAAATATCTCTGTCCAGGAGGGGTAACAATCTACCAGCCTCAGGTGATTTGTCATTATATGTTGCTGACATATTCACCAGTTTGATTGTTTTTACCAATGTCACCTAACACAAGAAAGCAGTAGCTTGTACGCCATTAATTTCTTGATGGCTTCCTTCACTTCCGTGTTTTTGAAGCTGTAGATAATGGGGTTCAACAGGGGAGTTGAAATGCTGTACTGTATGGAAAAGTATTCATCCATAATTACCGAGGAGGCTGAGCTGTTCCTCATGTACCTGAGGCAGCCAGTACCATACAGAAGGACCACCACAATGAGGTGAGAACTGCAGGTAGAAAAGGTCTTTCTTTTAGCTGCTGCTGAATGAAGCTTCAGGATCAAAGAGACAATTCTGATATAGGACAATAAAATAACAAAGAATGAAACTAATGCTAGTATCCCAGCAGTAATGAAGAACGTAATGCTATTCAGGAAAGTTTCTGTGCAGGATAATACAAGTAAAGATGGAAGTTCACAGCTGAAATGGTTGATAATGTTTGGGCCACAGAACTCTAGCTGCAATACAGGCAATGTATTTGTCATAGAATAAAAGAAACTTACTGCCCATGCACCACTTACCAACTGCCTACAGAATGTTTTGTTCATGATCTGTGTATAATGCAGGGGCTTGCAGATGGCAGCATATCGGTCGTAAGCCATTGCTGCAAGAATGAAAACTTCAGTAGTTGCTGTCATTAAGATGAAAAACATCTGTGTGATGCAGCTATTGTAAGAAATTGCCTGGCATGCATAAATGTTGACTAGCAGCTTAGGCACTGTTACGGAAGAAAAGCAAATATCTATAAAAGAAAGATGAGTTAGAAAGAAGTACATTGGGCTGTTGAGTGTTCTGTTTCTCCTTATTACAATCATAATTGTAATATTTCCCATCAGTGTTATTATATATATGAAGAGGAATGTCAAAAAGAGGAAAATCTGGACAGAGGAATCGTACAAAAATCCAGAGAAGACAAAATAGGTTACCATGGTGGTTTGATTTTCTATTTCCATCAAAAGAACTGAAAAAGAGAGGGGGGGATAGAAAGGGGGGTGAGAATGAGAGAGAGAAACAAATACAGATGGTAAGTGAAATAGAAGAAATATGTCATCACGTCACAAATCTGCCTTTCCCTAAATTTGTTTTCCAGCGTTATTATTTTTTCATCCACATTCATATTCTCAATGAATAAGACTGATAGATCAATTGAGAGGGTTTAAATTTGACCATGACTGACTTGTGAAGTAGGGTTTTTGCCTTTTTCACAGCCATGTTTTAGTTACACTTTTAATGTCTTCTACTTCTATCAGAATACTCATGTCAGTATCAATCTATACCACATACACAGTCTATTACAGTTACAACAGTTAACCTTGTTTTCTGTCTCCTAATGTTCTACCCCTACCTCTCCCCTGGCCAGAATGCAGACTGAGTAATATATTAGACAGCAAAGCAGGGATCTCGGCCTATGTCAAACAAAACTCCCTGTAAGATATAATGGATAATTTGATTTGTGTGACACAGAGGTTAGCAAGTTGGATTGGAAACTGGGAATTCAGAGTTCTAATCCCCATTTAATAAACTCATTGGGTGACTGGGCCAGTCATACACTTTCAGCTTAACCTACCTGATGAGTTTGTTTTGTGAGGTTAAAATGGAAAGGAGAAGAAACTTGTAAGTCACCTTGGATGCCTTGCAAAAGGAAAAATGCCAGGTTATAAAAGTAATGTAATAATAGTAGGTGCAAATGTAATCCATATACTTTGTTGGTGTCCTTCTTACTATTGCAGTACCATGGTGGACACACCCTGATCTGCCTTCTGTCAACTAATGCACTGTTTCATTTCTCTTTTCATTACTTTAATTGATGCCTTTTGTGCAGAGAGCTGTGCATGTTACATTGGCCTCAGCTTCCAGTTCCATGATCATCCCACCTGTGTATGTAGTATCCATGCACACAGACTACTAACCATCTACAAAAGAGCAATTTTCATGGCAGTAGTAGGAAAGTGCTTGTGTGTGTGTGTGTAGTATTTTAATCATGGACAGCAGTGAAGTCAAGGAAGTCGAGGTTTAATATTCTGATCTCAGGAAAAGAAGTCATAATAGATCAAAGTTTCCACCCACTACCATCTCAAGTCTCAACTAAGGAAAAGCAAACCAATGTAAAATTTGGGTCAGAACTTGCCATGGTTGCATCATTCTCTGCCCTTCCCATACCAACAGAATGATCTAATCCTGTCTAAGATTAGATGGCATTGGTGAGTACCATGCAAGTAGGAAGCCCTTTAGGTAATACCTTTGCATGGTAGTATCCTACACAAAGAGGACATTTGTGACACACAACCTGCAATTAGAGTTGCACTAAATTTTGGGTATCTGATCTGCCAGGGTGGAATGGTAGTTAGATGGAGCTAGGTGATTTGGGTTGTAGTTCCTACTCAGCCATTAAGCCCACTGGGTGACTGTGGGCCACCCACTTTCTCTCAGCCCAACTTACTTCACAGGGTTCTTGGAGGTAAAATGAAATGGAGGAGGACTAGGTAAGCCACCTTCATTACTCCAAGAGGGAAAAAAAGTTATATATGCAATGCAGTAACAACAAAATGACAGTAATGATCAAAAATGATATTGTATGTACAGATCACATTGGCAACAGAAGAGAAATAGCATCTGCAGTGGTAGAATTTTCAAATTCCTCCTACTCATTGCTTTTTTGCTTATTGGTGTACAGTGATGTCATTTAATGCATAGCATCATCATTTGAGGTAGAATCCTAGGTATCCTTTTCTATCCAAATTTGCATATTATTGTACCTTCATCAAACATTCTTTTCTACTCCTCATCCTGTTTCCCACCGAAACCTAAGGCAATTTCACTGGTGTGCATGGATCCAACCTATGGTGTCTCCTTCATATCATTGTATCCCCCACTATATACAAAGACTGACCAAGACTCAGGGACAGCTCACAGCTGAAATTACAAACCAAATAACTATTTCACATTCACCAAAACTAGCTCCCTGATCACATTCCCATTGAAAGTCAGCACTAGCTATATATTACATAACCCCGTTCCCCAAAATGAGCTTATTTGTGTAATATTGTTCACACTTAATGTTGGGGACCACAGAAACTATAGATATTCTGATTTTATTCAGAAAACTTACCTGAAATTGTTTTCACAAGACAAGATGAAATAATGTATTGCCTCGCAAAATATTTCTGAGCTACCCTCCTTCTTCCATGCAACTCTTTTCTAAAACTCTACTCTCCAGTAATTCAGTTAGAACAACCCAACCATAGTCAGATAAAAGTCTAACCTGCCTACTGTGAAGTGTTATATCTCATTTTTACCCTTGAATGGCAAGAACTCATACAAACATTTAAAACATGAATTAGTATTCTGGGATTTCATTTAAAATCACTAATCATTGCCTTTGGGACAAATTATGCACCGTTTAAGAACACATCTAATAAGGGCATGTTTGTTTAGGAAATACATCAGTTGTACCTTCTAAATTACTTGCAGAATAAAACATTTGTTCCTCTTGTTCCCAGGGAAAATGAGTTTTTGCTGTATACTACAGTTGTATGAAGCTATGAATGCTTTAACTAAAGCCTCCTGAAAAATGTTTGGTTCATATATTGATTCAAGGGAAACCAGACACTGATGGTCCTTTTCATGTCTCAAGTAGTGAGATGAATTAGCAGTTTAGTGGAGTCACAAGGTAGGAATCATCGCAATATCTATGTCAGAAAAGTTTGCTGACAACCTTGCAAATAGCTGTATTGGAACGCAAGATGGCTTTCCTGAAATCACATGTTATTAGATAGCAATGTTGAGGAAAAGGAAGAGGAAGAGTATTGTATAAAGCAAGAAGACTGCGGCATTTCTGTTATCTTGGTATTATTACATTGCCTTTATATTCCATATTTTCTCCCCCTTTTTAAGCAATCCAAGGCCACTTACATAGTCCTCCTCTATTCCATTTTATTCTCACAACAGGTTAAGCTCAGAGTTAATAAATGACCCAAAGTCATCCAGTGACTCTAGGGGGACTAGAATCCATATTGCCTGGAATTCCAGTCCAAACACTGTGCCACATCTATTATTTTCATATCCTGCTTTTTTCCTGCCCTCACAAAAGCCCAGTGAGGTAGATTAGGTTGAGTGTGAGTGATAGGCCCAAAGTCACCCCTTGAGCTTCATGGCCAAGTGGAGACTAGAACCTGGATCTCCTGGCACTCCAGTCCAACACTGTATTCACCACACCACACTGGCTCCTAATCTTAGGCACACTGGATCAAAATATACAATGTTGAGGAATATACAGTTTTTATGACTCTCAGCTACTCCCAAAATGTACATTTCCTACATAAATACTTTTTCATTTCAGATAAGTTTGAAAGTAATACCTCCAAAGGAGATTATCAATAAAAGACACAAATGCCATAATGCAGATATGATGCATTGTACATATACAAATACCAGCAAAACACAAAAGTGACTAAGAATGAAATTTGTTTGCTACAGCAACCCACCCTGGCAATTACAAATGGTGGATTGGTTGTTGTGTGAACAAGCCGTTGTGCATTAGGTTCACCAAGGTTTGGTCACACCTTCTTTTCCACAGTCGTCCTGTGGGAATCCCAGTATATTCTGCAGCAGGACCAACTTGGAGAAGAACCTTCCTCCCACTGTGATTGTAAGCCAATTTTGGATCCTCTGGATTTTTTGTCTTTCTTCAGCGACCACAACCCCTGATCACCACCAAGGCAGACAACCACTAAGAGGCAAAATGGAGTTCCTATTAGTGGCTTTTTAAAATAGTTGTGTTAAAGTTTCTTTTCAAAAATGCTGTATTTGTGGAATTGCAGAAGTAACTGGAATCTCTTCTTAATCATGCATGAGTACAGATTGGGCTCAAGTTACAAGAAGATGGATTCTAGGTGCTTCCAGTCAGAGCAATGCAGCCATGGAACCAATTCGTTAAGGAGGCAATGGACTTTCCCACACTAGGGGCATTCAGAATGTAACTGGACCAGATCCATTAGGTCTGCTTTAACTTAGAGTTCTGTACTGAGCAAGGGTTGTACGCAATGTCCTTACTGGCTCCTTCCAACTCTGCTATTGTATGAATCTGGGGCACTACAGATTGAGTTGCAATGGGGAGGAGGAAGAAATGGAATAAGGTCACTGGAACAAACTAGAAAAACCCATTAGGTTTTACACTCTGGCCCCTGGGACACTTTGGAACCATCTTTGGCGTGCTGCAACCTACTTGTTGGGCACTCCCAAGAAAAAAAATGTGTTGCACCTGCTAGGACATGGACTCCAGAGTTACAGCAGTCGGATTGGTGGAACTATCCAGAGCACAGTCTGGTCCAGTTTTATTGGACGAGTTTCAGTCAATACAGCTCAAGGATGTGAACAAGGTGCTTGAACAGGTCCAAGCATTCACTTCTGAACTGGGTCCTTGCCCCTCCTGGCTTACAAAATCCAGCAAAGAAGGGACAAGTGACTGGACAAGGAAGGTCAGCAATGCCTTTTTGCAAGAAGGAGTGATCCCATGCTGCCTTAAAGAGGAAGTGGGTTGACCACTTCTCAAGAAACCCTCTCTTGACCCAGAAAATTTAAACAACTACAGGCCAGTTGCAAATATTCCTTTCCTGGGCAAGGTTTCACAGAGTGTGGTTGCTGAAACTCCAGGCACTTTTGAATTAAACTGATTATCTAGATCCATTTCAGTCAGGATTTTGGTCTGGTTTTGGCACAGAAACTACCCTGGTAAGTCTGTATGATGACCTATGCCAGGAGCAAGACAGGGGGAGTGTGACCCTGTTGATACTGCTGGACTTCTCAGCAGCTTTCAATGCCATGGAATCCTTCTGGAGCAACTGGATGAGAAGGGAGTGGGGGGCACTGCATTGCAGTGGTTCTTTTCCCATATGAAGGGCCATCTCCAGAAGGTGGTGCTTGGGGAATATTGTTCAGCCCCATAGATTGTCCAGCATGGAGTCCCTCCAGAGTCTGTTTTGTCCCCCAAGCTATTCAATATCTACATGAAACCTCAGAGTGGGGTCATCCAGAGCTTAGGAGTGTGCGGCCCTCAATCATCATCATCATCATCATCATCATCATCATCATCCACTAAAAGGTTTCCTTGGTTACATAATTTTAATGTAAAATGTTAATTTTAAAACTATAATGCCAAAGACTGTAGTTGTCAAGTGTTATGAGAGACAATGCATTCTTTCCTATTTCTCATACAGCCCTGGCTTCATGGCTGGACAAAAGTCAGGACCCAGGAGGATCCACAGGGACTCAAGCCAGTTGGTCTTCCCAATCCCCCTTTCTCCTTCTCCCTCTCTGTCTCTTTATATTTTTCTCAGAGAGTAAGCTCGCAGTGGACAGTCCATTGCATAGAAAGGGATGGGCTCCACTATGAGATTGAATTAAGGTGGTAGATTCCATCACTTTCTTAGGAAGTTCTTGCCACTGATTTCCATGAGACCATATCCATCAAGTGACATTAAAGATCAACAAGACATTATTTTTTTAAATAATTAAGTGTGCCTAACTCCAAGCTAAATGCTGCCTCAGTCTTCTGAATAAATTGTCAATCAATAAAATGAATGTGATTCCAGGAGTGGGTGATATGTGAATATATCATAAGAGCTGCTTCCCATTATTGAAACCACATGACTGAGTAATGAGCAAGCCTCTTGAATGTGCAATCTTCAATGAGTTCTCAGGTGGGAATTTTGATCCCTCCAGAATTACCCCCGGCTTATTTAGGGAATTAAATAAACATTGTATAAGTCAGACACTTATATCCCCATCAATACATTCTGCCAATACATTTTTGAATGAAAGAAGCCAGGACTGGTTTTGATTCATTAAACAAAGAAAAGCCAAACATGAATATAGATGTTTTTGCAGCTTGGTTTTCTGCTTGCTCCATCTTAAACATTCATGTTAGAGCACATGTATTATCCACTTACCCTTTTACTTGTGACCATATCAGGTAAGTTCTTCGGAAACTTTCATATTGATGCACATTACCCTTTTTGAGCTACTTGAGGTTTTCTTTCAGAAGGTGCTAATATTCCAGAAAATATTTGTGTAGCAAGTATGAATGTGATACAGTTGTATAGTGTCTTTCAAACTCCCCATCAATAAGTAACCCTTTCCATACTGACTGTTGAGGAAGGCTAATACATCTGCCACAGAATTCTAGGATTTACATCCAGTTCTGATTAATTGTCTGGGCACAGTGATGGATTGAATAAAGTCTCTACCTTGGTCCAGATGGGAAAGAAACGCTGTTGTTCAGTAGAAAGCTTATTTGGTATTGGAGATACAGCCTATTCCAGATGTGGTGGCATTCCCTTTGAAGGATCAGATTTGCACTTTGGGCTGCTCCTGAACCTTTGCTGGGGGTAGGGTGGACAAATGTTCAAGGCAGCTGTTGTAGCCAAGAGTGCCTTTACCCAACTTTGACTAGTTGTGCCAGTTCTATCCATTCCAGAAGGCAATTCTGCCCAAAAAAGATCAATGTCTTAATCACATTCCACTTAGATTGTCAGATCAGCACTGGCCATATTGATAAACTCTGCATCAAGCTCTCCTTGAGGACTGTTGGAAACAACAGTCTGTGCAAAATGCAATAGCCAAATGCTTTTTTGGCCAAATAATGTTGGTTTGTATCAAATGCATGGGCTCCCAAGTAGTTTCTGGAAAGCACTGAAAGTATTGGCTTAGATGTGTGAAATGGTTTTATGTGTATATGTATTACTGTTATTGGTGTTATGTTTGTATTTATTATTGTTAACTTGTTAAATTATCTGTTTGAGTTTTGTAAACCGTCCTGAGATGCTTTTGCGTATAGGGTGGGGTTATCAATATTTTAAATAAATAAAAAAATGCTGCCTTATGCATATGAACCTGCCCATAGTTTAAGATCTTCATCAGGTATCCTTCTGTATGTCCCAACACTGAGAAAGGCTAAGCTGAGGGGAACAGGATAAGGTCTTCTCTGTGGCAGAACCACCCTGTGGATCATTGTGATCCCAAAGGAAGTTAGGCCATCTTCTTCATCAGTTTTAGGTAAACTGCTCTTGTAAACCTCACTTGTAAACTTCTCTTCCACATGGCTTTTAGCATTTCAAATCTCTTATGTTTGCTCTCTATTTTAAAGATTCTTTGCTGGTCTCAATTTCTACTATTGATGTTGCTTAAAATAAATAAAAAAGCAAACAAATAGTGTTTAAAGTTTGCGATTACAAAAAGTGTTTTAAGTGTTTAAATTGTTGCTAGCTTTAAGTGTGTGTTTTTGAGAGGAAACATGTCTTAAAGAACAGGTTGGGTATACTGAAGGTGGAAAAGACTTGTGGTGCAGCGGCCTTCAATTATCTGCTAGGGAAACTTGTTCACTATTATTGATCGTCTCATTTAGGGAAACCCTGATAAGGTTTTAAGTAACCCCTGCTTTTCTCAGTTTGAGAGCAGCTACAGTTGCATGATACAAATTATGCAAAATTTGACTTTTGCTTACCACTTTGCCTTGAGGCAAAGTTTGGTGCAATATTCCACAGAAATTGGCATGTGGCCTGTTCTTTTCTGTTAGTCATCACACAGTGTATAGAAATAATCCCTGAGCTGTTAGGTTTTGCTGAATTGTTTATTGTCTTCCTACACATTCATTGTTACTGTTTTACAGATCACTACTAAACAGAAATGGAAAATAAAACTGATGCATCAAAGTTTCTTTTCCTGGGACTTTCCAACAATCCCCAGCTGCAGATCTCTTTCTTCTTGGTATTTTCATCCATTTATCTGATAACTTTGTCAGGAAACATTGCAATCATTTTGGTGATAAAAATGAATCCTTCTCTTTACACACCCATGTATTATTTTCTCTCTCATTTGTCCTTTGTTGACATCTGTTACTCTACAGACATTGTCCCAAAGATGTTAGTTAATTTGCTTTTGCATCAGCAGACCATTAGTTTCATTGGCTGCCTGGCTCAAATGTTTTTCAGCCTTCTGTTGAGCGTAACAGAGGTTTTCATTCTTTCAGCAATGGCATATGATAGATACAATGCTGTGTGTCGCCCACTTCATTATGTGCTCATCATGAACAAATCAATATGCATTTACCTGGTGATGGGAGCATGGCTAATGGGGCTGCTTTTTGCCTTATTAAATGTAGTGTCAATATCCAACTTACAGTTTTGTGGTCTTCCCAAAATCAACCATTTCAGCTGTGAACTCCCACCACTCCTGAAAGCCTCCATTTCTGACAGTTTCCTCAATAACGTAATTCTTCTTTCTTCTGTTGTGATTTTTGGACTCAGCTCCTTCCTACCAACCTTGGTCTCCTATGTTTACATCATCTCAACCATCCTGAAGATTCGCTCTGCAGAGGGCAGGAGCAAAGCCTTCTCTACTTGCAGCTCCCACCTCATTGTGCTTGGCTTACTATATATAACAGGAATGTCCCAGTACATGAAACCTGGCAGTGTCTCTTCCACAATATTAGATGAACTGTTTTCTATTCAGTATAGCATTTTGACTCCCATGTTGAATCCAATTATCTATAGCTTGAAAAATAAGGAAGTAAAGAGAGCTTTTGTGAGAACATTTGGAAAGAAGTAAACATAATTTATTTATTTGATTTCCATCCTGTCCCACTAAGAAAAAAAAAATGTAGCAGTGGTGCTTACTTTGTTATGTCAAAACTATTATTAAGTTGGTTCTGGATTTGTTATGCTAGTAGTGTTCAAACTAAAAAAGCTAGGCAGTCCATGGCCACTCAAAACTGCAAAACTGCAAATGTTAAATTCACTGCTAGTTAAGCATTAAGAGAAAATTAGTATAAAATGTTTTATTGGTGATATCTAAAAGATATTGGGAAAATAGATAAGAATGCAACATGTTGGAAATGTAAAAGGGTAGATGGGACCTTCTATCATATGTAGTGCACTTGAGAAATAACACAAAAATTCTGGAAACTGATACATGCAGACATGTCTCAAGAATAAGCTTTTGAACATCATGCCAGAGACCTTTCAAAAACGTGTCAGAGTTATTTAAGTCTATGACTACAGGAGCAAGAATCACAGCAGCTTCAAAATGGAAATCACCGGAGACCCCAATCAATGGAGAATGGAGAAATAAATTAGCACAATATGCAGTGATGGCAAAGCTAACTAATTATGTAAACAGAAAAACTATTAGAGGAATTTAATGACAAATGGAAATGTTATTGTGTTTAGCATGATTAATGGAAGTCCAGGGGAGTTTGGAAGAGAAAAAGTGGGCCAACAAGGACATAAGGTCAGGGGTCTTTGGTTGGCTGTAAACTTGCTGTTGCTGCTCTTCAAAATCCCCTTCCCCTTTCCCCTTTCTCCTCTTTTATCCTTTTAGCTGTGCTTTCAGTGCTCTCCAACCCTACATTTTATCCTTTTAATAAAGCTATTTCCCCCCAAAGTTTGGGTTTGTCATGTATTCTGAAATGTGACTAGGCATCATGGTGAACTTTTGATGACACAAAACATCTTTGGAAAATTCAATCTGAACATTCAAGAAATAAATGTATGAGGCACACTCCAGGCAAAGTTAAGCATTTTAAATCCTATTAATATCAGCTGCAGCCCTTTAAACACTTGCTTCACTCATTGTTATAAAAAGATTCCTCAGCTTTTAGCTGGATTGTGTCTGAATTTTTAAAAGCTATTTATTTTAGCTATTTTTCCTGTAACTATTTTTCCTGTAATTAGGAATGAGTTAAATTATACAAACAGAAAAGTCAAGTTCCACTTATGTTCATATTTAGGCTCTACCATCATCTAAGTCTCATTTTAAATTATCCCACATATAATGCTGCTTAATTCTGATAGAAGTGCATGTATCTTCTTGATGTTTTCTGCAGGGCATTTTGGCCTCCCTGTTTTTCAGGCAGTAGTCATGAATTCAGCATGGGGTGATCATAATATAGACCATGGTCAATGATGCCTGCAAATGCCATTCAATTCTGCAAAATAAATAAATGAACACATTTGCAAATGGATCCTTGAAACCCTAAAATGCAAAGATTGTGCAGACATATACCTCTTCACCTATTTGTCTGAATTTTGGCATGAGTCACCCACTCAAAAATGTCACTACACCTGCACCTGTTCTGTCAAAAGGTAAGTATGTTACAGCTACTAGTTGATTTTCCATTACAATGATTGAAGAGACACAAAGATTTTCTGAGGAGGACCAGGAAAAAAGTCATCTCAAACAAAGTGCTCCAAAGCCATCCAGGATGAGTTGACTTTTCTGAGGTACAGAATCCTGTCTTTGGTGTTTATCCTCAATGTATGCTGGGTGCTTGTAACTGAAGTACAGTCTGCACATTACATGTTTTCTCATATGAGACAACTGCTTAGCAGCAAGATGGAGTTCTGTCACCTACACTAGTTCCAGAGCTTGTATGGCAGGCTAGGATTGTGTCACTCACCTTAAATACAGCTGGTGAACTTTTTATTGAATATATTCAACCTACTTTTAAATTATTTCATCTCAGTAACCCTTCATTATACAGTTTCATACTTATTGCCAAATATCCCCAAATGTGTAAGCTACATCATTTTGCATTGAACTTACATATAATTGAACTTCTTAAGTGGACTATATATTTCACTTGGGTCTTTATTTGATTGCACCTAAAGAAAAACTGCAGGGGATCCCATTTCCCAAGAGAAAATAAATGATTAGTTATATCAGTAATTGGTTTCCAGTATTTACTCAGTAAATCATGAATTTTCCACATATAAAAGTAGAGCCTCACTTGAAACAAAGGAAAACAATAACAGCCATTGAATGCTAAGGTATGCATTAGATTCTCTCACTTGCATGGATGCCAGACGAAAAGCATTAGCAGGGGTTCCTTGTCAACTTAGGCTTCCTTTCTTGATTTATTGAAGAAAGGCTTGGGTTTGCTTGATTCTGTCTGAGACCATCACAGCCCAGAAGTATGAAGTAGTTCTTAAGGTCTACAGAACATTTATCCCAGGTGAGGAATCTTGTAGTGAATGCTAGTTTAATGCAGTTTCCCTTTGAGATATATGAAGAATGTGTTTCAGTTTGTTTTAGACCACAATATACCCATTTATCATGCCCCAAATTTGACTAGAGATTACGTGAATTAAATCAGTGGAAGAAGGTTGCACATTTACAATATTATAATGTGAT
The DNA here is from genome assembly GCF_004798865.1 of Varanus komodoensis. Classification (NCBI taxonomy): domain Eukaryota; kingdom Metazoa; phylum Chordata; class Lepidosauria; order Squamata; family Varanidae; genus Varanus; species Varanus komodoensis. The sequence continues at coordinate 1,220,281 of NW_025336248.1, forward strand.
TTATATACCAAAGTGAATGTGTGCATTCGACACACACACAGGAAAAAGTGGGTATTTTGTGCAGATACATGATTTAATAAATAGGTGAAAATGTGTGCCTTTAAAAATGTGCATAAAATGTGTACCTTTAGCAAACTGACAAAATTCTATGAAAAGAGAGGTGGTGAATAGTTCTCTATCAGTTCTCTAGTTCACATTCCTAGTTTTATAAAGCAATTAAGACTTTTCATTTCAAATTTCAGAGGATATTAATTATAAGTGTTTGCTCACAGGAAATCCATACAAGTTAAGAGTCACTGAGACAACATCTCCATGTTCAGCACAAAATGAACTTGAAAGAAGGGGTGGGGCAGACTGTGGTAGAAAGTGTCATTGGCTCAGGGTTTTAAGTGCTTTATATTTAAAAGTCTGAACCTGATTCTGCATATTCAGTGGTATTAGTGGTTAATCTCAGTTGCTGCCTTCTCCTCCTCCTCTTCCTCTTTTCTGACAAATACCTCCTCTTTACAGCTCTATTGTAGGCATTTTTGTGTTCATTTATGAAGTTTATTTTATTTATTATTTATTTATTAAAACATTTTTATGCCGCCCCATTCGCCGAAGCCTCGGGGCGGCTTACAACAAAAAATTTAAAATAACATTTTAAAATATATACAATAAAATACAAATATACACTATAAAACAAGCCGCCCTGGCCAAATAAAATTCAATAATATTAACATTTAAAATACTGCTTAAATAAAAAGGTCTTCGCCTGGCGCCGAAAAACAAATAACGACGGCGCCAGGCGGACCTCTCTGGGGAGCGCATTCCATAACTTAGGCGCCACCGCTGAGAAAGCCCTCCTCCGAGTAACCACCCTCCTAACTTCTTCCATGGAGGGCTCCCGGAGAAGGGCTTCTCCCGCCGATCTCAGGGGGCGGCTGGGCATATAAGGATGTAAGCGCTCCTTCAGGTAACCAGGACCCAAGCCGTTTAGGGCTTTATAGGTCATAACCAACACCTTGAATTGGGCCCGGACTTCAATGGGAAGCCAGTGAAGCTGACGGAGAACTGGAGTCATGTGAACATAACGTCCAGTCCCCGTCAGCAGCCTGGCAGCTCTATTTTGGACCAATTGAAGTATCCGGACCGTCTTCAAGGGTAGCCCCACGTAGAGCGCGTTGCAGAAGTCCAAACGGGAAGTCACCAACGCATGTGTCACTGTCGCAAGGCAGTCATTCTCCAGATAGGGGCGCAGCTGATGAATTAGCCGAAGCTGGAGGAAAGCACTCCTCGCCACTGCTGTTACCTGAGCTTCCAGTGAAAGCTCTGGGTCGAGGAGCACTCCCAAGCTGCGGACCTTGTCCCTAAGAGGGAGTGCAACCCCATTCAGGACAAGGTTCAATTCACCCTCTCCGAAGCCCGATCCACCAACCAACAGGACCTCCGTCTTGTCTGGATTGAGCTTCAGTTTATTGGCCCTCATCCAGCCCATTACCTCGGCCAGGCACCAGTTCAGCACAGCCACTGCCTCACCTGGATTGGTGGAAAACGAGAGGTAGAGCTGGGTATCATCAGCGTACTGATGGTTCCGCAGCCCACACCTCCTGATGACCTCTCCCAGCGGTTTCATGTATATGTTGAACAGCAAAGGGGACAAAATGGACCCCTGCGGTATTCCATGGCATAGCTGCCATGGCGCAGAGCCATAGTCCCCCAGCACCACCTTCTGGAACCGGCCATTGAGATAGGAGCGGAACCACTGCAAAGCAGTGCCTCCAACCCCCAATCCCGCAAGCCTATCCAGAAGGATACCATGGTCGATGGTATCGAAAGCCGCTGAGAGGTCCAGCAGAACCAACAGGGACGCACTCCCCCTGTCCTTCTCCCTGCACAGGTCATCATACAGGGCGACCAAGGCAGATTCAGTACCGTACCCGGGTCTGAAGCCGGACTGCAATGGGTCCAGATAATCAGTTTCATCCAAGAGTGCTTGGAGTTGTCCCGCCACCACTCGTTCTAACACCTTGCCCAGAAACGGGATGTTGGCCACTGGTCTATAATTAGTGGCCATCTCTGGATCCAGTGACGCCTTCTTCAGGACCGGTCGGACTACCGCCTCCTTCAAAGGGGCCGGCACCCGACCCTCCCTCAGAGAAGCGTTAACCACTTCCAAGATCCAGGTTCCAATCCCGTGCTTGGAATCATTTATTAACCAAGACGGGCAAGGGTCCAAAAGGCAAGTGGTTGGACGTACTCGCCCAAGCACCTTGTCCACATCATCGGGCCGCAATAACTGAAATTCATCCAATAAATCTGGACCAGACGGCAGCGTTGGTGTCTCCTTTGAAACCTCTGAATCAATAGTGGTGTCCAGCTCGTGACGAATCTGAGCGATTTTCTCCCTGAAATGCCTGGCAAAGTCGTCACAGCGGGTCTTTGAGGGTGGAATCAGGTCTTCCTTTGGACCTGGACGGACCAGGCCTTGCACCACTCGAAAGAGCTCCGCCGGACGGCATTGTGAGGAGGCAATGGAAGCGGAAAAGAATCTCTTTTTTGCCGCCCTCACCGCCACAGCATAGGCCCGATAGTGGGCTCTTAAGTGTGTTCGGTCAGATTCATCTCGTGATTTCCTCCACCTACGCTCTAGTCGTCTCCCAACCTGCTTCATCGCCCTCAATTCAGGAGTATACCAAGGGGAAGAGCGGGCTCTGCCCGGTGGGAGAGGACGCTTAGGAGCGATCGTGTCTACAGCCCTGGTCATCTCCCCATTCCACAGTTCGACCAGAGCCTCGACAGGAGCACCTGTCTTGTCAGCCGGAAACTCCCCCAGGGCCTTCAGGAATCCTTCTGGATCCATCCGGCTCCGGGGGCGGACCCACATAATCGGGTCCGCACCCTTACAGAGGGAGAAGTCGCTCTCGAGCATAAACCTCACCAGGAAGTGATCTGACCATGACAGGGGAGTCAAGCATAAATTACTCACCCTCAGACCACCCTCTTCCTGCCCCGTCGAGAAAACCAGGTCCAGAGTGTGTCCCCATTCATGGGTGGGGCCGGTGACATGTTGAGACAGCCCCATGGCCGTCATGGAGGCCATGAAGTCCTGAGCCGCCCCGGTCAGACTAGCCTCGGCATGGAGATTGAAGTCCCCCAGGACCAACATCCTGGGGGTCCTCAACACCAGGTCCGAGACAGTCTCTGTCAGCTCAGGCAGGGAGACTGTTGGGCAGAAGGGTGCACGGTACACCAACAGAATCCCCAGTCTGTCTCGGTCGCCCAACACCAAATAGAGACACTCCAGCCCTGGTCTCGAAGGGACCGGAAGTCCCGTGAGGGAGATGGAGGCTCGGTATACCAAAGCGACCCCCCCTCCCCTCCCCTCCAGCCGTGAGCAGTGCTGGACCAGATACCCGGGCGGGCACACTTGGGAGAGGGCAACACCCCCCCCCCTCTCCCGCCCAGGTCTCCGTTATGCAGACCAGGTCGGCCCCCTCATCCACAATCAGGTCCTGGATGAGGGCAGATTTGTTATTGACCAACCTGGCATTAAGCAACAGCACCGTCAGGCTGGAGGGGCGACTGACGAGACTCCCTGGCACCCTCTGGCTGGGAGCAAAACCAGAAGTAGGGACAGGTGTCAGCCATCTGTCCCTCCTTCTTCTATGCGGACACGTTAAGCTCCCAACGCTGTTACGTCCCCTGCCCATAACCACCTCAATGGCGGCACCCGTGCGCTCCCCAGGAAACATAAGCGGCAGCATGGCCAGGGACGACTCCATAAAAAGATTTAAAATACTACTAAAAACACACACACACACACACACACACTCACCCCTCACTCACAGCCCAGCAGGAGGGCCTACCATCGCCAAGCGCAAGCCCCTGGCCAGCCCCGCCCCCTGCTCGGCCACCCGAACGGCGGCAACTGTCCTTTGGCCGACGCCCTTTGTAGCCGCTGGCCCTGCGTCCCCCGCCTCGTCCGGAGCACGCCTGCCACACGTGCTGGGGCGTGGCGGAGCAGCCAAGTGGGCGGTGGATGGCGGCGCGGTCTTACGCGGCCAGGCAGCGGCTCCCCTCCGGCGCGGTCTTACACAGCGAGGAGGCGGCCCTCCTCCGGCGTAAGCTGCCGGGCGCAGTTGGTGTTGCTGGTGGCGCGCTCCTCCCGCGGGCTTTGTAGCCGCCGGCCCTGCGTCCCCCGCCTCGTCCGAAGCACGCCTGCCACACGTGCTGGGGCGTGGCGGAGCAGCCAAGTGGGCGGTGGATGGCGGCGCGGTCTTACGCGGCCAGGCAGCGGCTCCCCTCCGGCGCGGCGCGGTCTTACACAGCAAGGAGGCGGCCCTCCTCCGGCGTAAGCTGTCGGGCGCAGTTGGTGTTCACTTTATGTAGTTCTCATAACAACATAAAGTTGTTATGCCGGGCGCAGTTGGTGTTCACTTTATGTAGTTCTCATAGTTGGTGTTCTCATAGTTGGTGTTCTCATAGTTGGTGTTCTCATAGTTGGTGTTCACTTTATGTAGTTCTCAACTGCTGCCGGGCGCAGTTGGTGTTCACTTTATGTAGTTCTCATAACAACATAAAGTTGTTCACTTTATGTAGTTCTCCACAGGATGCATGGAGAGCAACCCTTTTTGGCCCTGTTGAGTTACCATAGGAGATTCTGAGGATGAGTCTTCTCTGAGGGAGATTAGAAAATTTGAGAGAAAAAGAGACAGGAGAGATCGCAGGGAGAGTGACTAGGATGCTAGCGAAATCCCCCAGTGGATTCAAATGCATTCAGATTTCTATGAAGCAGATTCCACAGTGAAATGGCTTTCTTAGATGCACAACAATTTGGTAGATTTATAGAACAATTTTCACAGGGGGTGGGTGGCTTTTGCATCAATTTGCAGTAACACTAATGCACGCTTGCACAGTTGTATGCATGCAAAATACTACAAATAGAATGAAATTCTAGTAAAACAAGAAAATCTGATTTGGCAATTAGCCAATGTTGGAATGAAAAATGCATGGATGGAACTGTTTTAACAAAATCTATACATACCTACTAGTGAATTAATTTTAAAAAGCACCAACTAAGGTAACTAGCAAAGGAGAGAACTGCAGCCAAATATTATCACAGCATTAACCCAGCAGCACCTTTGAGGACGAAGTGTGACATGGAATGACCCCTTCATTCCTGTCCAGGTCTATGAAGCACCAGACAGGGCTGTGATGAAAAGTCCTTGGACACTCAGTCATTATGGGTAGCTGATTTATTGAACTCCATCTCTTGCTATTTTGTGTTTTGTGATGCTCTTTGAAGAGATGTATCTTAAATTGTATTGCTATATAATTTGTTCCTATATCTTCCACCCCTGCTTTCCCCTCTTTATGAGAAAATTCAGCCCTTCATGGTGTTATCTTTGTTTTTCAATCACATTTCATTTAATTTTCAAATTGTCATAATGGTGTGCTTAGTAGATTAAAAGGATTTGCATAACTGGACAACCAGACAAGCCATGGGTGATGGGGGATTGTAAACATGAGGATACACAAACACACACACTTTGTTTTACATTAAGTTCTGAGTTGTAACTAACCTTTGTTTACAGTTGTGATTCTCCTGTTCTTACTAGGTAAAAGTGTTGCTAAACAAGCCTGGATGGAAAATCTGACTGTGGTGACTGAATTCACTCTTGAAGGACTTTCTAACAACCCACAACTGCACAATCTACTCTTTGTAGTGTTTTTGATTATCTATTTCATTACACTTGTTGCAAATATGACTATCATTCTGGTTACTGGGGCAGATCCTCACCTTCACACACCAATGTACTTCTTCCTTTCTCATTTATCATTTGTGGATATCTGCTATTCCTCAGTCACTGTTCCAAAGATGCTGGAGAACCTTGTAGCCAAGAAGACCATCTCAGCCAGTGGATGTATTGCCCAGATGTTTTTCATTATAATGCTGGCTTGCACAGAAATTCTAATCCTGTCTGTCATGGCGTATGACCGATATGCTGCTATATGTCTCCCATTGCATTACCTGGAGACTATGAACAAAAAAATGTGCAATCAGATGATAGTGGGTGCCTGGGTGGTCAGTTTTCTCCATGCCCTCATTAACACTCTCCCTGTCTCAGCATTACACTTCTGTGGGCCTAACAGAGTCAGCAATTTCAGTTGTGAACTCCCTCCACTTTTGTTGTTATCCTGCTCGGACATTTTAGTGAATGAAATTGTACTCCTGGCCTCTCTTGTGATGTTTGTCATGAGTGCCTCAATCCTCACCTTGGTGTCATATGTTCATATCCTCTTCACCATCCTCAAAATACCATCCACAGAAGACAGAAGCAAGGCTTTTTCCACCTGCAGCTCACATCTCATTGTTGTTAGTTTATTTTATGTGACAGGTTTTTTTCGGTACATGAAACCTGCTTCAGGGTCATCATCAGACTTAGACAAAGTACTATCCATTCAATATAGCATTTTAACCCCTATGTTAAACCCCATAATCTACAGTCTGAAAAACAAGGACATGAAAAGGGCATTGAGGAAAATAATTCATAAGCTTAAAGCTTAAATCCATCCCTTGACTGAACTTTAGTAAAACGGTCACCTCCCTATTATACATATGAGAACTCGAGTTTAAGGCTGTTAATCAACACTATTTATTTCTTGTTGATGATTGCTCCCATGCATTTTATTCCCATGCTGTTAATTCTTTTGCATTACACTGTGTTGTATCATATCCTTTTGTATTGAATTATTTTGCTTCCTGTATTGTACGTAGCAGCCTCTTCTAGCTTAAGTATTCCATTCTTTTGGCATGTGCAATCTGCCCAGGGAGCATTTGTTAGTGGGTTTGATGAGATAAATGAATGGATGAATGAATAAAAATTTACTTGGTTCTCTATGTGTGTAACTTTCTTTTTACTTCTTTTGTTCTCAAACTACACTAGACCCTTTGGCACCTGCAGTTCACTGCATATTTTGGAAACTGTCAATGAAAATATCATTTTCAATGAAGAGTGGAAGAGCGATATTTTTTGCCATTGCCTGCATATTTATTTGTTTGTTTGCCAGATGCAGTAGCAGAAGTTCACCCACAATAAGCTGTGCTCACATCACACTCTGTGAAGTCTTTCTGTTATGTTTACAAGCCTCTATTGTTTGTTGCTTTCCCAGGCAGAGGTCCCAGTTTAGTTGATGGTGCTTCTTAAAGGCTGTAGACCAACAGCCTTCATAGAGATGCCCAAATTTTGAGTTTTGCCCTGTGGGTGATCTACTGTGTGATTTTTTCTTTGATATCCATACAGGATGTTGATAGCCTGGCATCAGTCAGTATCTGGCCAAGTGGATGGCATTTGTATTTCCAACCCCATCCCAGAAAATCTACTTGTAACACAGGTGGAAGTTATATTTCAGAAGATGGATTGGTTGGCCTGTATTCATCCAAAGCTCCACTGTGGTTTCTTTCCAATCCAAACTCATTTAAAAGCAAAATTTATTTTATTTATTTTTATTATTTATTTTATTAAAACATTTTTATGCCGCCCCATTCGCCGAAGCCTCGGGGCGGCTTACAACATAGATAAAACAAGTTAAAATCCATATAAAATAATCTTAATTAAAACTCATATTATAAAATAAGCTGCCCTGGCCAGATAAAATTCAATTGTATTTAGCATTTAAAATGTTGCTTAAATAAAAAGGTCTTAGCCTGGCGCCGAAAAACAAATAACGACGGCGCCAGGCGGACCTCTCTGGGGAGCGCATTCCATAACTTAGGCGCCACCGCTGAGAAAGCCCTTCTCCGAGTAACCACCCTCCTAATTTCTCTCACGGAGGGCTCCCGGAGAAGGGCCTCTCCCGCCGATCTCAGGGGGCGACTGGGCAAATATGGATGTAAGCGCTCCTTCAGGTAACCAGGACCCAAGCCGTTTAGGGCTTTATAGGTCATTACCAACACCTTGAATTGGGCCCGGACTTCAATGGGGAGCCAGTGAAGCTGACGGAGAACTGGCGTCATGTGAACATAACGTCCAGTCCCCGTCAGCAGCCTGGCAGCTCTATTCTGAACCAATTGAAGTATCCGGACCGTCTTCAAGGGTAGCCCCAAATTGGGAAAAAGAATAGAAACACAGATAAAAAGCAAGCTGGAAGGGGGTCTCCTGGGCCATCTAGTCTGACCCCTGGCTCCAGCTGGCTCTGCTCATGTATCCCCAAGATGTAGGTGTCCAATCTTTCCTTGAACACCCTCTCCAGATTTTCAAACAGAAGCTTTTCTCAGACCTATTTGGTGATGCTTTCCCCTTCCCCTTCCAGCTTTCAGCTTTCCCACTTCTGCACCATCTCCTTTTAATTTTTTCTCAATAAATGTGCCATTTATTGGGAGGAAGGAAGGGAGAGAAATAATTCTTGAATGGGACTCTGGAGATGGAATATGGTAGGATCAATGTGCTGAGATTAGAAGGATTAGAAGGACGTTTTTCGGCGCCAGGTGAAGACCTTTTTATTTAAACGTCATTTTAATTGTTAATATTATTTGCTTATTTTATCTGGCCAGGGCGACTTATTTTATATTGTTAATTTGTTTTATATTTTGAATGTATTACATTTTAATTTTATGTTGTGAGCTGCCCCGAGGCTTCAGCTAATGGGGCGGCATAGAAATGTTTTAAATAAAATAAAATAATAAATAAAATCAGAGCTTATACAGTATATTCTGCTCAGTGGAATTAATGGCTTGTAGAAAAATCCCAGCTCATTTAATTTCATTTAATGGACTCATCAATCCTTTTCCCAAATGCTAAAAACTGGCATTGAAACTTCTATAAATTATTAGAACCTGCTAGTATCTCTGGGGACATATTTCTTATGCCCTGTAATTTGCTACTTATTTCCTGTTTGATGGCAGTGGATTTTATTAGTTTGATATATATGTAACACCACCCCTTAGGAATTTGTTTCTGTCATGTATTTAATGGCAAAAATATAAATCCTTCCCTTGCCACATCGCAACACACTCCCCTGAAGGAAGAAAAAAGCATTACTTCTACACAGTAAGGGTTTGATGTCATTGTTCAGTGCATATAAATCAGCTGGATTCAGCTTGGGATTTCTCTTGAGAAGAATTTCAGGAGTCTTGCTTAAGTCACATGTGAATGGGACACCGAATTACATAGTCTAAAGAACTTTTACTAGATGTGCAGTGAATGTGTGGTTTGTTTTTGTAAAAGAGATGCATCTGTTCATGTGGAAGGTTACCATTATATTAGGAACATTCCAGATGTAAGCTAGGAGTTAACTTGTCTTATTTAAATGCAAAACTTCTTGATAGGGCAAGAACCTGAAAAAATGGTGTTTAGTAGTATTGTGGATAGGGTATGCTTGGAAATTTGGTTAGGAGTTTTTAGGTCAGTACTTTAGGCCAAAAAGCTAAAGAATTTAGTTTGACTTTATAGCTACAAGCATGGAATTTATGCCAGAAGAATGAACAAAGCCACAAGTTTTCCCTGCATCTGTTTGTAGTAGCTCTTCCTTCTACTGCTTAGATGTCTTAACACATTACTTCTGTATTCATCAGATTCAGATTGAAAAGGATGAACTTCTCTTCTTCTGAGAATCAGACATCTGTCATGGAATTCATTTTCTTGGGATTTAGGAATATTAAAGAAGGGAGAAGCGTTCTCACCATCCTCTTTCTCACAATGTATGTCATCTGCTTCTTGGGAAATTCACTCATAATCACTGTGTCTGTGTTAAATCAGTCTCTGCACACTCCCATGTATTTCTTTCTCAGAAACCTATCTTTTCTTGATATCAGTTACATCTCTGTGACTGTACCAAAAATGTTGGCAGACCTTTGGATTCCCTGTCCAGGCATTTCTTTCATGGGCTGTGCTGCTCAGTTGTATTTTCTTGTTGCCTTAGTGGGCACCGAGGGGTTTCTTTTGGCCTCTATGGCTCTGGACCGCTACTTTGCTATAAGTCGTCCACTGGTTTACGGCAGACTCATGAATGAATGGACTTGTCTCCTGCTGGCTGCCACATCCTGGACTTGTGGTTTCCTCAATGCTTCTCTCCACACAGCACTTACATTCCAACTGTCCTTTTGTCGCTCTCATGGGATCAACCATTTTTTCTGTGACATTCCTCCCTTGCTGAGTATTTCCTGCTCTGACACAACAAGGAATGAAATTGCCCTTTTCATACTGGGTGTGTTTGTAGGACTTATTCCTTTCTTCTTCATTCTGATCTCCTATGCTTTTATACTTCATGCCATTGTAAGCAACTGGGAAAAAGGACAGCAACACAGGGGCTTTTCCACCTGTGCATCTCACCTCACAGTAGTGATTTTGTTCTATGGGTCAGCCGCTTTCACATACTTCCGTCCAACCTCAAGCTATTCACTGGAAAAGGACCAGCTTGTGGGGATTCTATACAACATCTTAACACCAACACTCAATCCAATTATCTACAGCCTACGGAACAAAGAAGTGAAAATGGCAGTGAAGAAGCTGATAAGTGAGAAGATTTTTGTTCACAGAATTTAGATTTATCCACCACAAGTGAATTTATATTCATTTGACCCAAATGGTGAACAGAGGAACACTAAGATGAGACAATGGGATCATTATGTTATCATACAGTTTGTACTGTTATGGGACGAGAGATGTTGTGACTTCTCTGCTTCAAGTGAAGTTCTTCATTCCACAGCAACCCACCAAAATGTCAGTTGGTTATTTGTCCTTGGCTTGGATTATTCTGCTTTGATATAAGTGCTCATGAATTCAAAAGGTAAAACAAAATACAATTGACACCCACCCAGTTCTTGAAATGGCTGCTTAGCAAATATCAGTACCAATTATTGTACACAACAGGTCAGATGGATTGAACATGACACTTCGCATTAAGGCATGTGGAAAACATTCAGTTTTAGCAAACATGTATTGGCTTAAAATGTAATGCTTTCCAGAGAAACCTCAGGGTAATTTAAGGTTTAACTTGGACTGACTATATCTCTTATTTGCCTTGTATTCAACTTTGTCTCATTGCATCTGATTAGGTGATCTATATCGGAATCCTTAACAAAGGAAATTCTTGTTGCTGTGTTCAATCCATATGAGCACTAATCATTGGACACTGTGTTTTTAAATGATACCTTTTTCTGAATTGTTACATCTTTCTTAGTGCATTAAGGAAATGCATTCTGTTTTGTAAAATGTATAACAATACTAATAAACCTAATGGTTGATTATTGGTATAACAGGTTTGTCATTCTGCAAAGATAGATGATTCCCTTATGAACCTTGTCAATCACTGAATTAAATAAAAAGGGGGGTTCTTTGACTAATGGACTTTGTGTGTGAGGGGAGAAAGGAAGGAGATTACTAAAGCCTTTCATACTCAACACAACTGTAATACATTAAAAGCTGCTTTTCCTTGTGTCAATCAACAGTAAATGAGTAGGTCACCAGTCCTGAAATATTAGTAGTGGTGTACTCAGAGTTGCAACTCATACACAGTCACAACTTTATATGTATTACTGGGGGTATATTGCCTACATACATTTCCAAACCCTTTTTGCAGCAACACAACTACTTTACAGATTTTGACTTGAGCTCAGCGGAGTCAAGAAGGGAGTACCAGGTTGCATTCACAGAATAGGGCCATGGCCATTATCTTTGATGTTGCAACATTTGGAGTCAAGCTCTGATCAAGAAAAGTTATAGAATAGAGCCCCCTGGGGAGAAAAGTTGTGGAAGTCAGAAGACAAATTGTGGAATTATGCCATTCATTTGCCATGTAGATGTTCATGTAGAGTAGCTCTCACGAATGAGACACAAGGCAAGTAGTAAGGCAATGCTTGGAGAATCAGTTGATGATCTTTAAAGAGATACTGTATGTATTTTCAGACATGAGCACAGGTTGTGTAAATTGTGAAAAGTTCCCAAGAAATCCATTCCTGATCATGTTTAGGTTTGTGAATAGGATTTGATGTGTTTGACAGCAGGCATTTGATAACATGCATACATTTGAAACCTGTGCACAAATACATTTAAATCAATGAGTGAAGAATGCATGCATTTCAAAGGTGAGCAAAGCTAATGCATACGTCTGGCAAAATACACATGAAATTGCACACAGATTTTTATACAAAAATTAAATTTGTCAAAAGGGTGATTTTGTATGTCTCATAATTACAAATGTAGTTAAATGTCTCTCAGAGAAATTATAAATTCCCAGCATTTCTAGAGGTAACATTACATCCATTCACCAGAGATGCACTACTTAATTAGTTTGCCATTTTTCTACACTCCATGGATTCTTTAGGTGGAAAATCCCAAGAGCTTCCCTTAAAAAAAGACTTGAATCAAGTGTGGGAGAACTTAAGTGAACATAACTTTGTTTGCTACATCAGTGTGCACAGCTCTGAAGCAGAAAAATGTTTATTCCTTCTGCAAAGTAAGCTTTTGTGTGGGTAGAGTGTCTTTGTGTGTTTTCTCTAAATAAGAGGAATCAGATCAATCCAAGCTTTGAACTAAGAAGATTTGAACACTTCCCTCTATATGTTAGAAGGAAAACAGTTCAGAGAATCAGCTTTTTCATATTTGTGAGAATCCTGGCAATAAGTTTAAGCCTAACTGTAGATTTAATTCTGAGTCAACATGTCTATGACTGTACTCTAAATCTAGTATGTGTTTGAATGAATACATGTAAGGTGAATGTATTTATTAAACAGAGAAACGCTAGTGTAGAGTGTAGGTACTTTTTGTTAAAAATAGCCAACATTGATTTTGTGTTTGCTTTTATTTCTACCTTTCATTTACAACCAAAACACCCAAGGTGTCAAGGGAAACAATGACATCTAAAATGCAAATGCAAAGCACACTAGTAAATGGACTGTGTTGCTTCTCTCTACTTTATTCTTTCTACAAAATAAAATATCTATTGTGTTCTATCTAACATCGATCTGTGCAAATCTCATTCAAATCAGTAGGTCTAGTTTAAGTAGGACTGCCCTTAGACAGGACAAACCACAGTCTAAATATCTGTGCAGAGCCGACATGTTTTTCTCTCCATGACTAGCAGCAGGTTTCATGGGGAGAAGCAACTTCTGTTTTGGAAATAATATGAATAGGGAGGTTTAGCTCTCCTTTGCCAGTGCAATGGTGTCAATGAAATTCCCTCTCTTCTTCATGACTTCTTTCAGTGAAAGAAGGAAAAAATGGGCTAAGCATTTAGGCATTCCCTATATCACATCTAGTTTGGCCTTTAGTGTGCAATGCAGTTGGTTTTTGCTTCTTTTCATTTTGTTTCAGTTCAGTTCAGTTTGGTTCAGTTCGTTCGGCTGTGTTTTTTGTGAAGCAGTAATATCCAGCACCCTGTATTGTGACTGATCAACAGATCACAGGAAATCTGGCCGTGTGTTTATTATATTGATTAATTTAACATCTGTACCACCTATCACTCATAGATCCCTGTGCAGTTTAGAGTAGTTCCTAATAGAATCATAATGCAAGAAAAATACCATAGGTGGATTCTCCCCACTCCCCCTTAGCATTTTAAATGATTTATATTTTTATTTTAAGTTAACAGCTAAAACAGTATTTAGTATGGACTAGGCCAGTCAAAACAGACATGGATACCCCCATCAAGCTTTAGATAACTTTAGATATATTTAATTTTGCCTGATACGTTATTCTAGTAAAAGTGCAGGTTGGCAGATAAGATCAACTGGAGGGCTCAGTATATTACAGTATAACAGATTGGTGAACAAAAAATATGAATCTGAAGCCTGTAGTAAATGCTTAGAAATTACATTTTTCTGCAGTCCCTTTGATAAGCAAGGCTTCCTGTTCCTTAGCTGAAATGGCATAATTTAGGACCTGAATCCTTCCTGTCTGGCATAATAGATACGTGGTTTTCCATTCTGTGAACAGCAGTAGTTTTGAGAATTTACATTAGTAGTTGCATTAAATTCTTGATCATGTTTTATATACTTGGGTTTTCCTTTGGTATTTGATAAATAACAGCTACAGGTGATGTTATCAGGACCACAGTATACAGTACTGATCCTTTCATTCATGCTGCATTCTTGATGAAAATCTCTTCTAGTTGTTATTTACTGTTACTGTTTAATGAATTCCTTCCTCGCATGACACGGTCCTGATCTTGATTCCCAGCTGATGCCACTATTTAATAAACAAAACAACTCCAACACATCCAAGGCAAACACATTTAATGCAATATGTCATTTGGACTTTAACTACTGTTCTAAATTCTTTTCATTAGGATAAACCCAAAGATCTTCTAAGACCTGGAAATGATCTGTAACATGGAGAAACAAGGAAAGCTAGGTTTAAGTTATCTTCACCTGAAGCAAGATGCAAAGAATGGGGAAAACTGGAAAGCTTATGGATTTATGAAGTAACTCTGTGGTCGCTTACTCTGAAGAAGCTTGTTCTATGATCACTGTAGTATGCAATGGAAGATCCATACTTGCATTACCATATAACCAGAACTTCAGCAAGTACAATAGCTGCATTGCAATAAGCAAAGCATACTAGTTATAACAGCAGTGGTTCAGCTACAACTGCTTTGCATAATTGTTGTTGCAGGGCAAAAGTCAGCTTAAAACCCATTCTTGAAAATATAATCACTCTCAACATCATGAAGTTAGCTTACTCTGAGAATCAAACATTTGTTACAGAATTCATACTCCTGGGATTTAAAAAACTGAATCAAGCGAAGACCTTCCTTGCCACACTGTTTCTTACTATGTACACAATCTGCCTTTTAGGAAACATGTTGCTAATTATCACGGTTGCACTGAATCAATCTCTCCGCACTCCCATGTATTTCTTTCTTGGCAACCTATCTTTTCTTGATATCGGTTACATCTCTGTGACTGTACCAAAAATGTTGGCAGACCTTTGGAGTCTATGTCCAGGCATTTCTTTCATGGGCTGTGCTGCTTAGTTGTATTTCCTTGTCGCTTTAGTGGGCACCGAGGGGTTTCTTTTGGCCTCTATGGCTCTGGACCGCTACTTTGCTATAAGTCGTCCACTGGTTTACGGCAGACTCATGAATGAATGGACTTGTCTCCTGCTGGCTGCCACATCCTGGATTTGTGGTTTCCTCAATGCTTCTCTCCACACAGCACTTACATTCCAACTGTCCTTCTGCCACTCTCATGGGATCAACCATTTTTTCTGTGAATCCCTCCCTTGCTGAGTATCTCCTGCTCTGACACAACAAGGAATGAAAATGCTCTTCTTACACTGGGTGTATTTGTGGGGCTTAGTCCTTTTTTCTTCACTCTGACCTCCTATGTATTCATCCTTCATGCCATTTTGAACAACCGACAGAAAGGACAACACCACAAAGCCATTTCCACTTGTGTGTCACACCTCACTGTTGTAATTCTCTTCTATAGTTCCAGCATTTTTACATATGCTTGTCCTACCTCCAGCTACTCACTGGAAAGGGACCAACTTGTAGGAGTTCTATACAGCATCTTAACACCAACGTTCAACCCTCTCATTTACCGCCTATGGAACAAGGAAGTGAAATTGGCAGTGAGAAGGATAATGGGTAATAGAATGCACTTGAGATGAGACATCAACATTTAGATAAAGAGTTGTAGATCTGTGGGCATTGTCATGGAACATATTTTCACATGAGCACTGAATGACAGTTACTTCATACAGTGTAAGAATGAGGGTTAGAAATGGCTCCTCTGTCTTGTCTAATTTATTTATTTATTTATTGATTTATATCCTGCCTTTTTCTGACAAAGAGATCAAGGCAGCTTACATCTTCTCCTCCATCTTATCCCCACAACAACAACCCTGTGAGGTAGGTTGGGCTGAGAGTCTGTGACTGGCCCAAAGTCACCCAGTTGGCTCCATGGCTGAGTGGGGACTAGAACCCAGATCGTCTGATTCCCAGTCCCATGTTCTTAACCACTACACCACTCTGACTCTCTAATTAGAGTGTTTTAAACTTTCTTGCAACTAGTCTGGTACTCTGGTCTTATTGGGCCATGAGATCTTACAGTACCTGCAGTGTGTGTGTATCTGTGCATGCATGATGCCAATCTGTTTGTGTTTGCTGCTTGGTATCTTCACAATTAGGCATGCCAAAATTGTGAATGAAATATGTAAATAAACAGAAATATATAAATACATTTCATACCTGTGCATTTAATAAAGCAGAGAGGGAAGCTTTTCATTGTAATTTAAGTTTTAAGAATATTTATGGTGGCAAGAACAAATGTAAACTCTAATTTTAAAAATACACTGTAATCATAACTGTATTGCTCCAAAGGTTAACAAACTTGTAATGAATAGGTCAGCAATGGATGGCACAAGATCCAGGTTTCTCATTTGCTTGTATAAAGGAGAGCTGTTCCTGGTCAGTGCCAGGACATTTCAAGAAGCAGAGAAGAATCAGCCCCAAGGCCAGTGGTGCTGACTGGTATTAATGACAGAATATAGAAAGTGCTGCAACATTGCTCCTTCTTCCCCACAAAAGGAGCTTCACCTTTGGTTGACATGGCAGAATATGCTATCAGAAAACATATGGCCCAAAACTGGGTCACATTCTTCCTTGAGTCATATCTCTCATAAAGACACTGAGATGGACCAGAGTTAGTCAGAGTAGGCCCATTTAAATGAATGGAATTTAAGCTGGTCATGACCCAGAGAAACCCATGCGTCTTCTGTAAGTATGACTAAGTATGGATCAAACCCATTAGCTTCATCCCGAGTCATGGTCAAAAACTGCTGCTTAATAAATCTTGCTTGACAAGATGGAACTAGCAACTAGGAGCTAAGTGGTGTGCAGCTGATCAGTCCTTTGGATGGAATGTCACCATGCCAAACATGATATGAATTCTAACTTGAGAGCAAACATCAACTAAACTCAATATGGATTAACATGACCCAGAGTGATTATTTTATTACTTAAATTTACATTCCACCTTCTGCAAAGGTATCCAAGTGGTGAACTTAAAGTGCAATGACATTAAAAATAAATAAATTTAGCCATCACCACAACACAGTGCAAAAAATTCCACAATAAACTGCACATTCCTGCTGGGTGCTGCAAGCCACAGCGGTCTGTGTCATACCCTGTGTAAAGAGAGGAATGTTATGAAGATGTCTGAATGTCAGAAGTATGGTCTATGAGAGCACTGTTCCCTCAAAGATCCTTTTACTGCCTTGTTCCTTTGGATATATGCAATAGGGTTATAGAAGCTAGAAACCATCTTTTCCTGGTTGGGTGAAGTGTTGGCTTTCAGACTCATGTAAGCAAAGATCACTGTGCAATAGGAGAAGGTCACCACTGTCAGGTTGTGGAGAAGGTTCTCTGTCAACTTTCTGATGTTTTCCTATATATACAAAACAGTGCTCTCAGAGGAACAGTGCTCTCATAGACAGGAATATTTTTAATAGTTTGATGTTTTTGTGGTTTAGATTCCCACAGTTATTTTCCAACACAAGTTTTGAGGCACAATCCTATGTGGATCACATAACCTTCCAAACTCAGGAAAGTGCAGGAATTCAATCAAGTACAGAAAGAGCATGAGGGGAGGATTCTCTCTGTGGTCCCCTTCTCAAAAACTTTTAGATGGCCAATTTCAAACCAGGGGTCAGCAACCTCAAACACTCAAAGAGCCATTTGGACCTATTTCCCACAGAAAAGAAAACACCAGGAGCCACAAAACCCTTTTGACATCTAAAATGAAGATAACACTGCATATATCATTTTTTACCTTTATGCTATGTATAAAAAAACTATATTGTGTTGCATTTATGAAATCAATGAACTGCTACAGAGAAAACAAATTTTTATTTTTGCATGTAACAAAAACATTTTGAACTCCAAAAAAAAAGAAAAAAGATGCTGGGTTGAAGGTTACGTTCAAATAAAATACTCAATGTCTATTCCACATCAGTTCCAAAATGGCTTTTTTTCTCTCATCTCCATCCGGATATTTTTCAGCAAAGTCTGTGTGTTTATTCAGGAAATGTCTTGCAACATTCAACTTTTTGTTGTTTGCCAATTTCTCACATATTAAGCATACTGGTAAACCTGTCTGGTCAGCAGTGAAAGCAAATGAATTTGCCCACATACCATTAAACGTTCTGTTTTCTTCCGAAACTTTTCTTTTCTTGGATTTATCCATGGTTGGCCTACCGGGGGTTGAAAAGCTCAATATTTATTTATTTGTTTAAAATAAATATGCCCTCCCACCCCTTGAGATCAGCAACGGATACCCTTCTCCGGGAACCCTCTGTGAATGACATTAGGAGGGTGAGTGCCCGGAGGAGGGCTTTCTCTGCGATGGCGCCCCATCTATGGAATGCGCTCCCCAGAGAGGTCTGCCTGGCGCCTTCATTATTTGTTTTTCGGCGCCAGGCTAAGAACTTTTTATTTAAAACTTATTTTAATTGCTAAATTATTGAATTAATTAAGATTTTAACATTTTTAGCCGAGAATGCACCAGGGGGTTTTTAATTTTTTTTGCTTTTAAATTGTTGTATTATTATTACTTATGTATGTTTTTATGTATTCTTTGTGAGCCGCCCCGAGACTTTGTTGCGATGGGGGCAGCATAGAAATATTTTAAATAAATAATAAATAAATTAAATAAATAAATAATAAAACATTTTTATGCTGCCCCCATCACAGCGAAGCCTCGGGGCGGCTCACAACAGAAACAAAGTACATAAATAAATAACAATATAACAATAAAAATTATTTAAAAACCTCTGGTGCATCTCAGCTAAAAATTTAAAATCCTATAAATCCTAAATCGTGTGCCGGTGGGTGTTGCACATTGGTTGGTTGTGACACATATTTTGAGTGACAGGGAGCCGCAGAAGAGGGATGAAAGAGCCACATGTGGCTCCAGAGTCGCGGGTTGCAGACCCCTGGCCTATACATTTAACCCTCCAGTTGTGTTTGCCATGGCCATGCCTGTGTTCTTTGCAGTACAGAGTGCACATGCAAACTGGACAGGGAAGAAACACATCCAAAGATTGTCATCTGGAAGTGACAACTTTTAAAATGTGTATGTTTAGATCTACAAATATTTACTTCATACTATTTCAAGAAACACTGATGTAGCCATGAGAAGCATCATTATTACATAAAGTGAAAAGTGGCTTTGAACATGTCATTTTTAGTTTAACTCACCTGCTAGACTGGATATAAGGATAAAATTGTGTTTTGTGCTGCCTATTTCCCTGAAGTAATAGCAGGTTGCAAGAATGACTTTTATACAAAATCAGTTCTCTTGTGAAGATGGGCTAGTGGATATTATAGTATTTAGCAAAAAGGTATCTTTATTTTGCTTTGTTTTTGTTCTTTTCTTGTTTTTTTGTTTTTAATTTGCAGATGTACAAGTTGTAGTTTAGTGGGCACATAGGAATACCATATTTTTAAGGAATAACCTGTAATATGAACTGGCTAGTCAGAGGCAGGGAAGGGTTAACTGACATAAGGGATAAAATGCCGAAAAATCCAAGTGCCGGCCTTGTGAGAACTGGTGCCCAAAGTTGTGGGAGGCTCAGCTCAGCTGGGTAGCTATTGTAAATTACACCCCAGGGTCAGGAGATATTGTAAATTACACCCCTGGGACAGGGAATAGCTGCAATGAGGGGCGAATGGTCTACATCTGAATTCCATCATGGACCATCACCTCATGGGTCAGTTGACTCTGGTTGGGGAGAAATAAAGCCCAGATCCCGGAAAGGCTCAGCATTCCTCTTCAAGGAGATATTCTGCTTTTGTTGCCATATACCATGCCAAAGAACGCTTGGGTTTATTGTGTGTTGAATCCAGTGCTGGCCCAGCGGTCTGGGACCAGGGAGTTACTTGGCAGGATTTTTGCCTGGTTGACTGCAGGAGTGGGGTATCCTGATTGGCTTTCTGCTACACATCTAGTTCCTAATAATAACCAGAACATCCTTGCAGTTCACAGAATGCCAGAAAATTCCCTGACACACCCCGCAATGGACAGGTCAATGCAACTGTGGCCCATCCCATCCTCCCTGTATCTTGCATAAGCCTTATTGGGATGACACAAGAGCAATGCTGAAGAAGAATTTACAAATAGCCAATTGGGTGCAGTATGTTCATTATGTAACTTAATAAATTTGTCAATTTAATGGCCCAAACACCAAAGGAGGTGATTCCCTACAAACACATTTCCAATATACCCTTCTTCTTCCAAGTGCATTTAGGAGGCAAGTTCCTGTGCTCCTAATGTATTAAGCATGCTCAGAGATTTAGGAAGCAAGGTGTGTGTGTATTTAAAGTTTTCACTGGCTTATTATAGGGAAAAGTGCTCCAGAGCAGTGTTCACCATGTAGGATCATAGCACTTTTGATAGTCACCAATGAGACATTTTCTGGCAAGGGATCATTAAATTTCTAGTGTTTGTCATAAAATGTACATTTGTTACATGTCAGCTTCAGCTGATTTTCCCCATCACTTTGGCCAGTGCTCTTTTAACATCCTTATTTCTCAGGCTGTAGATGATGGGATTCAGCATGGGGGAAACCAAAGCATAAAAGACTGAAGCTTTCTTCTCCTGGTCTGCAGCCCAATCTGACTGCGGTTGCAAATAAGTGAAGCTGATAGTACTGTAGAACAATATGACAACAGTTAGGTGTGTGAAACAGGTGGAGAAAGCACGTTTCCTCCCCTCCATTGACTGTATGCTGAGCACCACTCTGGCAATGTGGATATAGGAGACTACAATGAATGTGAAAGGCAGCATGAGGACAATCACACTCAAAGCAAAGATGGTGATCTTTACCATGTAGGTGTCCATGCAAGCCAGTTGCAGCACAGCTGGCTCTTCACAAAAGAAATGATTGATCTTGTTGGGCCCACAGAAAGGAAAGTTTATGGTGATGACAGTCAGTGCTGCAGCATTCAGAAAACCTCCAAGCCAGCAAGCCCCTGCCATCTGCATGGATACCTCTGTTCTCATGATGATGGGGTAACGAAGGGGCTGACATATGGCCATGTAGCGGTCATAGGCCATAAGAGCTAAGATAAAGCACTCAGTAATCCCACAGCATAGGGTTAAGCTAAGCTGAGCCATGCATCTGTTGAAAGAGATGGACCTGGGCCAAGAGGCCATGTGGACCAACATCTGTGGGACTGTGATCAGCGTGAAGAATATATCCAACAAAGAGAGGTTCCCAATGAAAAAGTACATGGCCTTGTGGAGGCAGTAGTCGACCCAGACCAAGATGATGATGAGGCTGTTTCCAAGCATGGTGATGAGAGATATGACTAGGCACAGAACCAAAAGGAAGTGCTGCAAGGTGGGATGACTGGTGAAACCAAGAAGAATGAATTCATTCACTGAGGTCCCATTCTGAATCCACATCTTATCCACCAGACTCCACCTGCAATGATAAGTGTAACTATAACTGACACCCACTGTAAAATGCCACAGATTTAATCAAGGTCTGAAACATTGACCACACCCCAGCCTCAGTGTGATGTGGCATGGTCTAGCATCATAATGTTTTCTTAATTACTTAGCTACACCCTCATATGCAGCCACAAGTGACCCATTTTTTCCATAGTGATGGAGACACCAGTATCAAGTACCAATATTGAAGATGCAAAGTTTTCAGAGTTGCTAGAACTCATTACCATGGGTTTGTAGATTGAAAGGATTAATGACTGGTAGGATTTTCAGGTATTAGTTTGCTCCTAGAATTATGGGATATAGAACAAAAGCTCATCCCCATTTCTGAAAATATAAAAGCTTATGTGCAACTCAGATCAATCTCCTTGAGCAATGTACACAGGGTCCTCAGAGGGCAGATAACAGAAGAAAAACATGTTAATCTTTATGACAGTACAGCAACACATCAAAAGGCAACACACACACACATATAACTAACTGAAATCAAATTATGGAGAAATAGATCTGACATATAGCTTGTCTTTATTTTATTTTAATTTACACAATCTCATACAGCTATGGCATTCCTAGTCGTTAACTAGCAACCAGAAAATGATAATAAGAATACCATGTACTGACATGCCACTCTCACAAAGTTCACAGACACTACACTTCAGAATCCAAAAACAAAACATCAAACCCAATGTGCACCTTCAACCCTTTCAGATGTCTTGTTGTTGTTGCTAGTTGCGAAGTTGCATCTGACCCACTGCAACCCCATGGACTACATTCCTCCAGGCTCTCCTGTCCTCCACCATCTCCCAGAGTCCACTTAAGCTCATACTGACTGCTTCAGTGACTCCATCTAGCCACCTCATCCTCTGCTGCCCCCTTCTTCTTTTGTCGTCTCAGATGTCTTATGGAATGTCAATTGCGCCTGCATTACTTTTGCTACATTAAACGTATGCAATGATGATCATATAATTGTACATTGTTAATTAGGAGCATTCAGCTAATAGAACCAACTTGTCTTGTGAACAATCAATAAGAAATAAAACAAGGGCACACTGTCAAGAATCAATTTCCTTGTCTGTAGATCTTTATTGTGTGTTGTATTCTTCCTCATTGACCACTGTGTTGGGTTAGGTATTTATATATAACTGGAGTTTCAATGAAGGATGAATCGGAAGGCGCCTTCTCATATAGCTCCATCATATAGTTAAGCAGATTGGAGCAATGTCTTTATGCTTACAGGATATGTGCATGTTTAGAATTACTAGTGCAACTCCTCCAATTTGAAAAAAAAATATTTATTTGATATAGGCTTACTGCTATATAATATGAAATACCACCATCATTACACATATAAATATCTGCATTAGTAGACATAAAACTCACTGACTGATTTAATGGATTAGTCTTAGAATTTTTTTTTCTTGTCATTGAAAAGGTGTTTACATTATTGATGATAATTCTTTCTAAATTTGGAAAGACAAATTAATAGTAACAATGATATGTAATTTTATGCTGTTTTTTTTCAAGTGCTCAAAATGCATAATAAATTTGTTAATGATCCCAAACTTGTACAAACGATTAGATGAGCTTATTGCTAAGTCCTTCAAAGACAGAGGATGTCTTTGTCAGTGGCTAAAATTAAAGGTGAATGGATTGCTTTAAGCTACTTAATCAATTTATATCTAGAGATTTGAAGAATCAATAAATTAGTGAATTCTTCCTGACTCACTGTGTTGCATGCACACAGGCAAATAGGTCAACTAGATTTCAATCCACAAACAAAAGGTAAATTCAGATGAAGTTGTATTTGCAGAAATGCAGCCATGCAAAACTTGGGCAAGCAGATGTTCTGGTGGTTATATAAAAAGTTATGCCATCATAATGCAGAGGTGTTTTGTGCAGTGGAATGATTTGACAGAGCTCCTCTAGGATTTTTGTTCTGGCCAAGTAATGCTACTGTATAGTTTCCAAAGCTCGCACTCTTAAAACCCATGGCTGCTTAATCAGAAGACACACCACCCAGATGTATACACTGACACGATATTCCATTATACAACCACAGCCTCAAGCCTAAAGTTCTATTACAGTCTGACATGATTAAGCACTCATTTGTTCACTGAATCACTGATTCATAGGTAATTTACCTTTCAAAGCTACACTCTGGAATAAATGCACATATTCAGTAAATCTGAAGAATTGCTTAAATGCTTTCCCTTAAATCCCTTATTCCCTTATTGCTTTCCCATAATGTAAATTATGAGAAGTCTGTATATATGAGAAAGAAGGATAAGAAATGCACCATTGTGAAGCTAAGTGTTTTTTTGTTTTGTTTTGTTTTGTTTTGTAACATCTATTTCACTTGAAAGAAGTAATCTGCCATGGGGCAGATTTTCCCATACTTGTAGTTGTTCCCAATATCTACAGTTTTTGTTTACCTCTACTTATCTTAATTATTATGTTTCTTGTATATATGTATATATCCCTATCCCCTCTTTAGTGCTCAAGGCATTTTACAATAAAACATAAAACAAGTAACTACAGCAATTTCAAGAATAATTATGAACAGATAAGAAAGCAGTTCTATAAACACATCAAAATACAACCAGGACAAGGCCTCTAAAAGCAAGAAGAGGCATATACACAAATGCAAAAGAGGTAATTTCTAGCTCTTTTTCTTCATGTTCATAATAGTATTAGCAGTATAAAGAAAAAGACATAAGTCTTGCTTTTAGGAAATTACCCGTTTGTAAAAGCACATGTAGGTATGGCAAGAATAACTTGCATTTTAATCATGCAAACCCATCACTGATAATGTATGTGGTGCTATTTGTTTCAACCAGGATGTGCCACTTACATTTCTGAGCAGGAGTGACAGCAGCAAATGTACTTACTCCAGATATAATTGGGTATTCCAGCAGCTGTACCAGCACTTGCTATCAAATACATAATGATCCAATCTAGTATGAATACACAGACTCAAGCACCAAAGACAAGTTAGATTTATTGAATATTTTTTATGTTTTTTAACCTGAGCATCCCTTGGGGATAGGAGGTGCAATTAATTTGAACTTATGATACCAGAGAATCTAGTGCCAGGATTCAGTCACTGGGAGAGAAAGTGGCAATGGCAACCTAGCTTGAGGGTGTCCAAATCATGTGAGAGGCTTTAACATTTGGCCATGGCAGACTTCCCAAGCCAGGGCTATTTTCTCTGGCACCTGCTGTGTATAAGATGCATGACACTTCCATTCTAAGGCTGAAATACCACAGGATTTTTCTGGTTGATTTTGTTCCATTCCCCCTTTCTGGTTTCAATTGTTTGTTTTTAGTGGTGGCAATGGGTGATTTTGGGATGGGGGCGTGTGTCAAATTTTGGCATTTTTGCAAAAAGGGTTATTTTGGCAATCTGGCACAAGTGCATGCAACTGAATGTCTGCCTGTCCGGTTTGTCCCCCACAGAGGTGCATTACCTTCTTATAAATATCCTTGTTAATTTCAATCTGTCTATGCACTACTTAACTGAGACCAGCAGAGCCACATCCAATACTTGTCAAAGTTATTCATTTAATTCTTCATTTTGGCACTTCCAGAGTGAAAAGTGGAGGTGGGCATTCAGTAACAGTGGGATTTCCAAGTTCAGAGGCAGAACACCTCCAATTGTTAGTAGCTAGGGGGCAACATAGCTGGGCACTGTGGAAAATAGAATACTTGGCTAAATAAATTAATTGATTTGATTCAGAAGGGTCCTTCATTTCATGACCACAACAAATACACACACTGCGTGCATGTTTGTAGCATTTTTATTTGAATATATTCCAGAGAAGTCTTATAACCCTTGTTTATCCCTGCCTTTAAGATGATTCCCATTTTGGTTTTAACCAGAAGTTCTTTATGCACCTAAGGAGACCATAGACAATTCCATTCTATTCTCCAGACTGACAATCCAGATTTTAATTCACTCTGTATTGGCAAATTAAAAACAATGCACCTTCAATTTAATTAAACTTAGTCACTTGTAGGGTTAGATAGGGAGAAAGTGGTAGCATCCAGAATATTAAAGTTTATTGATAGCTGCAAGTAATGATATCCACTGGACCATCATTGGCTACTAGTAGTGGCATGTGGCCTATGAGACTATTTATGGGATCAGTGAAAACTTGTCTCTGAATGCCAGCATCTGGGAAGTAGCAATGTGAGAGGGACCTTGCTCTGAAGGACTTCATAGACACCCATGTGACTTCTGTGAGAAAGAGGATTTGAGGTTAGATGAGTCTTTGTTCAGGTCCAGCAAGGATTTTCTAATATTCATTCTTAATTATGTGCATTTCTCTGTCCATGGTGCCACTTAATTTGCTTTGTTTACAGAAGATTAGCATACCTCTTGAATAGGTATGCATTTTGTGGGAAAAACAGGGATAGATTTTATATTCACTAGCAGTCACTTCATACACCCAAATGAACAGGTTTACCATTAAGCAATGTGCACACTGCCTTAGGGTTCACAAATAAAGGTGATTAAAAACAGTTTTCCTTTCTTCCTTTTCTTTTGTAGTAAAGTGTATGAAAAAGAAATAGTGACAGTGAATTATTCAAACAAGCTGGAATCCATGTGGTACTTTCCAATTGTTGCATAAGCTGGCCCATAAGCTGACCCCTGCCTGTGTGACTTTTTATGTGCATGAGTGTACACATTCCTTTAACTTGATTTGTGGTTCAGCATATATGTTTCTTCTCTGCTGATCTGTGCTTTGGGTATAGGATCTCATCACCTCTCTAACTGAAGCATGGGAGAGTCTCCGTAGCAAGGATTTGCAACTCAAAATTTATGAATTCCAGGTAGTTTTGAACACAGGCACACCTCAGTTAAGTGCTGTCTGGATGAAAGCGTGTGGTCGTGCAGAGACCAGGGAATACACCAGTGATGTCCTCTTTGCTTTCTTTCAGCACGCAGACTTCCTTATCTCCATGCTTGCTAGGTGGCTCTTAGCAAATTGGTCCAATTTCTCAGTTCTGTGCATGCATGAAGACTTACTTGCTCACCCATGGAACTGCTGCCATGATAGTTGTAGATGGCACATTGTAGCTGCTCATCTTTTAAAACAGAGGCCTGGTTCAGTGCTGATGGTGGTTGTGGGCAGGCTGTGAGAATGCCCACATGCTATTCTTTATGGATCCCAGCCAATGCACCAGGGTTCTGTGTTCCTGACCAGGCTAAGCACCAATCATTATCTCAATCATCTTTGCCATCGTCGTCATGGTGTCATAAGTACAGGTTAGGTGACAAGTGGCTGGAGAGCAGCACTTGTGAAAGGGACCTCGGGGTATTGGTTGACTGCAGGCTAAACATGAGTCAGAAATGTGATGGGAGAATGCCACACTTGGTTGCATAGCCAGAAATGGGACTTCAAGATTCAAAGAGGTATTACTACCAATCTATAAGACTCTGGTGAGCCCACAACTGGAGAATTGTGCTCAGTTTTGGGCCCCTCATTACAGAAAGGATATAGCCAGGTTAGAGTCATTGCAGTGTAGGGCCACAAGGTTGGTGGCTGGTTTGCAGGGGATGGGGTATGAGGTGAGACTGAGGGAACTGGGTCTCTTCAGCCTGGAGAAGAGGAGACTCAGAGGGGATATGTTGGCGACATACAGGTATGTGAGGGGATGTCACATGGAGATGGGTAGAGATCTGTTCTCCCCTACAGAGGAAGGCAGGAGACGCTCCAACGGAGCAAAGCTCAGGGAACCAAGGTTCCATTTGGATGCCAGGAAGCACTTTCGGACAGTTAGGGCTCCGATGGTGTGGAATGGGCTTCCACGAGAGGTTGTTGAGGCCCCATCGGTGAGGGTGTTCAAGGATAGGCTGGACATGCACATGGTGGGCATGTCGTGAGCAGAGCCAGCTGGAGCCAGGGGTCAGACTAGATGGCCCAAGAGACCCCTTCTGACTCACTCTGTTTCTATGTTGTCATCATCATCATCATCATCATCATCATCATCATCATCAGTTTATTCCTATGCTCCTTTTGCATTGAAAAAATCATGTTCAAAACAATTTACAGAAACATCATAAAATACATAGTGCAATAGATTTTTATCAGGAGTCCTTCTACATCTAACAAAACACATAAGCTTGATCATAGATAGATAGATAGATAGATAGATAGATAGATAGATAGATAGATGGTTAGAATACATTTTTTTCAAAATATACAAAGGAACATTTACAATTTATGTGTCTAAAAAGTACTGAGGCATTCATTACAAGGTTATGCTTTTCCCATAAAATGTTGCCAAGCTTTCTTCACATCTTTGTTGCGCAAGGTATATAT
Organism: Varanus komodoensis; assembly: GCF_004798865.1. Lineage (NCBI taxonomy): Eukaryota > Metazoa > Chordata > Lepidosauria > Squamata > Varanidae > Varanus > Varanus komodoensis. Next base: position 1,248,043 of record NW_025336248.1, read on the forward strand.
AATAGGATTTAAAAGTGGAGTTAAGATGCTATACATCAGGGGGATCAGACTTACATGAGCTGATGAATTAGTAGAAACAGGTCTTGAGTAGTTAAAGATGGCACTACCATAGTATAGAAGCACCACAGTGAGATGGGAAGAGCAGGTGGAGAAAACCTTTTGTCTACCTTCTGAAGAGCGTATCTTTAAGACAGTCGAAATTATATATGCGTATGAAAGAAGGATGCTTATAAATGGTGCCCAAGCCATGAGTAAACCAATGTAAAGCAACAGCATTTGGCTGAGGGAGATGTTCCCACATGAGAGCTTCAACAATGGTGGAATGTCACAGAAGAAGGCATCTATTTGGTTGTTGCCACAAAAAGGCAGTCGGAATGCACAGACTGCATGAATGAGAGAGTTGAGGAAACCACCAGCCCAGCATGCTGAGGCTAGCTGGAGGCAAATGTTGTTGCTGATAATGAGTGTGTAGCGCAGTGGCCTGCATATGGCAATGTAGCGGTCAAAGGCCATGACTGCCAGAAGGAGGCATTCTACCCCCAAGAAAGAGAAGAACAGATATAGCTGGAAGACACAACCCATGTAGGAAATAGTGTTTCTCCCTGAGAGAAGATGGTAGAGCATCTGAGGGACTGTGGTGGTAGTGTAGCAAATATCAAGGAAAGAGAGGTTACCTAGGAAGAAATACATGGGTGTTCTGAGCTTCTTGTCCAGTATGGCTATGCTGATAATGAAGGTATTCCACAGCAGAGTGAGCAAATAGATGATCAGGAACCCTCCAGAAAGTAAATTCTGGATGTCCTCCAGAGCTGAAAAGCCCAGAAGAATGAATTCAGTCAACTCAGTCTGGTTTTGCAAGTCCATGTTTCAAACACAGGTACTATGAATATACAGAAAAGAATAAAAGCAGCAACAATTTTAGTGCTATTTTTGATTTGATTTCTACTATTTAATTGTTATATAAATAATTATATTATACACAGTAAACAGATATCACAGAACCATATCTATTTTAAGCAAGAAATGATCATACCCACCAAACTGATGTGGTACCATAATTAAGGTACTTGGTCCAATTTTTTAATTTTTAATTATTTTTTTCTAAAGTAGCAGTATTTTCCTGTGTAACATAGAAGGGATCAGTATAAAGAACGTATAAGATTGGAACATTACCTGGAATGGATGAATTCAATATATAGGAAAGGATAACATAAACATTCCAACTATTTTTTTAAAATGGCATATTATGCACGCACCATTAGGCAAGGCATGCACGTCTGTATTTATAATCTATACCCTCCTGTCTTGAAGGCAGATTCTATAAAGTCCCTGTGGAGCAGTTTCTTTGTCATTTGGTCAGGCACATGTAGAAGGATTATGTTCTACCTGGCCACTTTTATGATGCATTTACATCAGACAGAACCCTGGTCCAGAACATAGCTAAATTATCACTTCTCAGCAGCAGAATGCATTAATTATGCACTAGCAGTTACATTTCCCATGTCAGTGATCAGGTGGACATTTTTTCTCTGCTGTCTTTTAAAATCAGAAAGACACCTGCATTGTCTAATTTTGTTAGTTGTTTTCCTAACCTGTAGTTTACAGTTGTTTTTAGTACCAGAATTGTTTTAATTGTGGACTTAACAAAATGGACACTTAAGATTTTACCTTATGTGTCATGCCTTAGTATTAATAGTTTTGGTTTTAATGTAAGTTAGCATATACGGCTTTTTATTGCATTATGATCTATGACTGCAACCATAAAGTCTTACTGCTATTGCATAGTATAGAAGTACCACAATGGGATGGGAAGATTAGGTGGTGAAAGCATTTGGCCTATCTTCCAAAGAATGTATCTTTAAGAGAGTTTGAGCTGTCTTAAACCATATCTTAATATGGTTTGATCTGTTTTATATTGGAGCTCTTTCAGATTGCTTTATTCTCAAGAAATCAAGACTGAATATATCCATTGAAAACAAACAATTGACTAAACAAACAATGGAATGAATTTATTATCCATCCCTATTTGAAGAATATTTAGCAAACTGTAAAAAGTTCTTTTCTTACCATAGGCAGAGATATGAATTTTCATGCTGATACGATTCATCCTATGCTGTGCAATAATTATGGCTATTTCATTTTATATGCTGCTAGCAACCTTTTGGGAAATTCTCCCAAAGGCAAAGTCACAATTTCACAAAATGAGGAATGTAGTGTGAGAAGAATCATCCCTGCATTGCCAGTTAAGTAGGTAGAAATATAAAAGGGGTATTGATTTCAGCAAGGGTGCAAACTGTAAGCTGGCCCAGAAGCCACTGCTTGTATTTTTGGGTGTGGGCATGTGTGTGCATGAGCACATGCACGCTCATGCACACATGCAAGGGTATTCTTGATTTGTAGGGTCTAAGGTGCGTATTCCTCCTCTGCTGATCTGTGCTTAGGGTATGAGACCTCACCATATTTCTAAAGGAAGCCTGATGTTTCCCTGCACAAATGACTTGCATCTCTATTTTTATGACTTCCAGATAACAAGTTGGATCTTAGAAAATCAGCAGCAGCCTTTGTAGTTAGAACTAGTCCAGACTTTGCCCTCTCAGGCCAGGTGAAAATGGTGCAGAGCATGAATGGCCCTTGCATTCTTGGGTTATGGGAGTCCATTTTTGGTTATTTAATGAATGACATAGGACTTCGTGTGTTATAGCATTGTATGGGATGCCCTTATCCTGGGGTAAGGATGATAAAAAATCACAAGATGTACCCTTTACAGTATAGAAGGTTATAGGACACATTGAAAGGCTTAAACAAGGAGGGTCAAGATATTATTTTCTCAAGGATGATCAGTTCAGATGCACACCACTTTACTTGATTCATTCTGGAATCAAAGAATTTTAAGCCATCCCTTTTTTGTACAGGGGAGGAGGGGTTACATGAAAAGGTGAGATTTTGAAGACTAAGAATGATATGAATAACTCCAGAAAGCCCCTTTGGGGATTTACAATGTGTTCTTCTCCGCTTAACCCCCTGAAGGAATTGGCCCACAGAGTAAAAAAAAACAAGCTCATGGTCAAACTGGACCTCCCATTTCTGTGAGCAAAAGAATTATGCAGTCAGATTTTCAGAATGAGTGTCTTTTTCCCATTAGGCATTCTGAATGCAAGTGTTTTATTTTGGATCTCAGAACAGGAAAGGGATATTAAGAATGTGTTAAATCAGAAACAAACTGGATGAAATAGTATATTCTGCCTCCCTGTATCTCTCTCTACGCCTGCCCCACTGGAACTGAGCTCTTGGTTCCATTTAGACTTCTAGTCAGTTGGGGAAAGAATGTGTCAACATTCCTCCACAACACAATTATGTATCTAGCTAGATACATCTGTTTCCTACTTCCTGAAGTAATTGGTGATATTACATAGAATCATCATTTTCTGTATGTTGTAATGGAATTCTGTGATCAGAACATGCATAAATTTGTGCTTAAGAAGAACATATTAGTGAAAATTTCACTAATGCATGCATTAGGGGAAACTGAATACAGAAAAATGTATATTTCAGAAAAGGGTTGCATGAAAGAGCATAAAATAATTCCCCCCGCCCCCATCCACCTATGGACTTTTAACTAAAGTAACACCAAGTGATGAGGAAATGGGATGGTGCAAACTTCTTTGAAAAGAGTGGAAGTAGTTGTTCATCTGTACTTGTTCTAAATATAAGTTTTTTCCTACAGCAAACTATAAGATACTTTGTAAAACTTTTAAAAAATGAAGGTACTTTTTTAACATGGGTATGTAAAGGTCATCTATTATTTGTTTATTTATGGAACAAACCTATGATGCTTAGGTAGAAAAAGACATTCTGGCTAGATCGTGTCAGCAGGCTTAGAACTTCTTTTTTTTCTAATCGTGCATAGTATTACATAGTTAATCATAAAGAAATGCCTAAGTGACACACAGTACAAGTTTTCATACATAGAGCAAGATTCCATTTCTGGAAATGCCTACTGCAAATGGTAAGAAAAGTTTTTAGTGAACATTAGTTGTAAAAAATGGGTACTACTAGTGTTGGGTTGGAACAAGGTGGGACCCATCCATTTAGCATTCACTGTCTTTCTCTTCTGCTTGGCCTAATCTTGGAAAGCAAGCCAAGCCAGGAGGAAGCTTGTGAAATGCTCACAAATGAAGGCTGTGCAATAAGCAACCTTCTTCCAGATCAAGTGCAGCAACACAACAAAAACTGCAATGGGTGGAGCAAAAGAGAGACTCTTGCTCAGCAGCTGCGTTGGGCTCCATACCTGGTGAGCCCCATGCAAACAACCGTCTTCTATGAAAGCTGCATCAGCTGAAACAGAGGCTGCTGTATGTGGTGAAGAGGAGGGACGGTACTTGCACAGTATAGGGGGCTTGGTTCCCATAGAGTTCCCCATGAATGCTGGACATGTTTGCCAGGAACTCAGACTCTTGGCTGCGACAAAGCAGACTGGAATCCATGGAGGCAAAAGCAGGGAAACCAACATATTCCCACCCCAGAACAGATTCCTCACATCTCCTTAGATGCTGCATCTGTGATAGTAACAGCCATATTTTGAGCCACAATAAAACTAGGATGTGTGAGGAATCTGTTTTCGGAATTCCTGGGCTCAGCTGCCCAGACTCCAGCCTGCTTTCTCATAACTATGCGTCCAACTTCCTGGTGAGAGTGCCAAGTGTTCACATAGGTGCAAGCCAGGAACTGAGGTTGCCAATTGTGCAACTGGGGTTTCATGAGCATTCTTGGTGACAGGACCAATCATGGGAGGACGTCTGAACTGAAGAAGGATGCATTCTGTGGAGCTTTGTCACACCACTCTGATAGACTAGACTTCCAAAATCTTGGACATCATCAAGAGGGCAGTTTAGTGATTAGACTCAATTGGCAGTCTCCTCAGTTGCCTGTTTCTGAGTTGCTTACTGTTTTGTAAACAAATACCAACACCTTAAACTGGAAGCATACAACCAACCTTCAACATGCATGTAATATGCTGGCAGGAAGTTGACCTCATTGTCCATTTGAACTGCACCAACTTTGTGGACAGCAGTCATCCAACATTGGTTATCCTGTATGGACATATCTACTCCTTTGGAACACTTGTGTTTCATTTCCCTTCCTTTGATGTTCATTGAATGCCTGTGCAAAAGATCATTTTCTCTAGTGGCACCTAAACTGTGATGCTTGATTTCAAAGAGTCTTACAGACTCTTTCACAAATGGGATTCAAATGACAGGCTTAAAAGACAATTCAATGGCTCCCCGAAAGGCATCTGGGGAGGAGGGGAAATACAGGTTACAGCAGGTTACTGTGGATCTTCTCCTGATGGACAGAGCTACACGCATGGAGAGGAGGGTCTTCTTGTTAGACGCCATAGTTTTTCCTATCTGACCATTCTGCTTTTTCATTAAGCTTGTATGAAATGCAGTTGAATCTGTAAGGCTGTGTAATGTTGGAGCCCTCTAATGTGATTTATTTAGTGGCTCGGTTATCATGTTTTTCTGGGTGGATTAAAAAAAAAAACACATTTCCCTTTTCTCCAAGGTAGCTATTTCTGCTTGGAAGAAGGTAGGCTCACATGACTTGAAATGCAGCCAGTCTTTTCAAGTGACTTATGTCAGGGGTAGGTACATGCTGAGCTTCATTTTTTGTAAGTATGTAATCATATCATAGGATAAGTGCACACGTGTCTGTCTACAACTTGTAGGAAAGAGACAGGGACAATAAAGGAGACATATGTTTTTTATATGAACTTAACTTTGTTAGCTCTATATTTTGAACTTTTCAAAGACATGAGTTACGATGTTATTTCAAATCCAAGAGAACACAGGTGTAGAAATAAATAGATCCTAGGAATGAAATAAAATTTCATTTATGTTTACATTAAGATACAGCCCAAAATAATATTGTACAAAATATTCAACTCTTCCCCATCATGCTTCGCCAAGCTTTCTTCACATCTTTGTTGCGTAAAGTATATATAACAGGATTCAACAATGGAGTCAAGATACTGTACATTAGTGGGATCAGTTTTCCATTCACTGATGACTGGGAGGGAACAGGCCTCAGGTAGGTGAAAATGCAACTGCCGTAATAGAGAAGAACCACAATAAGATGTGAAGAGCAGGTGGAGAAAGCTTTTTGCCTTCCTTCTGCAGAACGTATCTTCAAGACAGTTGAAATAATGCAAACGTATGAAAGTAGGATACAGAACATGGGCGTCCAAGCTATGATTAGGCCAATGGAGAGCAAAAGTGTTTGGTTGAGGGAAATGTCTCCACATGACAGCTTCAGCAGTGGTGGGATGTCACAGTAGAAAGCATCTAGGCGGTTGTCTCCACAGAAAGGCAACTGGAAGGCAAAATGTGTGTGCACTGCTGAGTTGAGGAAGCCACCAGCCCAGCATGCCATGGCTAGCTGGAGGCAAGCATGTCTTCTGATAATCAGTGGATAGCGCAGAGGGTGGCAAATAGCAACATAGCGGTCAAAAGCCATCACAGCCAGAAGGAGGCATTCAATGCCAACGAAGGAAAAGAAAAAATACAGCTGGAGTACACAGCCCACATAAGAGATGCTGCCTCTGTCTGTGAGAAGGAAATCCAGCATCTGGGGAATTGTGCTGGTAGTGTAGCAGATGTCGAGGATGGAGAGGTTGCCAAGAAAGAAGTACATGGGTGTTTTGAGCCTCCGGTCCACCATGGCCAAGATGATAATGAAAAAATTCCACAGTATTGTGAATAGATAAATGATCAAGAATCCACTGAAAAGCAAGAGCTGTATCCCCTGCAGATTTTTAAAACCAAGGATGATGAATTCTGTAATCATTGTTTGGTTTTGTACCTTCATGTCAGACCTCAAATGAGGTAAATTTCAATGTATAAAAAATGTAAGTTTATCAAGTGTCACATAGGAGAAAATACATCAAAACTTTTGATTCAGCAGTTTATGGACAAACCCATAATAGGGTAACAATCTAAGATTCATCTTTGATCAAACCAGTGGTCTATTTTTTTCCAGTTTCTTGTTTCTAGTTTTGGCTGTTCACGTACTTCTAGGAATGTTGCAAACCAAGCACGAAGTCAGCAGCTTCCACTAGGGCATTCTTTGCTTTTGTAATTTACTCTCTAGAAGTATGCTTCCTCTGATCATGCTGCTTCCAGAGAAATTGCACATATGAATTTTATTCATTAATCACACACACACAAGAAAAATATTTGACATGGATTAGCAATAGGAATCCTTCCCCACACCCAAAGAATACATTTTTGTTAGTATTTATATCACTAATGCCATATGCAGATATTTGCAGGTGGTATTTATTCTTCTGGATGAAGAGCATGCCTAAAATGTGATGTATTTTCTCACAGACACCACCACCACCACAGTTCAACCAGGACTATGCACTGATCAACTGTCCAAGGGCAAGGCTATCAATAGCTACTTGTCCTGATGTCTGTATTCTAGCACAGTCAGTATCCCTCTGTGCAGCATTTTTGTTAATCTTTGTATCACTAACACCATATGCAGATATTTGCTGGCAGTATTTATTCTTATGGATTGGTATTCTCAGTTATGCTCAGTTCTGCCTCTCCCTCTCCCTCTGTGTGTGTGTGTGTGTGTGTGTGTGTGTGTGTGTGCACGTGTGCATATGTGTATCGCCTCATACCTTATACCAGCCTTCCCCAAAGTAGTGTCCTCCATATATTGTGGACTACACCTTTTATCAGCCCATTATCAACTTAATGGTTAGGGATGATGAGCATTGCATTTAAAAATGTGGGGAAGTTGGGGAAGGCTGCCTGATACTGTGAGATCATGGTATGACCATGTTGCTATTACTTCAGTGCATTCTATGTCAAATGTGTAAAAAATTGACTGACCAGATAGAAGAAGGACTTGGATCCAGTCTGAGTTCAAAGTCAGTGCATTTTTGTGCTGCGAAAAAGAAATGTGCACAAATATACTGATCAGTAGAAGAATGCTTACATTTTAAACATGCACAGTTGCTGCATGCACTTTGAAAAATAAGTACAAAAATGTTTCTGTGAGAAGGGGAAAAAACTGGCAGTCTAATTAAGACATGAGTTGGAATGAACTTTGAGGTAGAATCTGAAGAACTTCACTGAGTTCATGTTTTGCTGAACACTGTTAGGGCTCAGCCCCCCATAATGCAACACACACAAGCCAGTGTACTTCCAGTGCGTACAAAGTCTGGAGCCAGTCTTTGTCTCATTGAGCAACCCTCTTAAGTTGGATTGTTGACTGTTCGATGTCAGCAAGTCTATGGTATGGGAATAGTAACTATTACATTTAACTCCATAATGGGTGAACTCAGTGCTTTTTTTGTAAAATAAAAAAAGGTGCCGGAACTCACGTAGCAGCAGGCAGTAAAGCACACACACCAATCCCAAGCCAAGCAGTTATCTCTCACTATCAGATAGCAGACACAAAAGCAGCCTGCAGGCACAATGTTAATGATGTTTGCTGCTAATCTGCTACACCCTTCAAAATCACTTCGTAAAATCCATTAAAAAAAGGTGCCGGAAAGCTGTTCCGGTGCGTTCTATGACAAAAAAAGCCCTGGGTGAACTAGATAGCTCATACTTCTTTTCACTTCGTTTTTGCCTGCCTCAAATCTTTGCTTATTTGATAAATAAACAATAACATAACCAAATGTATGACCTATGTATAACCAATATAGACACACACAATAAAAACACATCAAATAATTGGATTCATTTTTGAAAATAGCATTTGTCTTACTCATGGATGACAATGCAAAACACACAGACACACAAATACGCTGCTACACACATGCAACTTCCATAAATAATGTGATCAGATTTGCATCCAGCTTCAGATTTCTGTTACATCCCTACATTGTCCAATCCTCTGTATTAATTAAGACACTCACAAATAACGAACTCTGATTCTCCATTCTTTCTCTCTTGCTTTCTCTCTATGTAATCATTGCAAAGACATGGTACACGAGAGGACAGTGAAGATCACTTAATGTATAAATCCTTACTTGTTTCATTATGACATAGCCAGATGGCTATTCATTAGTAGGGCTTACTCCAACATTTTTGCCTGCAAACATTTGCTCCCCCACTCATAAAACATTCCTGTGCTTACCTGAGAAACCTTGGTCTTTCATATTGAGTCTGTGTTGTGCATGGACTTCACATTTGTTATTCATATACACGTTCAATATGCTTTTGGGAATTCTCTACCCCAAGAGCTTTCCTAGACTAAAAACATTCCCAGAAATAATTGAGGTACTTTAGGTTAGTCAAGAGCATCCAAACTCAGTCTTACATACAGGTCCTGTGTGTTCTAAGTTAAAGAAACTTTCAATTGCATAGGCCAGCCTTGCCCAACTTGTTGCCCTCCTGATGCTTTGGACTACATGGGGAAGCGTTGACTCACATTCATGTGCTCCAAGTGCTGTATCATTTGGTGGGATTTTTTAAACAATAACAAATTGTCTTTTCAAACTTGAACAAGTCTCACCCTGAACTAGATTTGGGATATGCATATGTATGGAAGCTGGTGGCTGCCCAACTGGATGAAGCCCATGCCTGAAATGTCATATATCTGCTCATAGACACCACCGCCACCACTGTCACCAATTCAACCATGAGGGCCATAGCTACTTGCCCTGATGTCTATATGCTAGCACAGTCAGTATGCCGATGTACAGCCATTGTGGGCAACATGGGCAGGAGGGCACAGTTCCTCTAATATCCTGCTTGTATATTCCAGTGGGTATCTGGTTGGTCACTGTGTGAATAGAATGCTGGCCTAGTGGAATCTTTGCTGTAGCTCTCTTGCATGGCTCTTTTATGTTCTTACGATGGATTTCAGCACACTTGTGCTGAACAGCTGACTGATGAAAACTGCAAGTTACCTGAAACAGCAACATGTGCATGGCCAGGATTGCACACATTGGGCCAGGAGTCTTATTTAGAAATATATATATATATATATATGCATAATTCAGTAGACCTTCCTGCTTTATCATTAGTGATCCTCTTCATCCATCTGTCAAGGACTCAACAGTAGGAATATATAAGAAATTCATTTCAATTTACAAATCATCTGAACATGCTCTCCCTCTTAGGGATAAGGTCCGCAGCTTAGGAGTACTCCTCAACCCGGAGCTTTCTTTGGAAGCTCAGGTGACAGTGGTGGCGAGGAACGCCTTCCTTCAGCTTCGGCTGATTAATCAGCTGCGCCCCTACCTGGAGTACGACTGCCTGGTGACAGTGACACACGCGCTGGTGACTTCCCGCCTTGACTTCTGTAACGCGCTTTACGTGGGGCTTCCCTTGAAGATGGTCCGGACATTTCAATTGGTTCAAAATAGAGCTGCCAGGTTGCTGACGGGGATGGGGCGTTATGTTCACATGACTCCAGTCCTCCGTCAGCTTCACTGGCTTCCCATTGAAGCCCGGGCCCAATTCAAGGTGTTGATTATGACCTATAAAGCCCTAAACGGCTTGGGTCCTGGCTACCTGAACGAGCGCTTACGTCCGTATATGCCCGACCGCCCTTTGAGATCTGCGGGAGAGTCCCTTCTCCGGGAACCCTCCATGAAAGAAATTAGGAGAGTAAGTACCCGGAGGAGGGCTTTCTCTGCGGTGGCACCCAACCTATGGAATTCACTCCCCAAAGAGGTCCGCCTGGCACTGTCGTTACTGGTTTTTCGGCGCCAGGTAAAGACCTTTTTATTTAAACATCATTTCAATTGTTAAAACATATGATCTGGCCAGGGCAACTTCTTCTTCCTTCTCTTTCTCCTCCTATATTTTTATTTTGTACCGATAATTTTAATTTTATATTTGTAAATCAATGTATTTTTTGTATTTTTGTATTTAATGGTAATTTATTATGTACTATTGTATTTCAATGTATTTTATCATGTTGTAAGCCGCCCCGAGGTTTCGGCAAGGGGCGACATAGAAATGTTAATAATAATAATAATAATAATAATAATAATAATAATAATTGGTATAAATGTAAACACGAACATGACCAGGAGTGCAATTATTGGAAAATGCTCACGTACTGCTATATTTGTGAAAGCGTTTAAAATAAAATTTAAAAGACATTCTTCAACATGTTAGTGTGTGCATGTGTGTGTTTTCATTCTTCAATCAATAGCAGAGAAGTACACATTTATTCACATTCAGAACAAGCACTTGATGACAAATGAAAATGGGAGTGAGTTTGTTAGTCTCCCATTCCTGCTAGTAAGATTGATTCCTATATGTTTAGTTCTCACTGGATTGGCTGAAGTGGGATTCTTCTCCTTAATTTTTCTCTTTAAGTTTAGAGTTAATTATTTCTTTTTTATACTGCCTCACAGCCAGAGCTCTTTGGAGGTTTTTTATTTGAATGTGGTAATAATCCAGAGGAATGCCACCTACAGTTAAATAAGTAGCAAATAAAAGAGGAGAGGAGAGGAGAGGAGAGGAGAGGAGAGGAGAGGAGAGGAGAGGAGGGGGACAAAGCGTCTTGCATTTGAAAACTATCAACTATATGCCTCAGCCAGAAAGAAAGATCAAAGATAAATGCTTCAGAAAATCTCATTTCTTAATGAGCAGGATAGAAATTTTCATGAAGCAACAGTTATGCTGGACAATATCAATTACACAGGAAGAAATCAATATATTACTCAAACAGTTTGCAAAGGAGTAAGACTAGTGGTTTTATTTATTTATTTAAAACTTTTATATACCATCTACTACCAAGGTCTCAGGATGGTCTTACAATAGAAGAGCGGAACAAAGCATCCAAGCTGGTTGTCTATACTATAAAACCAGTGAAAGTGATACTTCCAGATATTCAAATTTCTCAAATTTTAGAATGGAAAGTGAACTGAAAAGAAAGGCAGGACCACAAATACGGATCTTTCTTGACATAGCCATTATTAGAAATATCAGAAATGCTGCATACTATTATTGGAAACTTCTTACTTTCTTATCTGTTGGCTGCTACGTGCTGAATATTTTGAATACCCCTGAAAACCTTGACTCTTTCAAGAAACCAATTTCTTTGCCATCAGCTTTTGCAGTGCCATCTTTACATCTTTGTTCCTTAGGGTGTAGATCAGCGGGTTAAGCATAGGGGAGAGAATGTTGTTAACAAGGGCAATCATTCTGTCCTTATTGAGAGAGTAGCTGGAGAGAGGTCGGATGTATGTAAAAATAGAGCTTCCATAAAAAAGTATGACAACAGTGAAATGAGAAGCACAGGTAGAAAAGGCCTTCTTCATCCCAGCTGAGGAGGTCATTTTCAGAATCCTCCAGATGATGTGAATGTAGGACATCATGATGCACATGACTGGTCCAAACCCCATTACAGGGCTACAGGCCAGCATTGCTGTGATGCTGTCAGAGGTGCCCCCACAGGAGATAGCTAGAAGAGGAGAGATGTCACAGAAGAAGTAGTTTATCTCATTGACACCACAAAAAGACAAACGGAAGGTGAAAATAATATGCACAGTGGCATTGAGTGAACTTGTCAACCAGGTAGCTGATACAAGCTGGGCACACATTTTCTGACTCATGACCACATGGTAGCGGAGGGGATTACAGATGGCGACATACCGATCATAAGCCATGACACCCAACAGAATTGTCTCAGTGCCAATGAAAAACACAAAGCAGAAGAGTTGTGCCTGGCATCTTTCACTAGAGATGGTGTTTCCCCCTGAAATCAAGAACACTATTATCTGAGGAATGGTGGTTGTAGTCTGGCAGAGGTCCAGGAGGGAAAGGTTGCTCAGAAAAAGGTACATGGGGGTTTGAAGGCATGGTTCCAAGCAAATAAGTAAGATGATCAGAAGATTCCCCATTACTATAAAAAGGTAGGCAATGAGCATAAATCCAAGAAGGATGAAACGCCATTCACTAAGGTCTGAAAATGCCAGAAGGATGAATTCTGATGGAACAGTGTCATTACTGATATCCATTGTGTTATTTTAAATAAATATTTTTCTGTAAATGAAAATGCACAAATTAATGAATGCAATAGGAAACAATGATACAAACCATTGAGCATTTTTTTAAAAATTGGAAACAGAGAGATTCTTTGGCTCTTATGCGGAGTTTTGAGGGCCGCAATCAGTCCCAACTCTGACCCTGTGCTGATGTCTCCCTCCCCACCTTCACAACTGGTGCACCAGCTACTCCACTAGCTTGCCAAAGTGACCTAGGACAAGGGACTTAAGGGGTATTCTGTGGCAGTACAGGAAGCGGGGGGGGGGGTTTGGCAAGCACCACTGACAGATGGAGTTTCCTGGTGGTGCTTCATCTTCCTTAACTTAATGCGTCTTAAACCCAAGAGAGCCTCCTAAGGTGAACATGCAAGCTCTCTGGTTTTACCGTTTCTCAGCCTCACCCTGACATTAGGCTGAGTGAAGCCCCATCCTCAGACTGCAGGTGCAGAATCTGGGTGGGTGACAGGAATGGCTCTAAGATGGTGGAGGAGAGAGCCTGGGGCACACAGCCAGCTCTGCACTGCCCCAGCCAACCTGCTGTCTTCATGTGGAGTGGAGGTTGCGGTCCCATTCCCAGCATTAAAGGGGACGTTAACTGGCTACAGTTAATGGGCTCTTTTTAGGACTTCTCTACACAACCCATTTTTTGTGATAATTCACACGTGGACATTGTGGGGCCTTTTCACAGTGTTGTCCTCATGCCATGGCTGTCCCACTCTGCATCTCCTGCTTTTTCTCTCAACAGGGAAAATGTGGCATGATTTTTTATTATTGCTTGGGGAAGGTCTTGGTGGCAGCAGAAATCCAATGTCTGCTGCACATCTTGAGGAAAGGAGCAGGGGAGATATGGGGGGTGGGGGGGGTGGGTAAGGCCACAAAGCATCCAAGAAGCCTAAGCAGTGGCTTCCCTGCCTGCCTACTCCCATGTCTTCACTCTCCCTTTCTTTTTGAAGAAATAAGGGCTGCAGTGTCATTTCAAACTTTCCTGATTGCATCCTTTGCCCTCTGCTCAGGAAACTACTAGTTGAAACCTATGTCCATGTTGAAGTTAATCAGATTATCTTCATTGGTCTTCCAAGTAAATCAAAGAGTGCAGGTAGCTAACTGGAGGTTGGGGGGGGGGTGTCTGCAGGGGATATGGCTGTTCTTGCTTCCTTTTGGGTGGAGCAAATGATAGCTGTAGCAAATGAGTCCCCCCCACCCCCCGCTTATCAAGTGTGCATCTTAGTGGGAGGCTTCCTTTCATGAAGAAATAAGAAGAAACTGCATGGGAAACTCTGCCCAAGACATAGTGGAGTAAAGGGCTCCTTGGCCGTGTTTTCAAGGACTGCAACCACAACCCTTCTCAGCCAAGTCATGGCATCTGGATTTTTCGGCAGGAAGGGGGCAAGGGCAAGGGAGAGGGGCATCACAACCAGTTAACTATGATTTTTCTGCCAGTGTAGTTATGTTGTACTTCCACGGTGATGCATTTCAAGTTCTATCCACCTAGTAGAGGCTTTTAAAGACTTTGTAGCTGTATTCAGATGGAGGGAACAAATGCAGAGACACAGGTTTAATGCAGGAGAAGAGCATAGTGGGGCAGCATGCAATAAAATCTTTGGGAAAAGAAGCACTTGATGGTGCATGGTGGGTGGTGATGTCTTTGGGGTATCACTGGTCCCATCAAAACTATACATCAAGCGTCCCATATAGTTGCACCCTCTCTTCTTTGCCCTCATTAATTCAGGCTAAATAGCACATGATTTATATTTCCTCTTAGCCAAGCTATGCGGTGTGAGTGCTAAATCTGAGTTCAGGTTAATTTTCATGTCAATTCAGTTCAAACGCTAAACATTTTTCCTTACAAAGAACTGTGCATTTGAAATTTAATGCTCCATTAAAACTATATATTCCATTCTGCGAATTTTCCATTAAGCTAGAAGAACTGTACAGCTAAGAAATTAACATTTTACATCCTTTAAAGTGAGTTCAAACCTAGAGTACACAGGGAGAGAGAAACAGAGAGCGAGAGCGAGAGAGAGCGAGAAGAGTTCTCACAAAAACCCTTTCCTTTGCAGCAGTCCTTGCAGGAAACCAAACAATAAGTATTTTACCTCCTTTCAAGTAAATATGTCCCTCCTTGGGCTATTGTACAGCTTAGAAAGTCTCCTCTTCTTCCTCATCCAAACTGGGTTTGTGTCTATAGTGCCAATAGATAGAAGGCAAGTTCTTACTAAAGACTTCTGTTAATGGGAGTTCAATGTTTTATCCTTGCTTAAGCACAGACATTCTCCCTGGTGCTTTTATACATTTGGAAACAGCTTCACTAGGTCTCCTGGGTGTCCATGTGTGCATGTATGTGTGCCCTCTTGTAGCTGGGGACAGGATGGTTGAACAAAGAATTGCTCCAGAAGAACAAAAGCCAGAAAAATGCCAGTAGTATAGCTATGGTGAATGATAATACTTGCCACTGAAAGCAAATTTGATCAGAAGAAATACTTTTCAGAAATTAGGAAATGTGGAAAATCCGGTAGGCATTTGTCTCCTGACATGTCAGGAAAAAGAAGGGCAGGGACATGGGCGCCTATGGAAACCGCACCCTCCATGACGCTCCAAAGTTGCTACTGCTTAGATCACCATGCAGAGGTTTGAAAGGGATGCTCTTTGATTAGGAACCCTGTGATAAGGCACTGCATGTGGATGGAAACAAGAACCCTGATAAGGAATTACAAACTATGGCTGGGAACAAGTCACTGTTTAAATCCAAATTGATAAAGCCCTGCTAAATGATTCACCCTGATTTGATTTTGCTTCACCCACCTTCCCAGATGAGGATGGGGAATAAGCATATCCTTTTTCTTACAAAAACAAAACAGAACAAAACAAAAAGCAGAGTGCAAAGGCCGCTCTTTCACAAACAAACAAACAACTTGAAATTCATCTAAAATTTGGGAGTCATTAACCCTCCGGAAGGGTTAAATACCCAATTAAATTTCCAATTTTGCCAAAATATTTCCTTAAATTTTCTTTTACTACTACTATATAGTAACAGCCCTCTGTAATGTTTGGTGTAAAATTTTGTGGATGCAACCTGCTCTCTCTGCCTCTGCCTCTGCCTTACTATAGCAATTCCTGCTTCTCTACAGCATTTGCCCATACGAGCAGTAGAATGTGATATGAACTGAATATATAAAAGAACATTCTTGTGATACAATCAGTGGAGGAAATGATCTGAAGCCATATTTGCGTTTCCAGTTCCCGGTCAGGGATAACACTTGAATTGAGATTTTGGAGCTCCAAACCCCCTCTCCCGCACATCCTTCAAAGTGTGTGTGTCTGTGTGTGTGTGTTTTCATTCTCCAATCAATAGCAGAGAAGTACACATTTATTCCCATTCAGAACACGCACTTGATGACAAATGAAAATGAGAGTGAGTTTGTGAGTTTCCCATTCCTACTTGTAAGATTGATTCCTACATGAGGTACCCCACCAACGGCATATCATTCCTGCCTTCACTGTGCATAAGAGGATTCAGATGCAGCTCATGCCCTAGACAAGACACAGTATCAGTGATCTCTGTGTAACTGTATACCTTGACTTTTATCTAGACAACCATATTCAGCCACCCGGATAAAACACCAAGGATGGAACTGAAAAGATCCTGGGGTGTAAACTTGATTCCATGAAAGTGCTTAGCCCCAGCCTCCTCCCCTCCCAAACACAACTTTTACTCCTCTATAGAGCACCTTTTCAGCCAGTACAATTCTCTCCCTGCCTTCTGTGAAGAGATGAAACTGGGATTGGACCTTCAGTGTCCTAACTCCCAGAGCACAGGAACTAGGATCTTCCTTCTGCAGGTGGTAGGGAACATCCACAAGAGGCAACGTTCTACTCACAGAAAGTCCTTCTGCCAGACTTTTGTGGATCTCCTTTTTTGCCCATACCTGTTCAGCAGAGCTCCCTGACTTTCTGTGTGGCATTTTAGGAGTGCTGAGGGCTTGTTGAGTGTCCTTGAATGGAGAAGGTAAGGGAGACTACTTCCGCCGGTACAGTTGCTCAAGTATCAATCTAGGTCCAACTCAAATTAATTATGTGAAACAAAGCAGGCATTACATCAAAGTTGCTGCAAAATCTATATATCTTACTCTTTATTTTTCCTTTCTCTCATGAATGTAAAGTGAGAGGCTCTCATCCAGATTGTCTGCACACCTGCAATTTTTATTGCAAGATTATGATCCAATCATTTTGCTTGCATTTCCTCTAATATATGTGCATTCTGTACATGGATTTGCAATACACAGATACATCTACAAATATCCAATATTGGTAAGTGTTTTGCTTTCAAAGAAATGGATCACAAAAGGTGTGAACCCCAAAGGAAAACTGCTACGGCTCACAGTCTGATATGGAACAACTTTCAAGATGGGCTTTGAAGGATGTCAGTGAACTCACTTCTGCTATTTCATTTGTAATTCTGCTCAAATATGTTCCTTGGTTGCACATTTCTTTAATATATTCATTTTAATATGATTTTTTAATTCATCAGAATTGCGTTACAAAATTCAGTCTATCAAAAGAAAGGTTATTGTTATTTCACACACAGTTTTAAGTAGTGTACATTTTATACTTTCATATCAATATTGACACTGAACTTATTGTTTTGTTCTACCATAACCACATCAAAATGACTAGGAGGGTCCACTATTGGGAGAAAGCAGGGGTGGCATTAGCAGCTAGGCCTGGATACATACACATTGTGTGAACACTTATTTTTCACCACTGATCACGACTGAACACCAATCATCATCACTGAAGACTATTCAGGGAAAACAAATTAGGATGGGTGCTCTCTTTGGAAAAGTTTGATGCACCTTTTCTGTTCTACCAAAAAATTATTAACCACATGCCTGATCCACAATGAGAGAGCAAAGATAATAAATGCTTCAGGAAATCTAATTTCTTAATGAGCAGGTAGAAATGTTCATGAAGCATCTGTTATACTGTATATAATTAATTGCACAAGAAGGAATTGATATACTACTGGAAGGGTCTACGAAGGAGTAAGTCTAGTAGTTTTGGCAGTGATATTTCCAGATGTTCCTATATCTCAAATTTTAGAATGGAAAGTGAACTGAAAAGAAAGGCACGGCCAAAACATGGACCCTGCCTTCACATAGCCAATATTAGAAATATCAGAATGCTACATAGTATTATTGGAAGCTTCTCACTTTCTTATCTGTTGAGCACTACATGACATGCCGGATATTTGGAATACCCCTAAAATTAAGTATCTTGACTCTTTCAGGAAGGCAATTTCTTCCCTATCATCTTTCGCAGTGCCATCTTTACATCTTTGTTTCTCAGGGTGTAGATCAGTGGGTTAAGCATAGGGGAGAGAATGTTGTTAAATAGGGCAATTATCCTGTCC
This sequence comes from Varanus komodoensis, assembly GCF_004798865.1. Lineage (NCBI taxonomy): Eukaryota > Metazoa > Chordata > Lepidosauria > Squamata > Varanidae > Varanus > Varanus komodoensis. The sequence goes on from NW_025336248.1 coordinate 1,266,480, forward strand.
TTATTGAGTGAGTAGCTGGAGATGGGCCGGACGTATGAAAAAAGGCAACTGCCAAAGAAGAGCAGCACAACTGTGAGATGAGAAGCACAGGTAGAAAAGGCCTTCTTCATCCCAGCCGAGGAGGTCATTTTCAGAATCCTCCAGATGATGTGAATGTAGGACATCATGATGCACATGACTGGTCCAAAGCCCATTACAGGGCTAGTAGCCAGCATTGCTGTGATGCTGTCAGAGATGTCTCCACAGGAGATAGCAACAAGAGGAGGGATGTCACAGAAGAAGTAGTTTATCTCATTGACACCACAAAAAGACAAACGGAAGGTGAAAATAATATGCACAGTGGCATTGAGTGAACTTGTCAACCAGGTAGCTGATACAAGCTGGGCACACATTTTCTGACTCATGACCACATGGTAGCGGAGGGGATTACAGATGGCGACATACCGATCATAAGCCATGACACCCAACAGAATTGTCTCAGTGCCAATGAAAAACACAAAGCAGAAGAGTTGTGCCTGGCATCTTTCACTAGAGATGGTGTTTCCCCCTGAAATCAAGAACACTATTATCTGAGGAATGGTGGTTGTAGTCTGGCAGAGGTCCAGGAGGGAAAGGTTGCTCAGAAAAAGGTACATGGGGGTTTGAAGGCATGGTTCCAAGCAAATAAGTAAGATGATCAGAAGATTCCCCATTACTATAAAAAGGTAGGCAATGAGCATAAATCCAAGAAGGATGAAACGCCATTCACTAAGGTCTGAAAATGCCAGAAGGATGAATTCTGATGGAACGGTGTCATTACTGATAATCATCTTATTAGCTTCATAACTTTTTTTTTCTGTAAACAAATACACAATGATAAAAACATAAGATTCAGAATACAGAAATCAATGGAGGCTGGTGAAAGAAAGCAGTGGCACAAACCAACATTTTTAAGAAGGAAGCAGAGTAATTTTCTGGCTTTGAGACAGTGTCTGGAGGGTCACAGTCAGTCCCAGCTCTCACCCTGTTCTGGTGTCTCCTTCCTCACCTTCACCACTGGTCTGGAAAGAACTGTACCAGTTACTCCACAAGGCTGCCAAAGTTACTTTGGAGAAAGGGTTTAAGGGGTAGTTTGTGGCAGTACCAGAAGGGGAAGGAAAAGAATCAGTACCACCAATATATGATGTGTCTTGGTGGTGCTTCAGCTTCCTTTCACCACCAAAGCACTACAGCGGGACAACTGAAATTGGCCATCCAGCTGCTTTGCAGGCAGGAGCATGGGGAGGTGCTCTTCTTCCCTGCATTTGATGTTTCTGATCCTTCCAATCTGGAAGATTACAGGCATCTGCAAAGGAAAGGACCCTAAGTCATATGCTTCCTAATCACCATCCTTTTTTCTTACCTGGAAGCAAAAACTGTGAAACTGTGGAGAACACAATAATACTAGGGAAAGTTAAAGACAGAAGAAAAGAGGGAAAATTAATTAAGAGATGGATTGATTCCATAAATGAAGCAGCCTTGAGTTTACAAGAGTGGAACAGGGTTGTCAGGGAAAGGATGATTTGGAATTCATAGAGGCACCATAAGTCAGAGCCAGCTTAATGGAATGTAGCAACTTGTAATAGCATAACATTCTTCACACATATTTTACCAAAGTGTATAGGCTTGTGATGAGGAGGTAGTTATCCTAAGTGAAAAGGAATGATTTCCGATAAACAATGCATGATTGAGCACTTTTTCTGAAGAGGACAAACACCATCACTAACGTGCATTCCGAATACTGAAGCAGTGAAAACACAACACCCCAAAACCAATTTTAGCTGCATTCTCATCTTCACCGGACTCTACAAAAATGCATACCCTCCTCTTGTAGACATTTTCTGGATAACACCTCTGCCTACCCACTGCAGAAAATTTATTCAGGTGCTGATTGTTCCTGATCAATCAAACCTTTAGGGACAAATATCAACAGTGACAGAGAGGGCGATTTTCTTTCTTTCATCTTGCCTGACTGCCTGCCTGCAGGAAGAAGTGCATCAGAATAATGCCTTTCTACGTACCACGACCCAAACTACAGTTCTGCATACTGTGTTTAAAGTTCCAAAAATAGGTAAGTACAAGAGTGGAGCTGGGCTGTTGAGGTCAGGATATGCAGTCATTCATGAGGCACCATAAGTTAAAAACACCTTGTTGGCATGTAACAACGTAATAGAATAAATTCCTCACACACATTTTACCAGGGTATACAGGCATGCGGTCAGGAAGTGGTTATCTTATGTGAAAGGGAACATTTTCAGATAAAAATGCATGAGTGAGCAATTTTTTTTCAAGAGAACATATATCATTACAAGTATGCATGCAGACTTGATAAAAAAGTGCACCTTCCTCTTTGTGTCATTTTCCAGCTATCCCCTCCCCCAATTACAAAAATTCCCCCTAGGGTGCTGGCTGTTCATGATAAACTGATCCTTTCAGGGCAAATATCAGCAGGGACAGAGGGTGATTTCCTTCCTTCCTTCCTCCCTCCCTCCCTGTAGGAAAGAGTGGATTAAAAATGTTTTTGTTTACCATGACCTTGACCCAAACTAAGGCCCTTTACATTGTCTATGGCACACTGCCTCAGCCAACCTGCTGTCTTCATGTGGAGTGGAGGATGAGGTTCCATTCACAGCATTAAAGAGGAAGTCAACTGCCAATCTCTCTGGCAGTTAGTGACCTTTTCAGGGAGAAGAGTTCTTACCAAAACACTTTTCTTTGTAGAAGTTCCTTGGAGAAAAGTAGACCAGAAGTACTTCATCTCTTTTCAAGCAAATATGTTCTTGCTGGTGCTTTTATATGTTTGTGAGCTTTTCAACTGAACTCTCTAGTGTATAGGTCTCTGTGTGTGTGTGTTCGTGTGTGGGTGTGCAGGTGGCTGCAGGAAGAGAAAGGGTGAAAGAAAGAGAACCAGGAAACAATGTCTGCTAGCAGAATTATAATGGATGGGTTATTTTGTTATTTCCCATGGAAAGCCATTCTGACAAAATTAAAGCAAAGGCACTGAAAAATTTTGAAGATTCAATCTATCCAATGTATCTTCAGAAACTGAAGCATCCACATCCAGGCAAAGCCTTCTTTATGCAGGGATTCAGTGATCCTATTTTGGCTTGTTTTGATATAAAATGTGAAATGATGCATTAATCTGGAATCTAAGCTTTGCAACCTTGCCCCACCCATCAAAACACATGAGAGAAGTGGATGTTACAATTTAATACTTACCCATTTTATAAAAGTTTGTGTTTGCTACTGTGGACTTCAAATGCTTTGTTTTGCTTTCATACTGCCTGGGCCAATGCACGGTTAATGTAGTTTGTCAGCTCTGGAGACACCTTAGACTTGCATGCCACCCACTCATTCACTTTGAAGGGCATTTCTTGTCCTTGTAAGCTTCAGAGCTTATCATGCTTCACTTGATGTTTTCTCATTCCTTGTTCTCAAACTAAGCATAATTAGAACCATAACTCAATGTGCAACCATATTGAACAATAGACCCTAATGTCCATACTGGACAACAATGACCGTCATTAATTATCCTGATAAGTATAGGTCAAACTTATCAAAGGATGTCCAAGAATATGAGTCAATGTTCTGTGAATATCTGTTTATTTGCATTTAGATATTTATTGTGCTTATAACCCAGTTTTTTCCACCTGAAAGAAACCCAAAGCAGATTACGTGGCCTTCCTTTTCTCCATTTTATCCTCACAACAGCCCTGTGAGGTAGATTTATCTGACAGTAACTGGTCCAAAGTCTCTCAGTGAGCTCCCTCACCAGCTGGAAATAGAACACAGGTCTCCTGAGTTCAGGCCCAGCAGTCTAACCACTATTCCACACCAGATCTCTTTATGTTCTCTCCTAAGAACTGATACATGGGAACAAGTATTAATGGTGATTTTTAACTTTCTATTATATGATTAAAAAGTATGGATTTCTGGTCCCAATTGGTAGGGTCCTTCACAGCTTCCTAATCATGTTCTAGTTGTTCAAGTGATGGCTGATCCCAGAATGCACCTGATATAAAAATTTAAAGAAAATCTTGACAGCTTAAGCTGCTGCCCAGGTGGAAATGGAGGAAGTTTGAGAGAAGCTGAAAGAAATCTTGGGCCAAACTACAATATTTTAAACTAATGGGTCCATTCATTGCACTTTTAGAGAGTAAAACCAAGCATTTCTTGATATCTCTGATCACTTTTTCAGGTTGACAATTTCTTCACCATGACCTTTTGTGAGGCTTCCTCCACATCTTTGTTCTTCAGGGTGTAGATCAGTGGGTTTAAGATTAGGGAAAGGATGCTGTTCTCCAGCTATAGCTCCAGGGAGCAGCTGGAGATGGGCTAGATGTATATAAAAATGGAGCTTCCATACAAAAGTACAATTTTCACAAATCACTGACTACGGAGCCATTCTCCATGCAAACTTGGCTAATTTCCCCACAATACCCATTCTGTTGGGAGTCTATTTCAGTTGCAATGCTCTACCAAGGTCCCTTCTACCTGACATCAATGAGTACATTATAATTGTGTGCTTATAAACAATGAATTCACAATTTCATTTTTGAAACTTCTGTGTGCATGGGCCAATTGTATTCAACTTGCAACAACTGTCCAGTTTCCAAAGTCTAAAGATCTCTTTTTAGCAAACAAGCCTTATTGAATGTGCATATCTAAGGGCCTCTACACAAGGCAAGTAGTGTTCTCTTGTGATTCTGTACTCATGGTAGCTTGTGAAGGATTTGCATGATGCCATTGTCCTCTACGTTTTCTCCTGTGTTCTGTATCCATTTTTGAGTTTGCTCACCCATTTCTTTAAGAGTGCAATAGGCTATTTTTTAGGTGTTGCATGTTTTAAATTGAATTCTAGAATTGTGCCATACCTTTGTGCCAGCTTGTGGTGGCTTAAAGGAACATACAGGAAGGGGAAGAAAGAAAAATGGTGTGCTGTTACTCCCAGAAAGGAAATGGAAGAAGCAGCATTATTTAATTCATGCAGAGAAGCCCTAACAAGAGGCCAATAGTTTATATGTGTGTATGCATGTGTGTGTCGTGCCTGATGGCTCAACCGAGACATCTACTCATGAGGAAGAGACAGAAGCTGACTGAGAGTCGGGCATTGGACCAAGGAGACTTATATTTGAGGACCAGTGCCCAGACAGCCCATATGCAGCCTGGCTCTCAGGCTACTGAGCAAGAAACCTCTCCACCACCTGATCCCTCAGTCCCTGAGCAAATGACCCCCCCCCACAAGCTGATGGGGAAGCATCTGAAAGAGAAGCTCCCTCTGATTCTAGCTCTTGGCTGCCTGAGGATGGTGCCCCCTCGGCTCCTGACTCTGAAACTGCTGAGCAGAGTTCAGGAGGACAAGAAGACGTGACGGAGAGTTTGGCACATGCCCAAAATAGGAGAGCCTTAACATGACAGACCCAATTACAACAAAGGGAGACAGGGGTCTGTCCCACCCATGAACGGAAGGACGAAACAGGAAGGTTTGATGCCACGTGGTCTCCTAGTATAGCTCAGAAAAAGAAACAGCAACTAAACAGTTAGGGAGCTCATTATTAGAGCTTATCAGTTACATCGTAAATCTTGTAGAGAGTAGCAATAAAAGTCTTTAGATTCTCTGTGGTCTGCTGTGTGAGTTAATTGATGCCATGAGTTACGACCTCACGACAGTGTGTGTCTTGAAGGGGATTCAAGAGAAAATGAGAAAACCAAAGCATTAGCAGAAAGTGCCAGCTGGAGCTGACGGAAGTGAGAACTAAGTCAGAGCAAGCTCAAGTAGCAATGCTTTTTCTGGGAGCTTAGAACTGCTCAGCCAAAGGAGTAGCCAGTCTTTATGAAACCTAAGCTTATTTCACTAAGTTTGGAATATACCAGTGAGCAACTCACAAAAATATAGTTTTTCCTGTCAGGATTCATGGTGAAGGGGTTGACAATAAGAAACAGTCACCAGTTGGCAACAGGTTTGAATCCTTGGTTTACTGTAATAAGTCCAAAAAGCAGAGAGATTAGCTATTTATTCACAGATGGCTCTCACACACCATGTCATGGCATTTCATTTCAGTTTACCAAACAAAGCTATAGGAACAAACATGCAAAGCTGCTACTCAGCAGATCAAATCACTGATTGGAAAGATATAATCAGAGTGAAATGCAAGGACATCACTAAAGAATGTGCAGAAGTTAAACACTTCGAGAAAAACTATGCAGATCTATTTAATTATAACTGGGACAGAAATCCCATTGAAGTGGAAGTTGCACAGAAAGAAATTAAAGTAGTGATAGTAGAGTTGGCAATGAATAAGTCTCCCTCTTGGCATTCATAAGTAACTCCCCAGAAGGCAATCATTCTGTATTATTATATGTACACCACCACTGTTCCTGGAGTCTTAGAAAGGCATGCGAACAAAGAAGGCCCAACAACTTGAATCCAGCAGATTGCTGTTATAGGTCCACCTCTAATATTACCATACTTCGGAGAACATAACATTCAGCTTTTCACTGTTACTACACAACATTCCAAATATTTAGAATATCCCTTAGCCTTTTCAACATCAGCCAGGCAACCCAGAAAACATGGTCTGTAATTATAGCATTTTAAACCATAGCTCTATTTCCTTTCACATTCAGTGTCTACCATCATTTTCACAGTGACCACTTCTTCACTATCTTTCGCAGTGCCTCCTTCACATCTTTGTTTCTGAAGGTGTAGACCAGTGGGTTTAACATAGGAGAGAGGATATTATTAAGTAGTGAAATAATCATGTCATTGTTGAGTAAGTGGTTGGAGATGGGCCTGATGTACATAAAAATGCAACTGCCAAAGAAGAGCAAGACAACAGTGAGATGAGAAGTACAGGTAGAAAAGGTCTTCCTCATCCCAGCTGAAGAATTCATTTTCAGAATCCTCCAGATGATGTGAGTGTAGGAAATTACAATGCATGTGGCAGGTCCAAATCCCATAACAGGGCTAGCAGCCAAGATGGCAATAATGTTGTTGGAGATGTCCCCACAGGAGATAGCTAGAAGAGGAGGGATGTCACAGTAGAAGTAGTTGATTTCATTGACTCCGCAAAGTGGCAGTCTGAATGTGAACAGCATGTGCATGGTAGCATTGAGAGAACTGGTCAGCCAAGATGCTGATATGAGGTGGGCGCAGATTTTCAGATTCATAACCACATGGTAGCGGAGAGGATTGCAGATGGCGACATAACGATCATAGGCCATGGCAGTCAACAGCAGTGTCTCAGTGCCAATGAATAAAAGGAAGAAAAAGAGTTGTGTCTTGCATCTTTTATATGAGATGATATTCATTCCTGAGACCAGGTGCACTATTATCTGAGGAACTGTAGTAGTTGTTTGGCCAAGGTCCAGGAGGGAAAGATTGCCCAGGAAGAAGTACATGGGGGTTTGAAGTCCTGGTTCCAGGAAGATAAGGAGTATAATCAGAACATTCCCCATCAATGTAAAGCTATAGGTGATGAGCATGAATGTAAGAAGGAGGTAATGCCATTCATTAAGGTTAAAAATTGGCAGAAGGATAAATACTGATGGGGTAGTTTCATTACTGGTATCCATGTTGTTAGTTTTGGTGATGCATTTTTCTCTTTAAACCAAAATGCATAATCATTGGAAATTAAATGAACAATGCAAAAACAAGTATAGAAACATTGAAGTCCTACTCTTGCTATATAGCTACAGACTGATGCATTTAAAACATTTATACAGGTATAGCTGTTAGATACTGATATAGATAGAAAACAAGCTGCTTCTCTTTGCTTGCCCTTGTTTTACCAAAAGACATAGTCGTGTGTTCTGGATGGGTGATATGGTATTGTTTTCTTTTTTAAATCCTCACAGAATTTAGTATAATGTTAATTGCCCCCCTGCCCCTTAAGACTTAGAAAAAAGTTTGGGAAATATTCTGTAGTCACAATTCCCAAAAAACCCAGAAATTATTAAAGTGAAACAATTAAGGTCTTCTGTTTTGCTTCCATTCTGCACATTATCCAGGATGTGTTAATTCCACTGCAATGGTCATTCAAGAAATTTCCAAACACAGCCAAAATGCAAAATGGTTCCTGGTCATGAGGGACCCTCACTCTGTATCCTAAAAAGATCACACAAAATAATCAGAAAACATAACTTCTTGGGTTTGTGTCTTAATTGTGTTGGGCAGGGGGATCTTTCATACCTATAATATTGGCTTTAAATTTACATAGTTGTTGACATGGTGTACCATCCTGACTACCTCTGGCTTGACTGCCAGATGTATAATATTATCTGTTCCACAAGGCTATAGAAATGAATAAACAAAGACTGTGGTTTACAGAACAAAGTTGAGGTCATAGTTCAGCAAAGTACCAAAAAGTAAGGAATTGTGATCTAAGGCTCCCTAGCCTTAATATGACATGATCCCTAAAATGGCAGAAAGTGCATGGAAATACTCATTCTCCCAGAACAGAAAACCATATGGAAAGGATGCAGAATCATGCAGAATATGATCTGTGGAAATGATATTTGAAGCTGTTGATAAGAAACAGCATAGGGTTACCTCTGTCTCTTGTTCTTCAGATGTGTTGGACTGAACTCCTATCAGCAACTAGTAGGGCCATTGGAATATTCTTTTTCAACATTAGGATAGAAAACATGTAATCAACCAAGAAATTCCAAAATTTGTGCAGCACTTTGAAAGGACGCTCTTGAAGCAGATGAAGATACAAATAATGAATCCTTAGTCAAAGAAATGTAAGAACCAGACCACCAATGTTATCCTATGCATGTCTACTCAGAATTAAGTCTCCGTGGGAAATATTCCAGGGATGAGTGTGGAGGATTGCTGTATGAACTATTAAAACTTACATCCTTTTAAAATCCTTGGGACAACTTAGTCATTTCCTAAGTCATAATGATCAGCATTAGTTCCCAATCTCATCCTCTCTCTATATCTATCTATATCATCTGTACATGTATCTACAGATATATGAATTAATAGATGGAAAGTCCAGTACACTAGACTGAAGCTCACTTAATGCATAAGTCATTCTTTAATTATAATACAGCCAGGTTGTTGTTACTATCGTTTTTATACTGCCCCACATCTGAAAATTTCTGGGCTATCTCTCTATTAGCAGAGTTTACTCATGTAAGCAATTAATTCAATAAAACACGCGTTTTCATACCTGAGAAACCTTAGTTTTTCATGTTGTTATCACTGTTTGTATGTTGTGCATGGATTTCTCATTTGTTTTGTTTTTATATATATTCCAAATATGCTTTGGGAGCTGTCTACCTCAAGAGCTTTCCTAGATTAGAACAATCTTCCATTCCCAGAAGTGATTCAGAGACATTAAATCCAAACAAAAACATTCCAACTCAATTTTACACTCAGTACCTATTTGCTCTAAGCTAAATAATGTTTTAATTTTTCAAACCAGCTTTCCCCAACTTAGTGCTCTCCAGATGTTTAGGATTACATCTCTCATATGCCCCATCCAACAATAGAAAGTGTTGAATCACAGTTTAGAGGCACCTTTTGCTGTATTGCTTTGTGACAAATCTCTACTACTTGGTTTGACAGGAAAAATAATAAGCAAGCAAATCAGAAATAAACTAGATTTCTTTTCCAAATCAAGAACAATGTTTAACCCAGTTCAGATATGGGACTTGTACAGAAGCAGGTGTCTGACAATCCAGTCAGGGCTATGTCCTGATTAACTGCCCAAGAGCATAGTGATGGATTTGATGATATCTGTGTTGAGCAACTGATGGGTGAAAGCTCAGGTTATCTGAAACAGCTAAGTGAGCAAAGCCCTGATCTGCATGAGCACATATTTGGCCACGTCTTTTTCAAATCTGTCTGTCTGTCAATCTGTCTATCTATCTAGCTATCTAGTATAGTCTTCATCCCTGCATTCTCACCAGTCATCTGTTGTTTCCCTGTATCATGAACTCAGAAGTAAGGAGTTGAATTTTGTTTTATTTTATTTTATAAAGCAATGTGTTCTAATTGCAACATGAATGAAAACAAGAAGATGAGCAGAAGGGCATTTGAAAATAATTATCAAAATTTTGCATACTACCAAGCTTGTGAATGTGTTCAAAAATCAAACTTGAATTTCTGTTACCAAATACTGATTCTTTATGCATTTCACTATGCATTTTGGGATGTGTGTGTAGTGAGAGAGAGCACATTTACAGATGTGCAGTATTCCCTTATATAATGCTATTTGATAAGTTTGCTTCATTAATAAGCACATGTTTGTGCATACTTTTCCTTGAATAAGGGATGAATAAGAATTTCATTTCATTCATTTTGGGAATTTATTTGAATGCAGATGGAAGCACAATTAGCAGTTGGAATCTCTACATTCCTGAGCTCACAATACAATAAATGCAGTAAGGAAAAAGCTTGTGTTTCCCACAGTGATAGAATGCCAGAGGATTGCCCTATTCATTCACAGATGGGCCATACAGAATGCCTGAACATTTTCCGGTGGGTGGGGGGAACTCACCTAACAGAGTAATAATTATAAGGAATTATGGCTTCCCCTATACAACCCCAGAGTGGAATAAGAAGAAATCATTACAGAATATATAAGCCATTCAGCACTGTTGAATATCTCAACTCTACAAATGAACAAGCAGAATAGATGCTTCAGAAAATTTCATTAGCTCATTACCAGGCACTCTGCTGAAAGAGAAGTTATACATAAACTAATGCATTACACATGAAGAAAATGGAGCAGCAATAGAAAAGGTGGTACGAATAAGATCCTCACTCTTGATTTCAATGGGTTCCCTCCACAATTCCACACACTGATGTGTGTGTACTGTCTTTTTGCTATGAGATTTAGAAAGAATGTGAACATAAAAGAAAGGTACAATACTAAAACCATCAAAAGTCAGATTATGTTGTTTGGTTACCACAAATCATAATGAATACTTGGCATGCCCCCATTTTTGAGCATCAGCAGAATAAACCTAAATGGTAGTCATTTTGAAGCATGTATCACATTTGCTTGCAATGTTAGAAAGGAAGACCAATAGCAACAACTGTTGCTGCCTTATTCAGAATGACAGTTTCTTCACTAAGATCTTTTTGAGGGCCTCCTTCACATCTTTGTTCCTCAGTGTGTAGATCAGTGGATTTAACATAGGTGAAAGGATATTATTAAACAGGGCAATCATTATATCATTATTTAGTGAGTGGTTGGAGATGGGTCTGATGTACATAAAAATGCAACTACCAAAGAAGAGCAAGACAACAGTGAGATGCGAAGCACAGGTAGAAAAGGCTTTCTTCATCCCAGTTGAGGAGTTCATTTTCAGAATCCTCCAGATGATGCGAATGTAGGAAATGAGGATACACATGGCTGGTCCAAAGCCCATTATAGGACTAGCAGCCAAGATGGCAATGATGTTGTTGAAGAGTTCTCCACAGGAGATAGCTAGAAGAGGAGAGATGTCACAGTAGAAGTAGTTGATCTCATTGACACCACAAAAGGACAAGTAGAACGTGAAAACAGTGTGCAGAGTGGCATTGAGTGAGCTTGTGAACCATGAGGTTGACACCAGCAAGGAACACATTCTCTTATTCATGACTACATGGTATCGGAGAGGATTGCAGATGGCAGCATAACGATCATAAGCCATTACAGCCAACAGGAGTGACTCAGTACCAATGAATAAAAGAAAGAAAAATACTTGCATCTTGCATCTTTTATATGAGATGTTATTTTGTCCTGAGATCAGATGCACTATTATCTGAGCGATGGTTGTTGAAGTTTGACAGAGGTCTAGGAGGGAAAGGTTGCTTAGGAAGAAGTACATGGGTGTTTGAAGACTTGGTTCCAAGGAGATAATGCAGATGATCAGAGCATTCCCCATCAGTGTAAGGAGATAGGTGAGGAGCATAAATACTAGGAGAAGGAAACGCCATTCATTAAGGTGTGAAAAAGCCAGAAGGATGAATTCTGATGGAGCGGTTTCATTACTTATATCCATTTGATTGGCTTCAGAGATGTATTTTTTCTCTGCAAACCAAAATGCATAACTAGTTAAAAATAAATGAAATAAGTGAACAAAAATAAAGGAAAAACGGTTAAACACACACCAATGAAGAATGAAAAAGCAATAAAGCTATACTCTTGCTAAGTAGCTTCAAGTCGTTTCATGTTATGTTATCATACATAACATCCCTTTCACTGTTTACACATGCTTCACCAAATTACATATCCGGATGACTGCAGGTTACATATCCAGTGCAAAAGAGTTAGCTTGGGAATGAGGGGAATGCTAAGGACATCAGCATGCTCTTCTCTTGTCTGAGGATGGGCAATGTTCTCCTGCAGAAGCACCAAAACTATTCCAAATGTGAAAATAGCAGGTAAATCCAAAATCAAAACTGGCATCAACCAGTTTGAGAGAAACCACATGTTCCTCATACCCTTGTTTCCCTGGGACGTATAATGAGTGAAAGATTTAAACTTTTGTTGTTTTATAAAGACAGTCTGTTCTTTTTCTTTCCCCTCTCCATTTTCCTTACATATTTGAAGGCAATGGAAAGTGTCCCAAATGGAGTCACTTGTCGACCTTGTGACCTTCAGAAAATACAAATCTGTGCTTTATTTGATTGGGATCCTGTGGAACACAGGTCAGCACTTTGCTTCATGGAAGAAGCTAGAACATCAGTCCTTTCACCTAAACATTGAGGGCTCAGTCTGGTTGGGTGTCCATATCATTTCTACATGTCTTTCATTTATTCATAAGCCATCCTATTGCTGCACTCACCTGCTGTTGTGAAATTAATATTTGGTTGGAAATTTGTATTTGAATACGTGTCTGAATATGAATGTTTCAAGGTATTTTCCATTAAATGTGCATTCCTAAATGGATTTTCTCCCAAATCATGCATTTAGGAAACGTAAATTGATGTGGTAGTTGAATGGAGGATGGTGCCAAAAATATTTGGCAAAAGTCTGAGTCTCTTATTCTCTCCCCCCACCCTTTTGATAAGCAGTCAGCCAGTCAGCAGAGTATGTATTTCTTGACTTGATACTGTCCATGTTTTTCAGACTCACCTCTGCCCCAGTCAGGATGGACAATAATCAGGAATGATGGGAGTTAGAGTTGTAGTCCCAACTGCCTGGAAGGTACTATGTTTGACAAGGCTGGTACGGGGAACAAACCCGTGCTGTTACTAACTTCAGATTGCAATGCTCTTCTCATTGTGCATGCAGATAAAAGTTCACTAAAATTACAGTCCGATATTTGTCTAGTTAGAATAAATCCAATGAGAGTGTCTCGCCAGATGTGTTCTTTGGTTTTAATGCTCTATCCAAAATAGAAAATCAACATTTCCCTAAGGTTATCATTCTCTCTGCTTGGTTCTCAGTATTTCAGACTAAGACAAATTCTTTAGAAAAGCCTGGAGAGCACAGTGATTTTGTTTAGATAGCTGCTTAGAAAGCCTCCTCCGCCTCCTCCTCCAAACTGGGTGTTATCTATAGTGCCAAGAAGGCGAAGAAAAATTCTTACATCTTTTATACATTTGGAAGCAGCCTAGCTAGGTCTCCTGGGTGTCCATATGTGCATGTATGTGTGTCTTCTCATGCCTGGGGACAGAATGGTTGAAAAAAGAATTGCTGCAGAAGAACAAATGCCAGAAATAAAATGCCAGTAGTATAATTATAGTGAATGATATGTACTGAGAGCATTACAGGACAAATTGTGCTATTGATGGGTTTCTGACTTCTGGACAGGAAGGCTTTGCTTTCAGAGATGCTGAATGTATCTTCTCTTTCACCTGAATAATATTTAATAATATTTGCTGCCCTGTTCTAGCCATTTAGTTTATCCTAATCCAGAAAGGGAGGGAGGGAGGGAGGAGAATAGAAAAGATATAGCACATTTATTTAATGGCTGTATGACATTTCTTCTATGCTACAGAAGCAAAGAAAACCCTCTTTAAAGAGTGATGGAATGCGTCTTTGGAGAAGTGTGGCCAACTCTTTCTCATCTAGATGCCAAAACAGCAGGTTTGGAGTGGAGGTTTCTACAAGTTCAGTTGTCACTGTCAAAACACTGTCCCAAGTAGGTCATCACCATCTCGCAAATGGCGAAAGGCCCCAGAGCAGAACTGAGTGCAGCAGTTCTTGAAGTGTCCTGGGTTTGGGATATTCTTGTTCATGATATCCAGCTATGACCCAATAAAGTTTTTGCTTTTTTTAAATTGACCTATGAAACCAAAGGGTAGTTCTTCAACTTGTAAGAACAGTTCAGAGAAATGAATGCTTTCTACCACATAACTCTGTCCAAATGCTTTAACCATTATGTGACGCTTAGGTGGGATTTAGCAATGGATGATTATTTTGTTTCTGTTCATTTCTTAAATGCAAACTCACAAAAATATGGCATCTTCTTGATCTTTCCTTTCCACCTTCCACATGTTGGAAAGATATGTACAAGATATGAATCAAGGAAGCCACGTGTATTGGCCTTCCTCCTTGTCATTGTACAGTTTCTAAGACTTGTGAGATGCCTACACATGCAAACCAGACTCCCCTTCTCAGACCATCTAGTTCCTCTGAGGACACAACAGAGGAGCTGGAGCAGCTCATCATGGTTCTGCTCTCAAAACTGACAATGTATGAAGGCAAGTAACAATGTAGGGTTTAAACAATTCTGGCACTCGGAGAAGTTCAGACAAGAAGCCACCACATCATTCTTCAAAGAATACATATAATCCACACATCAGGGTAAATACCACAGAAAGTGGATAATGTCATAGGAAATAGCATGTTCTCAGGATGGGAATTGTGGAACAAAGAATGTTTCATTTTCTTAAACAAAAGCTCTTAGAGATGTAACTTGCCTTTAGGGTTACACCTTTAAGATACAAAACAGCGATACCAATTCTACTTGTATTTGTTTCAATTGATGCTAATTTAGATTGATGCCCTTAGCATATTTGTGTTGTGCTTTGCATTTCCTTCTTGCTAGATGATGCTTTCATTAATGGACAACAGCTGTGGTCCCATTTTCTCTCCAGGAACCTGGAGTATTCTTCATATGCCTGGAGCAACTTCCCTAGGGTGTTATCCAAGGCTTGAAAATTACTGCAACTCTGTTCCTGCTTCCATAAACACAAGATTTCCAACAGCAGCTGCATGCCAAACGCATGCCCCCAGGTTTTCTCAGAAGCTTCAGATTCTTAACCCAAAGGTATGGCTTCAAACGAGGGGCAAATTCAGATCAAATGAGATGCAACCATTTTGATCATTAGTCTGTTGTTTTCCCTATCTCTGGAAGACAACTATGATGGTCTCATTGGTGACTTATGTGTTAGTGATGCTTGGAATTCTGGCAAAAAAACAAAAAAACCCTACAATGTGTTCTGTGCATCTGTGACTTCTCTTTTTCCTTAACTAATTAGAGGTACAGGGTGAGTGGTATTGTTATCCTATTCATAATGCATAAGGAGGGGGTGGTTATTTCTTTCTTTCCATGCCACAATCAGAGTGCAACTTCCTCAAACAGCTGCACAGCTTCATAAATTTCCTTTTGAAGGGAGACTTAGATTTCATAGATAAATCTGAATGTCTGAAACAGACTTCCCCATGCAATCTAACACCTCTCATCTGAATGCAGATACTTTACCATAGGCCACATTTTCATTATGGATCCTGCTCCATGGTCTTGGGATAAATTGATCTAAACCACTTATCATGTCTTCCTTACAATTGCCACATGAATTTCACCCCAATTCATGTGCAAAGTCAAATTTGGAGTTACTATTGAAATTAGATAACCGGTCCCAATTCTATGCCTGCTGTCTAAGCAACTGGAGGATAACATGGAGTCTCATTTTTGACCTCAGAAGTCTGCTCCAAGCTCAGAGCTGGGACTCTGAAGCAACCTTCCTCCACCCTCACAGCCAGTGTGGAATGGGCTCCTCATGAGCAACCTTGAAGATGGGCTTTTGTGGGCATAGAAAAGACGAGATTGTTGTGCCAGCATATGCAGTCTTCTGGAGACAGTTCCGCCAGTGCTCAAAGTCTTTTACAAGACAGGAGAAATGTAGAGGCAAAGTTTTGCCACTATGGTAAGCATCCTGCCTTCCATAGGATGCTTACAATCCTCCACATTCAGAGGGTTACAGATAGCCTGACTGGACGGCACTGTACACAATTTCAAGGGGAAATGGTTTCAAAGAGAGGGGTGTCTCTAAGTTTTAAGTATTGCAATATTCTCTTATACTGATTGATTTCTTTTCCAGCATACAATTAGAAACTATAATGGCATTTTGTGTCAAAAGAAAAGTCTTGTCATATTAATATTAATATCAACCACTTCAGATGAATAAAACAGGCACAAAGGTTTAGAGGATAGTAACTGAATTAAAAGATTGAAAGAACTGTGCGAAAGCTGTAGTATGGATTATACAGCTTCCTCAAACATATTTTAATAAAAATCTATGAATGGTGTACTGAAAGTGAATCAAATCCCATAATTATTTGGTCCATTTGTTTTGATTTGTTGCTGTTACGTGCATCAAATCATCTCTGTTTTATGGTGATCTATGAATGAATGTCCTCCAGTCATTGACAGTCCTGCTTAGCTCTTGTAACTCAAAGGTGTTGCTTCCTTTATGGAATCAAGGGGGAAAATTAACGTTGTTATTCAAGTATGTTAATTAAGGTGCTTTCTTTAGGGAAGGTCAATAACCTTCCAAATTTGGAGAGTCAGAGGCATCCTATGCAGGGCAGAAGGACCATGAACTCATTGGCCTTTGATTTTTCCTAGCACTACTGTCTTCTCCAGTGAGTCTTGGCTCCTCATGATAGGACTATTGTAAAACTACCTCAGTTTCACCATGTTTGCTTACAGAAATAGTTTTGGCTTGATTTGATCTAGGACCTACTTGTTCATGTTTCTGTTCGTACAGGGTATTTGCTTCACTTCAGAGAACTAAAAGAGAGGTTCTGTATTTGCCGAACAACATCTGGAACAAAAAGGAATGATGGTTGGAGACATGAAAGAACTAGCTGACTAGCTCTCCAAGATCAGAAAGTTGACCTTGGACAGGGAGTGAAAGAGGTGCTTTAGCAGGGAAGGAGGGAAGGGAACTGCAGAGGACAGAGTATGACAAATCTAGAGGAGACAGAACTACTCTTTCAGACATTGAGATCATGTATTGCTGTCAAGAGGACCTTCCTCATACTGTGCCTTTGAAGGGGAGGTTGTTCCTGAATCAATTTGTCTTCATTGAATTTCATATTGCTGTTGTGACCTGAGGTTCCAGTTTTATTTGTATTAGCTAACGACACCTCGCTTTATGCTGGCTGAACATTTTCTTGGAATCCCTTCAGCTCTCTCATCAAAGTAATGAAGTAATATGTTAAACAACACTGAGCCTGAGATAGGATCATTAGCAAAGGTAGCTTCATGGAACAACGCAATCATTCATTTTGCTGAAATGGGAACATCAAAGCTAAGTGGCATTACATACCTGAATAGTGGATACTGGGGGTATGCAACGTGGAAAGACTGGCTCCTTGATATCCTTCCTGATAGCTTCTTAGGTCATGAACTGACTTGACACAGTTGGAAATTGAATGCTGGATTAGATGGCTTCTTGATTCAATATAGCATAGGCTCCTACCATTCATACTTTTAAGAAAATTGTCCTTATTGCATTTGCATAGGCATGCACTACTGATGAATATTTGTGTTTAATATTGACACACATTATGTGATCTTTCTCTTTTTAGAAAGCCTGAATTATCATTTATAGTAGATTTTGTGACTGAGTTACACCAGCAGCAGAACACAAAAGGAATGCAGCAAATGGTTAACCACAGCACCATATCAGAGTTCCATCTTCTGGGGTTCCAGAGTCTTCCTCAGTGGCAGATCCTATGCTTTAGTATGTTCTTACTTATCTACATCCTAACCATAACAGGCAATGTGGTCATCATTGCAGTGGTCAAGCTGGAGCCATGTCTTCATTCCCCTATGTACACTTTCCTGCAAAACTTCTCCTTCCTAGAAATCTGGTATACCACCACCATTGTGCCCAAGATGCTCAGCAACCTCCTGATAGAGAGGGCCACTATCTCCTTCAATGGGTGCATGACCCAGCTCTACTTCTTTGTCTTCTTTGGGGCAACAGAATGTTTCCTGCTGTGTGTGATGGCATATGACCGGTACCTGGCCATCTGTGACCCACTGCATTACACAGTGTCCATGAACACTCTGTTCTGTACCCGCTTGTCCATAGGAACTTGGGGTATTGGTCTCTTCACAGGGTTGTTGCCATCTTTGCTGATCTCCAGACTAAGTTTCTGCAGATCCAATCAAGTGAACCATTTCTTCTGTGACATCCCACCTTTGCTGAAACTCTCCTGCTCTGACACTTCAGTCACGGAGACAACCGTCTTTCTGCTCTCTGTATTGGTCCTTTTCACTTGCTTCCTGCTTACCCTGGTGTCATATGTATTCATCATCTTGACTGTCCTGAAAATCCCTTCTGCTTCTGGAAAGAAAAAGACCTTCTCCACCTGTGGTTCACACTTGGCTGTGGTGGTAATATATTATGGCACCATGATCTCTACGTATGTTCGCCCCAGTGCTAGCCTTTCATCAGAACTGAATAAGGCAGTCTCTGTCTTCTACACTGTGGTGACCCCACTTCTCAACCCTGTAATATATAGTTTGAGGAACAGAGATTTCAAAGAGGCCCTGCAAAAACTGGTCAAGAAGAAACGTGCCCTATTCAATAGATAAAACTGAAAATAGTGGCCTTTTTACCATTGATTTTAGTTGATGGTAGGAGTTTTTTCACATTCTTGGCTTTTACACTATATTTTCTTATAGCACTTAGTACATTTTCTTGAACTTTACCATAGATGGTTAAGCAAAGAATGTCACAGTATATTTGCAATCACATGGTTCTTGTCAATTTGTTGCAGTAATGGTACTAAAACCAGTCACTGTCAAAGTAAGTCAGTTTGCAAGTTGAATCTGGTAAGTTAAGAATGGCTGAATGAATAATGAGACTTAAGTGCAATCAAAGCTTAATATTTCCATAATTCAAGTCAGTATTTGTTCCCTTGTCCATGTGAATTTAATCAATGGGAGAAAAATGTATGTATTACTAAGTTGTGTATTTCAAAGATGTGCACAATTGATGTATTCTTTTGGTGAAATACTCCTAGAAATAACAACAACAACATAGACGCTCAAGTTAAACATGCACGCACAAACTCACAATCTGACATAGACCGAAGTCTGAACAACCTTCAAATTGAAATTTGGAGAAGGTCAATGAGTTCATGCAGCATCTGATTTATACATTCCTCATACATTTTTCCATGTTTAAGATGCTTAGGAGTTCCATTGAAATCAGTGAGTTATGCCCCACTTATTTCTATCAGAATTAGGTGCATCTAGTGGCAATCTGTTGTTGTTTCTTGCTGGCACAATATCATGTAGTGTCATATATACCTACAGTGTCAATTTAAAATAAACTACACATGAACATCACCAGACGGTCAACACAGAAATCAGATTGACTACGTGCTCTGCAGCCAAAGATGGAGAAGCTCTATACAGTCAGTAAAAACTAGACCAGGAGCTGAATGTGGCTCAGATCATGAGCTTCTGGTTGCAAAATTTAGGCTTCAGTTGAAGAAAGTAAGGAAAAGCACTAGGCCACTCAGGTATGACCTAAATCATATCCCTGATGAATATACAGTAGAGGTGACAAATAGATTTAAGGAAGTAGATCTGATAGACAGAGTGCCTGAAGAACTATGGATGGAGGTTCGCAACATTGTACAAAAGGCAGCAACTAAAACCATCTCAAAGAAAAAGAAATGCAAGAAAGCAAAATGGCTGTCTGAGGAAGCTTTACAAATAGCTGAGGAAAGAAGGGAAGTGAAAGGCAAGGGAGAAAGAGATAGATACACCCAACTGAATGCAGAATTCCAGAGAACAGCTAGAAGAGATAAGAATGCCTTCTTAAATGAACAGTGCAAAGAAGTAGAAGAAAACAATAGAATAGGGAGGACCAGAGATCTCTTCAAGAAAATTGGAGATAGGAAGGGAACATTTCATGCAAAGATGGGCATGATAAAGGGCCAAAATGGCAGGGACCTAACAGAGGCAGAAGAGATTTAGAAGAGGTGGCAAGATTACACAGAAGAACTATACAAGAAAGAGCTCAACGTCCCTGATAACCATGATGGGGTGGTCACTGACCTCGAGCCAGACATCCTGGAAAGTGAAGTCAAATGGAAGTCTGAGCCTTAGGAAGTCTGAACAACAACATTGAACAAAGTCTGAGTAACAACAAAGCTAGTGGAGGCGACAGTATTCCAGCTGAGCTATTCAAAATCGTAAAAGTCGATGCAGTAAAAGTGCTACACTCAATATGCCAGCAAATTTAGAAAACTCAACAGTGGCCACAGGATTGGAAAGGTCAGTTTACATTCCCATGCCAAAGAAGGGCAATGACAAAGAATGTTCAAACTACTGCACTATTGCACTCATTTCACATGCTAGCAAAGTTATGCTCAAAATCCTACAAGCTAGGCTCTAGCAGTATGTGGACCGAGAACTACCAGAAGTACAGGTAGGAGTTCGAAGAGGCAGAGGAACTAGAGATCAAATTGCCAACATACGTTGGATCATGGAGAAAGCTAGGGAGTTCCAGAAAAACAGCTACTGCTTCATTGACTATGCTAAAGCCTTTGATTGTGTGGATCACAACCAATTGTGGCAAGTTCTTAAAGAGATGGGAGTACCAGACCATCTTATTTATCTCTTGAGAAACCTATATGCAGGTCAAGAAGCAACAGTGAGAACTGGGCACGGAAACACTGATTGGTTCAAAATTGAGAAAGGAGTTCGGCAAGGCTGTATACAGTCTCCCAGTCTATTTAACTTATATGCAGAGCACATGAGAAAGGCAGGGCTAGATGAATCACCAGTTGGAATTAAGCTTGCTGGGAGAAATATCAACAACCTCAGATATGCAGATGATACCACTCTAATGGGAGAAAGTGAAGAGGAACTAAAGAGCTTCTTGATGTGGGTGAAGGAGGAGAGCGCACAAGTTGGCTTGAAACTCAGCATTAAGAAAACTAAGATCATGGCATCCTGTCCTCTCACTTCCTGGCAAATAGATGGGAAGAAATGGAGGTAGTGACAGATTTTATTTTCCTGGGCTCCAAGATCACCACAGACGGGGACTGCAGCCAAGAAATTAAATGACGCTTGCTCCTGGGGAGGAAAGCTATGGCAAATCTAGACAGCATACTAAAAAGCAGAGACATCACCCTGCCAACCAATGTGCGTATAGTCAAGGCTGTGGTTTTCCCAGTTGCAATGTATGACTGTGAAAGCTGGACCATAAGGAAGACTGAGCACAAAAGGATTGAGGCCTTTGAATTGTGGTGCTGGAGGAGACTCCTGCAAGTCACTTGGACCGCAAGGCGATCAAACTGGTCAGTCCTTGAGGAGATCGACCCTGACTGCTCTTTAGAAGGCCAGGTCCTGGAGATGAAACTCAAATACTTTGGTCACCTAATGAGAAGGAAGGACTCCCTGGAGAAGGGTCTAATGCTGAGAACAATAGATGGCAAAAGAAAAAGGGGACGACAGAGGATGAGGTGGCTGGATGGAGTCACTAAAGCAGTTGTTGTGAGCTTGAGTGGACTCCGGGGGATGGTGGAGGACAAGAAGACCTGGAGGAGTGCTGGGGTCACGATGGGTCAGACATGAATTTGCGACTAACAACAACAACATAATCTTGTCATTTACATATATTATCATCAGATTTGGATACTTCTAAATAAGCGATAACCCACATGGAATTTTAGGTAGTAAAATCAAGTGAAAGGACTGCATAGGAATTAGATAAATTTGCATTTCTGTTAGGATTTTAGGTTGAATAGAGGTTTACTTGTACTTAGAGTTGTTCCATTCATATCAATGAGACTTAATTTAATCATGACTAATCTAAGGACCATTTATTTCAGTGATTATACAAATAGGACTAATACAGGTCAGAGTAGATATATTTATTTCTTGCAGCCATTACTCAATATTATTATGCATCAGAAACAATGAAAAAGAACTTAACAGGTGAATAAATGAATGAATTCATAAATTGCAAACCTTCATGTCCCTGAAGGTTTGCAAACCTTCATGTCCCTGTGAGACATATCTCTGTTTCTCCAGGCATCTTAAGCTGTACTGTCCTCAGCCCTTTCTTATCCACAAAGCCAAGTTTCCAATTCCCACAGAGCAGGTAATCTGATTTTCAGCATCCCACAACTAGTTTTTGTGGCATTAATTGGAACCCCCTGCCCCATCATCATCATCATCATCATCATCATCATCATCATCATCATTTTGTGGGCAAAATATGAGTGACAATAGTTCAGCCATTTTGGAGTGGGAGGAGCAGGAACTGAATGGCTGGCACATTTCTATTTTTAGCCCTAAATGAAAGAAAATTACTAGGTTTATGGCTGTTTATTAGCACATAGACACTTTGCAATCCATTGGTTTATACACTGGTTTGGATCTAGTTTTAGGCATGTGCAGCTTATCTGATAGAAGCAGACTTCTCATGCCTCATGCCTCTACTTTATCCTGAAAATGCAATAACAAGATTCAGGGGTCCCTGCTGAATGCGGTAAACTGAGGTGCAGGGAAAGCTGTCCCAAAACTGGGTGTGGGGGTACTTCCATGAGGGGAGCCCTCCCATCCACTGAAGGCAGATCTTTGATTCATTTCCTGGAGTCTGGAAATTAATAGGAAATTCTCCTTCTTGCTATTATGTTTTTGAATGCCTCATGGACCTTGGCATTTCTCAAGCTATAGATGAAAGGGTTCAGAAATGGTGTCACCACACAGTAGAACACAGACACTACTTTGTCCGAATCATGAATGTCCCTCACTGAAGGCCTCACATACATATAGATGACTGAGCAATAATATATTAATACTACACTAACATGGGCTGTACAAGTGGAGATTGCTTTATGTCTTCTTCCAGTGGATGGCATCTTCAATACAGTTACAATGATTTTGACGTACGATGCTGTTATCACAAGAAAGCAACCCAAGACCATGGAAGAAATACACATGAAGAAGGCAAATTCAATGAACGATTTGTCACCACATGGAAGAATCAGTACTGGGGCTAGATCACAAAAGAAATGGTTGATCACATTGGGCCCACAGAAATCAAGCCTAAAAAGAACAATGGTTGGGGGCAATGGGGCAAGCAACCCTCCAAACCAACATCCAAGGATCAAGAACCTGCAAACTCGACTGCTCATTATGGTAGTGTAATTCATAGGGTTGCAAATGGCTAGATAGCGGTCATAGGCCATCATTACCAAGAGGAAGTTCTCTGTAAGCCCCAGAAAGAGGTTGAAATAAAGCTGTGTGAAGCAACCAATGGGGCTGATAATCTTTTTGTCCTTTAAGAAGTCAACCATCATTTTTGGGATGGTATTTGTCATGTGTCCTATTTCCATCAAGGATAAGTGGCTAAGGAATAAATACATGGGGATTTGGAGCTGCTGATGAAGCTGGACAATGGTGATTATTGTGACATTCCCACTTATGGTTAAGATGTAGGCCAACAGGAAGAGTACAAGAAGAAAAATCTGGAGTCCAGCAGTGTTGGAGAAGCCTAGGAGGATGAATTCATTCTTAGAAGTTTGGTTTTCTGAAGTCATTCCTTTATTTTTTTTATTCTGGGTTTGTTTAATCCATGATCATTTCCCCTTAAAAATTGAACAAAATTAATTTATCGTTAAAAACAGGCAGCAAAAACAAAGCCTCTTATAAGCAACAATTGATCATTCTGGATTCTAGCATAATGTACTTGATGTAACAGGGACTATATAGAGCATGACACACATGTATTGGTGTGTGTATGAGTTTTCAGCATGTTTGTTGTCATTGTTGTGCCATGCTCTGGAGAGATGGGAAGAAAAGGGAAGGAAGAGAAGGTGCAGGAGAAGGTTAGATATTTTAAAATATAAAAACATATCACAGGAGATCACCAGGGCAGAGTGCCAGTTCACTCCCACCACAGTTCATTTTTGCATATGGACTTAATTCCATATCAATGGATGTTTGCACTTTACTCCTAAGGGGACAAATGAACTGCTGTAGGTGGTCACAATTTGCAAAAAGGGCAAATCTCTCTTCCAGCTCTAACTGGATTTCCTGTCTTTAATTAGTAAGAAATCTAACATGGTTCACAATCATTCCCAGCTCTCCTTGCACTACAAATGTCCTTCTTCCATGCACTCTATTCCCATCAATAAATCTTAGGACTGATTTTTAAAAACAATTGAAGCAGGAGAGCATTGAGCAGTGTATTCTCATGCATGTTTCCATGGACACAAGGAGTTGAATTTAATGGGGTTTACTCTCAGGTAACTGTACATAGATTACAGTCCTAAAAAGAAACCTCCACTCCACAGATGTTAAGAATGAAAACAAGAAATGCACACAAGAAATCTAATCTAGCGTGCTAATGACCACACCACAATATTTCTAAGAACTAGTGTAATAATAAAGATTGGGGACTGGGTTGGTTATTCCAAGCTCCTCAGAGTAAGGGCAACTTCAAATCAAAGGACTGAATGGATATGCCCCATCCCTGGTGATTTTGCATGGTAAGGAACACAAAGCTGCCCCATTCCTTCATAGAAAGCAAGTTGTAGAAGGGCACTTCAAAGGTATCCAGCATCTTCATTCCTCCCTGTTTTCTTTTTACTCTGTACTTTCTTCAAGCAAAGACTCTCATGAAGTGTATGACTTTTTTCTGGCCAGTTTGTGAACCTGTGCTTTTAACAGCTGTTCCACCTGCAGATATGATGGGATGTTAAAGCTACTTTTTTCTCCAAATCAAGCTGCTGAACACACTAGCCTATTTCCCCAACCAACCAAATTGATACAGCAGTAAAAAATTTGTGATGTCAGATTCACCAGCCTGGTTTTCTCTACCTCCAGACATGACTCTTGGCACAGTTCTCACACAATTGCAATGAAAACAACAAGATGCTCAAGTTCTTTTCAGCATTCTCAGTGGGGAATGACTGCTGAGGTCTGAAAGCAGCATCTTGAAATGGGACAGTGCTGCTCAGCGCCTAACAAGGTGGTGTACCTTAATCATAAACTAGAAGACGAAATTTTGATTTGCATATTTTGAATGTTGTACAAGCAGACCCCGTAGGCCAGTTATTCTACAGCAAATATTATTTGAAAGTATTTTGTAGTAGTACCTCCAAAAAGGGTTTTCTTCATATGTGTGTGGGTGTGGGCAACCACCTGTGTGTGCATGTGTGTATCTGGGCTAATGTAAGTGGAATGGATGAAGTGCACATATGACCAATGTCATGAAACATACGTATATAATCTGTTCTGAAACAGGATTTGACACATTCTCTGGCTATTATGAATAATCTCACATGGGCCTTGAGGAATGTGCATATATTAACTGTAGTGGTTCCAGTTTTACTTAATATTTTGCTTAATATCTGGTGCAGTATTCCCTCTTCATTAACAAGTCATGTGCACATTATTAATGATGTGTGGTGAATGTGCCCAGTGATTCCTTTTTGCATATTAATGCTTCCACTCACATTAGCCTCTATGAAGTTCCTGTTACACAGCCACAAGCTGATGATTTCACAGTACCCTGCTCCATTTCAACATAGCCCCGATGCATCGTATCCATGTGCAACCTGACATAGCTCAAAGCTGTTTACCAGTAATTATGCCACACATGAGGATGAAGCAGGTCTTATGAGTTCTCCTCACTGATTCTGTATCCCTTTAACACACACACGTAGGCACACACTGAATCAGAATCTTTTCTCTCAGCAAAGTACCAACTAAAGGAGAGAAAAGGACACTCTCTGTGCCCTCCCTAAGAGAACAATTTTAGTATGATGGAATCATATCAGCAAAAAGCAATTCCCTGACAGCTGTTAACATGTGCGACACTCTCATTGCATTTTTAGGGACCAAAACAATCTCTCCCACCCACCCCAGTTTGTCTCTTTATGAAGCAATTGGTCTTCACTGCATCTTCAAGCAGACCATCTAGCAGAACCACCCATGGGCCAGCTTATATATTTTTGGTGCCTGAGATAGATACATACTGAAATGGTATAAATAACATCTAAACAGTGCATAATAATTAGAAACACAAATTATAGTGTGTTATTAATTAACAGTATCCTGGTCATATGTAACACCTGACTCAACAGCTGCATACAGCGAACACACGAAAGAGTTCTGCAATCACCAATTATTATGGCCAGTGTCATATCTTTGAGTCCTACTTTAAGTAAAAGCCAACACTTAACACTGGGAACTAACATGAAGCAGAATGAAAGCATCCTCTGAGCAACTCACGCAACTTTTTCCCACTGCTGATAGACTATGACTATACCCACAATTTGTTAAGTATGAGACAGAATTTTCCAGTATGATGAGAGAAGAGATACAAAAAGCTGGCTTACCTGCTCGATCTCCTTAACTATTAGGGCCATAGGAGATCTATCCACCCAACTTCTTCAGTAAATAGATGAATAATCTGAATACGCTAACCAGTGCAGATATGTGAAAGTGCATTCAATTCCTGTCAAGGATGTAAAATGCCTACAGTGTGCAAGGTAAAACCAAAGTGGCTCTCAACAAATCATTAAATACTGTGCAACTCTGAAGCATAAAATAAATACATCTACCCCAACCTAAAGGGAGATGGCAGAGCTAAATGTATAATGTAGAAAACCCATCAATATTGCTTGGTCCTGTTCTTCAGAAATTCTAAATAAAGTTTATGAGTTGGACATCTATTCCAGTTTCCGATGCAGTGGGATAAAGACAATTGATGGTATATTTGCATCTGAAGTACTTTTTTTAAATGTTTTAAATTTCCGTAGAGATCCTCCATTGGCTCATAGGAACCGATTAATGAGTTATCCATGGGAAATGTGTGTAATGCACATCTTTGATTATCCTCTTGCTATCCGTGTTATACATAAGCGGGCAGGGAGGGAAGCAGAACTGCATTAGAAAAAATTTATTTCTGTATTCCTCTACAAGTCACATCACCTACTTCTGTAAGTATCTGAGGAGATGCAGGCATTTGGGAGCATTTTCTGTGCAGCATTATAAATGTCACATTTGTTGTTGCTGCTGTTTTTAAAAGTCTCTTTAAGATCTAAAAATATAAAATAGTCATTATCAGGCTATCAGCAAACAGTTTCCATCATTGCCAGCTGGGTTTCAGGATAATTCCATGATGATTTGTATCATACTGCTCTCACGTGGGCCACTTCTGCTTCCTGAGTCCCAGAATATCCATGGGAATATCTCTTGATCTTCTGTTTTTTCCATGGGCATTCCAGGATATGCATGCAGCAAAATAGACCACATAACAGTGCTATGTTATTGCTTTTCTCTTCTCCCCGATCCCCAGAAAAAATAATATTTATTACAGTGGTTGATCACAAAGAACCCCTGTGTGCTGCTTTTCTCTGTCATTTTAAACGAACATGCGTTTAAGATTAGGTTTAGGCAAACCTCCCTATGCATATTAAAGGATTATGGTTTGGATCCAGGTTAACTAGCTTAGAGGGACAGACAGTGCAGGTGTTCAACCAGGACACAAATTCATTCTGAATTTTGGTGGAATGCACAAAGAACATTTCTGGATGTAAGGTTGAAGATTTAGCTTAAGGGTTAGAGGTTGGGGTCAGGTTGGGAAAATCTGGAACCGTTTGTTTGTCCAATGGTCACAGGCCATTTTAGATTGTTCAAATATACTAAATGTTCAAGAACCTCCTGCATTATTAATTATTTTGTATTGCCTAAATATTGGCATTCTACTTGGATCATAGGATTGAAATGCAGCTTCATTTTAGGAATTGAAAATTGGTTTGAAAATTCCTGATCCATATGTATTTTATGGGCCTAGAGTCAGCTTAGAAAGGGCAGACACTTTCAGTGCTGAACCAAAACCCAATTAGAATTGGGTTTTGCAACAAGTTTTGACAGGGCAAAATGTGTCAGTATTCAACCAGAACTCTCTTTGTAGGAACTTCTTGAATGTATATGGAAGGCATGGTGACCACACCTGGATCCAATTTTGGTGGCTTAGCTTTCTGCCATGGCTGGGGTTGGGTTAGGAATATGGTCCTCTTATTGTTCAGGGTGAGGGTTTGGTGAAGGTGAGAGCTATCATTGGGTTTGAATAAGGACTAGGAAAATTTGAGTTCTAATGCATATCATACCTTAGAATATTCAACCACAAAGAATGATCAGCATGAATGCCCTGTTTTAAAGATCTTTTAAATAT
Source organism: Varanus komodoensis (assembly GCF_004798865.1). Classification (NCBI taxonomy): domain Eukaryota; kingdom Metazoa; phylum Chordata; class Lepidosauria; order Squamata; family Varanidae; genus Varanus; species Varanus komodoensis. The sequence goes on from NW_025336248.1 coordinate 1,294,903, forward strand.
GGGCATTATGCCTGAGTCTTAGGGGAGTAATCTTACGTTTAGGGTTTCAGTTAGGAAATCTATAGTTACTATGCATTTTATGGGGCCTCAAACCAGCTTTGGGCAAAAAATGTCAGAGGCGAACCAAAAATTCCTTAGCACTGTCCTTCTGAATCATGGTTCAATGTATAGGAAAATGCCTGTATGTAAATTTTGGGATTGATCTTTAGGGACAGGGATGGGACAGGGATGGAGTTAGGGTTACGATGCACATCATGAGCAGAGTCAGCTGGAGCCAGGGATCAGAATTCTGACTCACTCTGTTTCTATGCTTCTATGAATGATCAATGAGTGAGTGATTAGCAAGAATGTCCTGTGTGCTATTCTTTTTTCTTATTTGACTGAGTATGTACATTATAACCAGAAATTAGTTTCATCTTAGGGTTCGGGTTAGGAAAACATAAGGCCTTTCCATGACTATGTGCCATTAAATAGTGTCAATTGGGCAGAAAGTATGAGAAATCATCAAGAAAATGGTGAGTATTAAGGAACTTTATACATATTGTGGGAATATAGACAAAATATCCATGGGTATTAGAGTTAGGTTCCAGCTTCAGGTTAGGTTCTGGATTTATAAAACTGGGTCCCTGTGCATGTACAAGGACATGAAAACCACTTAGGTTGTGCAAGCATAGCCACTGAACAAGAAAAACTAACCTAGAAGAATTTGTCAAGATTCTACCTAGTTCTTATCATTTAAATTATACTTCATTTTAGAATTTGGGTTATTAAAACCTTGCTCTCTGTCCCAAATTGAGTCCTGTTAGATTGAGGAGAAAGTTTCAGTGTTCAGTCTGCTTCAGGTGAGTTTTCTGAATGTAGGTGGAATGTACAGCAAAGGTACCTTGATGTGAGGTTAGGAGTTTAGCATTAGAGCTGGGGTTAGGGTTAGGGTTGTATCTGGGACTGGGGCTACAACTGGGACCAGGGAAAACTGATCCCCAGGGCATATGCTGCAACCACAAAATACCATACATATTGAAAAACATGAAAGATCCATATCAGGGTTGCCATGTGTGTACATGAAGGCAAGACCATTTCACAAGCCATGCTAATGACTTCTCTCCAAGAGGCATCTCTTCCTTCAACCATTATCAGCAGAAAGCTGTGCTGAGAATGTTTTGTCAAGCTTTTTCTCTTTTCTCCCCTTCTCACTCCTGTTGTTGTTGTTGTCGTTGTTGTTGTTGTTGTTATCCCCCTTGCAGGCTGTGTTTTTTAGATTGAGGCTATGGGTAGAGGTTTAATAAAATGATATATAAGCTGCTCCAGGTACCTTCTTCACTGAGCAGTGGCCTAAAAATCTTCAAAGAAATAATGATAAAGAAATACAAATGATTACATTTATGTGGGTCCCTATGTGTTTATGTGTATGTGCTCATGCAGTTGCCATCTCCCAAGCCAGCATCACATACTACACTGCTTCCTCCTTAAATCCTCTTCTTCATGTATGCCATACGGACTTTTATTGAGAATTCATTTGTTCACATTATATTCTTTCCTTAAAGGGCAGCTAATATTGTAAGAAATATGGGCTTGCCTCCTAAAGTTCCAAAGGAGCTTTCTTTCATGGAATGAGAGTTCAAGTAATGGAAGGACACCTTTTCCTCCTGAAATAGCTTTTATTTGATTGAAGATTATGGAAATGTTGAATCCAAGCCATATGGATTCAATAATTCCTCCCAATATATTAGGGAAAACTTGGATGAGTAATTGCAAGTTAGTATGTCACATGTGAGTTGTGGTTACTGAATAGCTACTGCTGAAATACAATATTATTGGAAAGGGGATTTTCAATTTGAATAAAAACAAATGTAAAACTATAAATACAATTTTCAGCTAGGACAATGAAACAGGCTTCCTTCCAACTTTGGAGCCACTATTAAAGTACAGAAAGATATCTAAACTGGAAAAAAATACATTTTAATTCCCACACATTCCTCTTATTTATTACGCTCTACTACTTTTTCTCTGAAAATCCATGTCCCTTCATGTCTCCGTTCTTCAAGAGGATTGCACACCTAATGAAAGCTGCCTTCATAGCCTGCTTTACCTGGTGGTTTCTCAAACTGAAGATGAACGGGCTCAGCACAGGTGTCAGCACAGTATTGATCAAAGAAACAATCTTATTAATTGATGGGTTACTGCCTGAAGGTCGTACATATGTGAAAATGCAACTGCCATAGCCAAGAGAGACAATCATCAAGTGTGAAGAGCAAGTGGAGAATGCCTTGCGTCTTCCTGAGGCAGATGGAAGTTTGAGAATGGTTGCAATTATGTAAGCAAAGGTCACCACTGTGAAAATTAAAGAACTCAGAAGAGTGGCTGAGGATGAAAAGAAACTTATCAGCTCTGCAAGACTAGTGTCAGAGCAAGCTAGTTTCATCAAGGCTAGGCTGTCACAGAAAAAGTGGTCTATGTGGTTGCTTTGGCAGAAAGGAAGCCTTGCAACTAGGATGGTTGGGAGAAGAGTGGCCAAAAAGCCAGCAGCACAAGAAGTCACAGTGAGAAATAGGCAGAGTTGAGTACTCATAATTGATGCATAGCGCAGTGGATTACAAATGGCCACATAGCGGTCATAGGACATCACTGCTAGAAGGACAAAGTCACTACTTCCTAAGAAGAAGAAGAAATAGCACTGGGAAAGGCAAGCTGGGTATGAAATGGTTTTGAAGCCTAGTAAAAGGCTTGTCACCACCTTTGGCACTACACAGGTTGTAATTAGGATCTCTAAGCAGGAAAGATTCCATAAAAAATAGTACATGGGGGTGTGTAGATGATGGTCATGAATGATGATGAAAATAATCAAGATGTTTCCAGCTAAGATGATCAGGTAGGATGCAAGCAGGAGCAAACCCATGAGAAATTCTAGTTGATGCAGTTCAGGAAAATCAAGCAGAATGAAGTCTGTAATGGTAGTGTGATTCTCCTCCATTCCTGGGAGAAGCAAGTGAAGAGGTTATGAAAATAATTAGCAATGCACCAGACTATGGAAAAGAAAATCAAAAAAATACAGAAGTTGGTCTGCAACAGTCATACCCAGGCAAGCCATCCCACCATCAATGCATTCTTTTTTGTTGTTTCTCTCTCTCTCTCTCTCTCTCTCTCTCTCTCTCTCTATATAAATAAATAAATAAATAAATAAATAAATAAATAAATATAATTATAATTCATTCCACTTATTTAAAAATGTACATTAATATACTTATGGGTCCTTCTTGTCTCCAGACGAAGCATGTAGAAAAAGGCATAAAAGATGAAAAGATACACAAAGTATCATGGAAGATGAGTTGAGATACTGGAGTGGGTAAAGAAGAAAGCACAAAGCAGAGGAACAGCTGACAAATACAGATAATGTAACTATGAAAAGAAAGTTCTACATTGAGATTAAGAAAAGCATAAAGGGACTGTGGGTCTATCTCAAGAAAAAAAAGTTCTTTCATTTTTCTTGCAATATGACTTTCTGAAGCTCCCTGATTGTGATTCATGGTTTGGAAAGGAGCATGAGAAGGGAGACAAACTTCTCTGTAAGGAGACACACATTACAAGGGTACCGCCAGTCTAAGCTTGCTAATTGAGATAGAGGATTCCTCCCATTACAGCCAGCACTTTTAGAAGCCTTCCTGCAACATTCAGGCAAATCCTGCCTTCATCTACTCACCTTTGTCTGAACAACTCACTGTGCTGCTTAGCAAGTCTGGTCTTCCTTGGGGACTTGTAGAAGTTTCTGTTATGTTCAGTAATTTCAATTTTTCTGTTATGTCTGATAATTCCAAAAACATTCATTGATAAAATAACTAAAAATGGCACTGTTCTTTGCAGCTGACATGACACCAATATTTTGAACTGTCAGGCTGAGAATACAACAGAGTTTATTTTAAAATATGAAAGGCAAGATGTGACTCATGTCATCCATGCTTTGTATGTTGCTATGGCCCTTCTGCCATGAAAGCAGATCTTGACCCAAAGTGAGTTTCTGCCAATCCTCAGCTCCTAAAGAAACACAGATGCCTTTAAGAAATTGGCATTTGTCCAAACGTAGAGAGATATTGCAGGTTTGGATTTTGTCTTTTTGCAATCTCTCACAGTTCAGAGGAACCCCAAATGAAATTACTCTTGCAGACTATTCATTGCATTCAAGCATTCACTGAGATGTTATCCTTGCTTCACATTGACCTGCATGGTAGTTTTTGCCTTCAAAGTCCTTCTGAAAGTATAGTGTAATGCTAATTGTCCTTCTTCTCTCTGCTTCCTACAACACCTCAGACAATTTTGTAATGAAATGCCTCTATCAAGATGGTTAAATAGAATCTGTTCATAAGGGTATTCACATGAGACTGTTAAACTCTGTTCAGAGATTTGGCTATCATGCAATATAGCACAATAAAATACTGTTTTGCTAAAATAAAGATGATTTTAGTCATGTCACTGTGCTAAGCTTCCAGCTTGAACTTGCTACTGCTAATTATATCAAAGGTATCAGTATTTATTTCTGTTGCAGTTTGGGTTCTTTACTGTATCCATTAAGAAATCCATTATGCTCACTTTAAAAAAAAAAAAAGTAAACAAACCTAACAAGAAAGGAATATAAATAAGCAAACGAATGACAAAAATTCCAGTAGACCAACTAATAAATATTGATTAAAAATTAGAGACAAATTCAGCACTCCATTGCTACATTAAATGAATTAGTAAATATAAATAAACAACTCAAACCCATTGAAATGGGAGAAATTTTGGTGCCTAAAAGATACACAAGAAGTTATTAGAGGCATATCCTTGTGGAAGGAGCTACAGATGCAGCACAACAGGGATGGGTGAAAAAAATGTTTGTTGAATAGATTTACCCATTTGTCCCTCTCCAACTTTTCATTGAGCTAAGACAGAATTATGTTCCAAAGTCTGATTATTTATGAGTTTTCCAATTAAGTTTGTCTCAGGAAAAAAGCATACACACTGTGCATATTTTGTAAAAGTGTGGACAAAATCATGCACTTAGAAAAACATACAGCAAATGTTCAAATTTCTATACAGTTGTTTTTCAAAATCCACATCCAGAAATGAGATGGAAAGAAGGGAAAGGAAGGGAAGGGAAAACAAGATAGACAAGAAAGTCAGTGTTGCATAGAGATAGAGTCCTGAACTAGGATTCAGGAGATTCATGTTTGAGTCCCCACTTGGCCATGAAGATCACTGAGCGGGCTTGGTCCAGCTGCTGACTCTCAGTCTAGCCCAGTAGTTGAGATTACTGAAGAACCCTTCTCAATGTGAAAAATCAGCACAAAACCCACCAATAGTGACATTTCATGTAACTAATTTTATTTGAACTAAATGTTACAATTAAAATTGCAACAATACATTTCATACAATGCAAACAGAAACTTTTCATAAATGCATCAATGAACACATTCATTACTGATGATGATGTCTGTCCATCGTTTTTGATGAGGACCTTGACATCTAACGGATTGTGAGTTGTCCATGGTGTGTCCGCAGGTGGCTGATAAGGCCAATATGGGCACGGAATGTTCTGCCACATGTCAGGCAGACATGTGTGGGCACCACTGTTGCAACGTTTGCAACTCTGGCTTTACGGAGTGCTCGCTTCTCTTGTGCTATGGTTGTCCTTCTGGCTTCAGAATTTGGCAGTCTTGGTGGATCAGCATGTGCCATGTCTATTAGTCTTGTGCCAGGGTCTCCCAGGAAATGGTGTCAATAGCCAGGGACTTGAGAGAAGCTTTCAGCATGTCTTTGTATCACTTCTTTTGTCCCCCGTGCGATTGCTTTCCTTGAGACAGCTCACCATAGAAAAGCTGTTTGGGGATGAGGTGGTCTGGCATCCTTGCAACATGGCCTGGCCAGCGCGTCTGGGCTTTCATCAGCAGGGTGCGAACTGATGGCAGGCCTGCTCTGGAGAGGACCTCTGTGCCTGGCACCTTGTCCTGCCACCGGATCCTCAAAAGTCTGTGGAGGCAAGTTGTGTGGAAGTGGTTCAGCTGCCTAGCATGCCTCCTGTATACTGTCCAAGTCTCACTGGCATACATCAGTAAGTTAGCACTACTGCTCGGTAGACTTTAAGCTTTGTAGCAAGGCTTATTCCATGGCAGTCCCACACTTTGATCTGCAGTCTGCCGAATGCAGAGCTTGCCTTGGCGATTCTGCAGTTGACCTTGACGTCAATTGTCACTGCGTGGGAAAGGGTGCTGCCAAGGTATGTAAATTGGTCCACTGCTTGCAGCTTTTGTCCCTTCACTGTGATGGTGGGCTCTAGGTATTGGGCTTTCGGAGCTGGCTGATGCATCACTTTGGTTTTCTCTGTGTTGATGAGGAGGCCGAAGTTGTCACATGCTACTGCAAATTTGTCCATGCTGGCTTGCATTTCCTGCTCTGATCAGCATTCAGGGCACAGTTGTCAGCAAAAAGGAGGTCTCATAGCACAGTCTCCTTTATCTTGGTGACAGCCTGGAGTCTTCGCAGTTCATTGCATTCATTACTACTTATCTAAATAATACTAAATTTACTGAATACATAATCCATAATATGGTGATCCATAACACCAGCAATAAATAATATGAAAAAAATATACTTCATGTTAATGACTTGGGTGTGCTTGTTCTTTGCCACAAAGGAAATCAAAATTTGGTGTTATTTATGACAGTTACAAGCTTATTTCTGGTTCTGCATTCATTTCTTTCCTATATTAAGTCCATGTGGTCATTATTTCTTGTGTTTGTCTCTTGGCTCTTAAAGTCATTAAGGTAACTTTGCTTATTTTTTACATTGTTAGACCACCAGTAACATACATTCTCTGTGCAGTATACATAAAAAGGACAATAAAAAGTAAGGATTAAATATCACAAAATAAAACCAGCAGAGAGACAGAAAACATGAAAAGGTTAAAGATAAGATGTCCCACTCTGCTGCATTTCACATGTGCATTAACATGTACATCCAGCTTTGGTCAACCTTAGAGTAGACCCATTGAAACCAACAATATGTAAATTAGTCTTTGTCTAGCAAGTCTGGATGAATTCGGTGGCTCTACAATGGGGAAAGCTGATGGGTAAAGCCAGTCTCACTGGTGTAAGTCCACTATTGTAATAGGGTAGTAGGGTTTTCACTCTCTCCCCTGATATCTATGAATCTCTGCTAGAGAATTTATGAGCCTTCCAGATCACAATTTGAGGTGATGTGGGAGACTGGGACAGAAGAGGAATTCCCCCCTTCCTAGTTGGTGGAGCTGCTTCTATCACGAGAATGACAAATTTCAATGCAAAGCGAAGTTTGATTTCGGCTCAATGGCTAATCAGAACATTGACTGTGACAGTTTCATACTATACACATTTCTGCCTGTGTTGGGAGACAAAATAATATGTAGGAGAAATATAATCAAATAAAGGCTGTCTGAGATTCAGTTAATTTTGTTCTATCCACTGTACAGTAATAAATCTGGCTTCATTATAAAAAATAAACTCATTAGGTAGCTTTCTAATACATTTCTCTCTCTTTCCCTCCCCCTCTCTTTCTCTCTCCAAATTGTTTGTAATAGTTGGGCAACTTGTGGTTCTTCAGACGTTTTGGTGTACTCATTCCATCAGCCCTAGCTTGTATAGTCTATAGTGAAAGGTTATAGAAATAGTAGGCCAAAACAAATGAAATTCACATGTTGCCTGTCACTAGAGCTGTACACCTTAATATCTTACATTAACAAAAGGTAAAAGTTACCTGCAAGCATAATTTTGATGTCCCAACAGGAATACAACCTTCACTTTCTTCTATTGAAATAAAAAGGACATACTGGCTTTCAACAAAAATCTTGTGCTTCTGGTAATTAATTGTGAAACATCCTATTTGCAACAGTGGCCTTAAAGATGTTTCAACAAAAGGAATTATCACTGAAATGATCCAGATATATGAATAAACAAGATTAGAACTGGAAAGTTCATTCAATTTGAAGCTGACTGCATTTTTCCTATCTAATCATATATGTGAACAAATTTCCCATTAAGCATATATATCTATCACACACACACACACACACACACACACACATTTCAAGAAAAAAATGTAATGGTAATGAAAGTGAGCCATGGAAGGATTTTTAAATGTTAACTTTTTAACTTTATCTACCTTTAACATTGTTTCTAAATTAAAGAGATAGATATTTGAAAATTACTGGAAATAATAGTTTCATAGATACACCTTGACACATATTTTTAAAATGTTATTTTTAATAAATGGAGGTGTAATGATAAAGAATTAATAGATTTTTAATAACTGCAGCAAGATTAATTATAGCTAAGAATAAGAAAGTAAAATATGAATATGAATGTCTAAATATGTCTGGTTGATATAGAGAAGTTTGGAATATAGTTACTAATGATAAACTAATGATAAATTAAAGTAAGGAAAGGGGATATAAGAAAAATAAGTTTAATGATATTGGGAGGTATTTATCGAGCATGTTTTTAAAGGGGGAAAGGATTCAATCTTTGGAAGAATCATTACAGTTTTGGAAGGGGAAATGTCCTGAAGTGTTAGAATAAGTTCCTCCCCACTTTGATTTATAAAATACAACATTGGTCCTGATGGTGGCAGTGGCACTGTATCGTAAGAACTGTTTTAATTGTATATTCAACTCTTTATGTTTTTTTTGTCTTAAAATGGTGTTTTTTGTCATTGCATTTTAGAAATATTTTTTTAAATTGTCTTGAACATTTTGCTATCTAATAATCATAATCATAATTATATAAAATCAATTTCTTTATCTTTAGCCCTAAATTGTTTCTAAATTAAACACATACACATTTTGCAAATTATTGGAAATTTATTTATTCAGTAACTCCATAGATATAACCTCACACACATTTTTAAAATAAGAAAGAATAGGAGTATATGGTGTCTTTAGTAATTCTTAAATAGCTTTAATGTGAAACGGTGCATGTTATATACCCACTGCATGACTTGGGTCACTTATTTTCTCTCAACCCAGCTAATCCCAAAAGGTTTTTCTGAGGGTAAGAAAGAGAAGCATGCTTTCCTTCATTGGCAACTTGGAAAAAAGTTAAGTGGGATTGAATACAGATGAATGCACAACATCAGCCTGCTTGTTTTGCTGTCCCCAAGTACTTTTTAACTGAGTCTTTGAAAACCTCTTGGACTATCTGGTTTCTATAGGTAAATATGATGGGGTTCAGCATGGGTGTCACTGCTGTTGTGAACAGGGAGGCAATTTTATTGAGATTCATTGAGCTAGCTTGGGAAGGTCGCACATAGATGAAGACAGAGGTCCCATAGCCAATGGTGACCACTGTGAAATGGGAGGCACAAGTGGAGAAAGCCTTTTGCCTTCCTGTCGCAGAAGGGATGTGAAGAATGGTGTTTAAAATGTAAAAGTAAGAGATCAGTGTCAGGACAAGAGAACCCAGAATAACAGGGAGTGAGACAAGGAAGTCAATAAACTCCACTAGCCGAATGTCAGTGCAAGCTAAATGCAGTAAAGGGGCACTGTCACAGAAAAAGTGATTGATCACATTTGGGCCACAGTAGGGCAACCCCAGTTTCATAACAGTTGGAACAAGTATGGAGAAGAAGCCAATCAACCAAGAGCCAACAACCAGATTAATACAGACCTTTTCATTCATGATGGTGCTGTAATGAAGTGGGAAACATATGGCTACATACCGATCATAAGACATCATAGCCAGTAAAACATATTCAGAAGTGCCAAACAAGAAATAGAAGTATGACTGAGTCAGACATCCATAGAAAGAGATGTTCTTCCTTTCCAGTAAGAAGTTCTGCATCATTTTTGGTACCACTGTTAAAGTCATAAGGATTTCAATTACTGACAAGTTGCAGAGGAATAAGTACATGGGAGATTGGAGGCGGTAATCAACAGATATTAGGACAATGATGATGATGTTTCCCAGCATTGTTGCTACCAGAATTAGTAAGAATACCAGAAAAAGGAGGATCTCTGCCTCCCAGGGACTGGGGAATCCAATTAAGATGAACTCAGTCACATATGTCACATTCTTATCATGTTTCTTCATGTTTACACCATCACCTAGATAAGGAAAAACATCTTGCTATAAATTAAATTGAAACTGCTGTGGTGTCCCTTGAAGAAAACACACAAGGCATATTTTAGTGGTGCACACATTGAGTAAAAATTGACCATGAGTCAAGTTCAACTAGCCCCAGGTATACAGCTGTCCAATATGCATATCATCGAGTTTCCTCTAAGAATCAACTGGTATTCTGCATGCTATTAATTTCCTCTTTATTGCAAAACTATAGCATCTCCTTTACTATTTCAGAAGTCTTACAAATAATCCATCTCTACAGTTAAAAAAGGACATTTGAACACGATGAGAATTTGTTCCAATGCAAAACATTTGAGGAAATGAAGGCATTTGTGCACAAATTGTTGCAAAACTCTACATTAATTTATTTTTAACTGATGTATATGAAGCACTTCAAGACAATGCTGGAATTAGAAGATGCCCATAGATCTTTTGTTCTAGGACTTTTCCTAATGTAGGAGGGTATGTACTTTCTGTAGTACAGGAAAAGGATATACTTTCATATCTTCACTCTAAGGTCTGTAAGATAGGAGTTTGTCTCTCTTTCTATACTGGGTTTGTCTCTCTTTATTTTTCTTCTTACTTTAAGTACTAAATACAACGGTGAAAATACCGAGAACACATGTGGCACAATGTAGCATTCACAAACTTCAACCAAAACAAAACAAAAAACACAATACATACTTTAGTGGAAAAGTTGAATTGTATTCAGAAGCACCTACTTCCATGTAGGCTTACTGTTTTCCTGTTAAGTTTTGGATTAACAATGCAACCCTATGCATGTATTTTCAAAAGTAAGTGCACTGAGTTCAATAAGACTTACAACAAGATAAAGAGTACATAGAATTCCAGTCTAATACTTAGGTTTTAGACTGGTCAGGGGGCTCTAAACATGTTGATACCTTGAAGGATAATGATATGCTAAATTCTCTTGCTCTTTGCACCAGAGACGGAAATCTCTTGATTTACAGATATTCCTCAGCTTACAGTATACATGGATCTCTTTCTCTCTCCTTCTTTACAACCATGTGATACTCAGCATCTATAGACTTACACATCTATAGGTACCAAAACATTACACTCCTTATTTCTGCTAGACTATTATTGACCAGTTCTTGTATACAAAGCTAGACAATCAATAATTAATTTGCAAATGTACACATGCACACACAGAGAGAGACTGTGAGATAGAGATAGAGACAATAATATTAATACCTTGAATTAAGAATGTCAACTTTGCTTGCTGGACATCTAGCCATAGAAATCCATGAGTAGCATGCAGAAAGAGGAGTTAATAGCATTTAGATTTCATATCAATTTTAGCAACCACCTGCAACCAATATATTGCCCCAGATATCAAGTGCTGCACATGACAGAGTGTAAAATCTCTTCAGGAATCTTTATACCACCAGAGTAGCATAGCAAGTAGATTAGATTCAACAAACAAGATGATCACAGCTTTGAAAATATTTACACATTCCAATTTTAAAATTAAATTCTGGAGAAGCATGCAACAATTTCAATCTTTCAAGAACTTCTGGTCAACCTTCCTGGTTTTGCATATGTATCATTGCTGACTATCCCCTTTCTACTTCATATATTCCTCTGAGGCCAATCTAGTATCTAGTATGAACATACAGATAATTCCTCTTGGGACAAATACAATGTTTCCTTCAAGATATTCAAGGGTTATGAAAATGGAATTACACAAAGTACATCTATATCAGTGAAAGTTGAAGAAGAATAGAGGGACAACTAGGAAAGCATCCTGGGGCAACCTGAAGGTGTTTGGCCCTGCCCAAGACCTGCCACTGTAGGGCAGGTTATGAGGCTATGAATAGGGCAAAGATGGAATTTGGGACCAATCTGTCACATTCACTTGTGGCCATATGGTACTACATGGAGTAATGCAGAAAGGCCCCTCTTAGTACCTGCACAGGTGTGGCCTTGGGGTGCCCACCCATCACTAGCAGCAAGACAGAGCTCTCCCTGATAGTCAGCATGCTAATTAACCATAGGAACCTACATTTAGTTACCCCTGCACATTTACCCCCTTTGCAGATCATTGTTGAACTCACAAAATGTGGCCCTGTTTAAATACAGCTATGGTATCTTGACTCTTTCTTCTTGTTTGGTCTAGAAATTTAAACTTTATATTCAATTTTGAAATGTCTGTCTTTGAAGAAATCCTCATCATCATCATGAACTGGTGTGATCACCAGCTCTGGAATTCATCTTCACTTAAATGCTTTGTGTATCCCATTATTCTCATTCTTGAAAGCATGGTTAACCTTTATTTGTATTGATATGGTCCTATTTTTAATTTCTTAAAACAGTTTATTTATTTGTTGAATTTACCTCCCCCCTTCCTATATATATTCCAAAGGGTAAGACTTTACAAAAAAAAAAAAAAAAAAAAGAGAGACGTGAAATACATTCCCTGACTCACTGTGTTCCCAAAGGAAACACATAACTCCATTCTCATTAACTATATGAATCATATTAATTACTCTCTTGATCATAAAGTTCTGCTAAATGCCTATGTTAATTTCTAATACAATACTCGCACTTAAGAAAAAAAGTAACTGTCTCGAGGGAGATATTCAGAATTCAGAAGTGATATAAAGTTGATTAAACAAAGTTCAACATCATATTTCCATTAAGCACTCAATGGGGCAATAGGATGAGCTTCCTTCAGGGAAAGCATCTACTGTGGAATTCTGTAATGTCTCATTAAAAAATTAAATTGCTCATGCTTAGTGTCTAGAACACAGTGCCCTTTCTGTTAAGAGGAGTTACCAAAAGAAGTTCTGACATTTTAAGTCTGAAAAGTATATTGCTTATGAAATGAGGTGGGCTAAACTAATCATTTGAAACTTGGCATTTACCTGACTGAGTGTGCAATTGTAGAAAGGTTCAGACTGTTCTAGGAGAAATCACTACAGTTACAGAAAGTCAAAAATGCTGAAAATTGAAACATTGAAAATTTCATCCCAATTCTGTGTTACAATATGTCATATATTTCTTTTATTTCCAACAAGGCATTCACCTGTAGTCCTAACTGTAGGTTTAGGGCAATGGATTAAATACTCTTACCCACAAGTCCAAGGGCCTATCTTTACTATGTCCCATGCACTTAGTTTTGAGATAAAAAGTGGGGAGCTCTAGATACATTTTTAAGATGTAGTAAATTAGGATATGTGTGAGGGTCAGTGTCTGGCCCAAATTGTCCCGTGAGTTTCTTGTCTGGATGGAGACTCCAATGCAGATCTTCCAAGTCCCAGTTCAACAATGTAACCACTATGGAATATGACCTCAGAAAGTCAGACAGTCCATGATTTAATATTGAGGAGGACATAGAGAGTATTTGCACCTTTGCCCCCCCCCCCGTTTGATTGTGATCCCTGAAACCCTGAAGCCTCCAACCTGCATTCACAAAAGCCATCCAATTGTAATGTAAATGCAGTTGTAGGTCAGTGAGTTAAGCTCCTTACATCCCACTCTGGTGTGTCTTTCATGTTCAATGCATGCACTAGTTAGATTGTTTGACCCTCAGGGAATTTGGAGATGCAGGTGATGAAGACAAAAGGAGCACTGATATCACTTTTCTGAAAGCAGAAATACAGTGCAAAAGTAATAATCCTTGATCTCACATTCTGGGTTGTGGGGGAAAAGGATAAGCAAGGATTCTGTCTCACACTAGGTTTATTCACATGTTGCAATGAATATGTATTCACAGTCTTTATAGAGTCTCTGGGTCTAGATTATCACATCAATCTGAATGAATATGAACTAGGTATGAATAAGGCTTTTGCATACTGTGTGAATCCCCCTGGTGTGAGATCATTCTTGAACATCAGTCCTGAGACTTTTATATATAGGACAGGGTACAAAAGTTTTAAATAAATAAACCAACAAACCTTTTTTTCACACACACCCTTCAGACTTTCCCAATCATGGAGAATTTATGGGATGGAGAGCATGATGTTGTGAGCCGCCCCGAGGCTTCGACGAATGGGGCGGCATAGAAATGTTTTAATAAATAATAAATAAATGATGCTGGCACTCCTGTCCCCATCATCTTTCCATGCTTACAGCACCTCTCCATGCTGAATATCTCAATTAGGTTACTGTATGCATACCTTCATACCTTATTTGTGCAGAGGTTCTAGAATTCTGCTTAATTCCTGGTACAAATAATGTGTACAGTTGAACTTGGATTGAATGACCATATGTACACTTATCTGAACTGATGAATGAATGATCACTTTAGGGGTATACACATAATAAACCTTATATGCTTGCATAAAATTAAAATCTTGAATCAAATTTTTGTAGAAATTTTATATATTACATTTCCTGACTAATGGCCAAAACTTTTTGAAGAGTTCACTACAATGAAAAGCACACAATACAACATGCTAAACTGCAGTGAACGTACATTCTTAATAATTCCCTTAGGGAGTGCATTTATTATTGACAGTATTTTTAATGACCAAAGTTCCCTTGAGAAATAACTAATAATTGACTAGTACTTACACTAGACTGGGTATTGTTACTCAGAAACAGAAATGGAAGTAAATCAAGCACATCTGGTTCTGCAATAATAATATCGGACACCAGTGGAGATCAGAGGCATTCTTCCAGAACCCATCATTTGATGCAAATGTGCACCTGAAAAACTCAAGAATTTCACCAATGGTTTTGAGTGCACACAAAGAAGATTGGGCAAGCATCAATGAGGTAACACCCTAATGATACAACCCTGAATTTTACTAACAGTGATAATATTTACATGCATCATCAGTTCAATAATGTAGTGTTATAAGCATGCTAAACTGGACTATGACAATACTGGCATACATTAGGTGTCCACTTCAATTGTATTGCATTTTATGTTCTTTCTGAAGATAACATTTTACTTACACTTCATAGAAGCTGATTGAAACCACTACTGCCTCTTTTTCAAAGTCCAATAAAATGCCAACAATAAACACCAGGTAAAAGATAGTTATGATCACACTTTACATAACATGATTATATCCTACATGAGGAAAATATAGGTACTGCCTCAGTCAAATCTAGGCAGCATGTCCAATGGTGCTCAAGCACAGCAAAGATAAAGATTTGGTTCACTACTTTGCCTCTGAATGGTATTGCTGAGACTCATAAAGCATTTCTTGAATCATACTTTCTCAAAGCAGGGGAAACTCAGGTGCTGGATTATGTGTATAGCTTATAACGGTGAACTCCTTTCTCAGGAGTGGGAAAGATGTAGACATCCCTGCATGTCTTTTAATGTATCAGCCCAGAAAAACAAAAGACAACCTTCCTTTTTTTTTCCTGGTTTCCAATCTCTTTTGGCAAATACATGAAGAAGTGCCATGCTTCACTATGTATTCAATTTAAAATAATGTCATAGATTGTGGAGATTGCAACGCTACGTGTAGCATGTGAATCACCACAATATCAACTTACATTTTAGGACACACTTTTTAAATTTTACACATTCAAATTAATATGGAAATTGAAACTCAGCCTTGAAAATTTACAGATCTAGATTTGCAGCAAAATTCTCCAAACAATGCACCTACACATACACTCCCATGCCATGTATATGGGAAAACTGCAAATAAATATTAGTGAAGATATCATTCTAAAACATACTTGATTAGGAAATGTAGTTGACAAAATGTGTATAGAAAACAAAATAGAGTAAAAAAAAATGCATGTGTTAGGAGACAAATCTGCACAATGGGGTGAGTTCCCGTTGCTCTGTCCCAGCTCCTGCCAACCTTGCAGTTCGAAAGCATGCAAATGCGAGTAGATAAAAAGGTGCCACTTCAGTGGGCAGGTAACAGCATTCTGTGCACCTTGGTGTTTAGTCATGCCAGCCACATGACCACGGAGACTGTCTGCGGACAAACGCTTGCTCCCTTGGCCAGGAAACGGAGATGAGCACTGGCCCCTAGAGTCAGGCATGACTGGACTTCACGTCAAGGGGAAACCTTTACCTTCATGTAGTTTTTTTTTTGTTCTACTGTAAGTTGCCCAGAGAACCCTATGGGCTATGAGGTGGCATACAAATGTAATAAATTAAATGAAATGAAAAAGTTATTCCGGTTCACAGTGATCCAGACTCTTGTGAGTAAGCTGTCTTATATCTGTATGAATGTGGATAAGATCAAACTCTTAGCTCTAGCATTAGCAACATCTACTTTCTTAATTTGTATACTACCTTGAAAAATATATATCGTATTTTGGAAGGTAGCTTATAAATCTTACACATAAAGAAATAAATAACAAAACTGATTTTTGAGGACAAGAGGAGGAGATTACTGGGCATAATCCAGTAAAAGTTTCCCAAGGCTAAAACATGCTGGACTTCTTTTCCCCTTGTGTTTCCCACTCCTCTTTAAGGTGCGCCCCACTGGGTTCAGTGGAGATTATATGAAGCAATAAATCCATGCATCCTGAGACCAAGAATTCAGCTTTATTCATCTTGTCCATTTCCACTGATTGTATTATAATCTATTTTAGCTTGTTAAGATCCTCTTCATACATGAAATACAAAGCTGGGTGTTGAGCACAATAGTTCCTCTCTGGTTCCTAGGTAATTAAAAAAAAGCAGAAGTATATATTTCTTCTATCTCATCTCCTTTCCCTTACTCTAATGTTTGTATTCACAGAAGTCAGAAAAGATGACTGAAAGCAAACCTGCTATTGGCACACACAAATCTTTCTATTGACGTGTTTGCATAATTTGCATGGTATGCAATTGACTGGCTAGAAAAACGTCCTTTACCAAAGTCCAAGGGGAGAAAATCCTCCTTCCCCACCCTGGTCCCCAACTCTTTTATGTTCACTTGTGATTAGCATACAGTTTCATTTTCTAAAACCCTTCATTCCAGATGTTAAAAGATGGCAACAGAGAATGTGACCACAGTTACTGAATTCCTTTTGCTTGGATTTGTGTATGGACCAGATTTGGAAATTGTCCTCTTCGTAGCTTTGTTCCTTGTTTACCTAGTGACTGTGCTGGGGAATGGGCTGATCATTGCACTCATCTGCATCAATCACCGCCTCCACTCACCAATGTATTTCTTCCTCAGCAACTTGTCTTTCATTGAGATATTCATGACAAGCTGCATTGTGCCTAAAATGCTGGCCAATCTTCTGGCTGAAAGGAAGGCCATTTCGTTTGCTGGCTGCTTTGTTCAGTCTTACTTCTATTTCTTCATGGGTTCTACCGAGTTCATCCTGTTTGCTGCTATGGCCTTTGACCGCTACATGGCCATCTGCTACCCACTGAGATACCCTACCCTTATGACTGGAACAGTTTGTGTCAAGATGGTGGTTGGATCCTGGGTTGGTGGGTTCCTGTCTGTATTCTTGCCAACAGTGCTAAAAGTGAGGTTGCCGTACTGTGGGCCAAACATCATTAATCACTTCTTTTGTGACAGTGCCCCCTTGCTGCATCTTGCCTGCAAGGACATCAGTCACATTGAGTTGATTGACTTCATTGGTTCTTTGATTCTACTGCTTGGATCACTCTCATTTACAGCTGCCTCTTACATCTATATTATTAGAACTATTCTCAAGATCCCTTCTGCAGATGGGAGAAAAAAGGCTTTTGCCACCTGTGCTTCCCACTTTACTGTTGTCTCTATGGGCTATGGAATCTCCATATTTATCTATGCAAGACCATCTCAGAGTGACATAATGAGCATGAACAAAGCATTAGCCATTTTCTCTGGCATCCTGACACCCTTATTGAATCCTTTCATCTTCAGTCTAAGAAATGAACAAATGAAAGAGGTGTTTGGAGATAACCTAAAGAGTATAATTTCTAAAATAAAAGGTGGGTGATGTATGCTGGAATTCAGAAAATAAGGATACAGACTGTATAATAAGCACTGATCAGTTGGAAAAACAGATACATGTGATGAACTGCTTTCTCCCATGCAACATTGCCTATGCCTGGAGATCATCTGAAGAACGTCCTTTCTACTGGTTTCCCTTCCTTTGAGATGGCTTTGGTGGTGACCAAAGAGGACCTTTATGGTTTCAGGCAGCATCCAGTTTATGGATTGTGCTCCCCAGGAAAATTCATCAGTCACCCACTTACATCTTTTCAATAGCTGGCAAAGTCCTTGAATTTTTCTCAAGCATTTTAAAATACCCCTTGAATTGGTTTCAATCAGCTGCTGCTGTGTTTATATCACTTCTGTTGTTTTAAGATGTTTGCCCTTTAAAAAAATGTTGACACACTCATGTTACACTGTTTTCTAATTTTGCAATATTATGTTTTAGGCACTTACTTGGGCTGGGGATTATGGAAGAGCAGTACATTTATATGCATACTTTTGAAAGGTGTGTCTGTGCTATACACATTGTATAGCAGCTTGGAATCTAGATAATTAATTCATCTATGACTGTCTGTGCTGAAATCTCAAAACTTTCACCAGGCACAGAAAGTAGACCTGATGTGGTGTAGTGGTTACAGTTCTAACTGGAATTCAGGAGATCCAGGTTCTAGTCCCCTTTGGCCAGGCAGCTCACTGGGTCACTTTTGGACAAATCACTGATACTCAACCTAACCTAACTCACAGGGTTGTTCTGGGGGGGAAACGGAAAGCAAGTAAGATGCCTTTGGTTCCTCACAAAAGGAAAGAAGGTAGAATATAAATGTGATGCTGCAGGTGATGCAGCATTGACCCTTGTGATATCCCTGATGATAACTTAAAATTGACCTTGCTTAATATGCCAAGATTCTAAAATTAAAGGTACTTCCAAATCAGTCAAGGAGATACTGCAAATAGGGAGTGATGGCTATAGTACTTTGTTTATTAATGCTGGGACTTCCCCTGCAACATGTTCACACCCTTTCATTCAAAAAGAGATTATTTAGGAATATTTAAAACAAATGGCTTTGAGTTAATAAATTTCCTTGGAACTGTACAAATCTGAGGTGCACAACCTGGTATTTTTTGAACAGTTGTTGGCATTTTCTCCCTCATTATATTTAACATGCTAGCCATTGGCCTTGAGTCCCTCTGAATATACTTTCTATACAGAATTTCCATTGAATGAGTTGTGATGAATGAATTGAAATGAATTGAACCCTAAATGTTGTTTTTCTAAGTATAGTAAGGACTTACCTCACACTATTGTGGTCTGTCATCTCTTAAGGAGAATAACTGACATTTCCTTGTAGCTAAGGTGTTCAGAGCTTTATTCACAACAGTTTGAGAATTAAAAAAATGATGGACTTGTTTGACAGATGCTTCAGGGAAAAGGAGAGAATAGGGAAGCTCTTTTCTGCCAGTGTATCAGTTCTGTTGGTAGGATGCTAATCTTGGATTTAATCCAGTTCTTGACCAGAACAATTGCCAGTTTATGCCAATTGTATCCCACAATTCCCCTGCCCCAACCCCAGCCTGGTATATCATATAAGAAGCTTGTCAGTGCATCATGGATTATATACTCTGTTTGATTCAAAATCAAATTCAATTTGATTCAACAAAAATATCTGTTGGAAAACAGGAGCCCATCAGTGAAACACAAAGCATAACTTGTAATTTATTTATTTATTTATTTTATTTAAAACATTTCTATGCCACCCCCATCGCAACAAAGCCTCGGGGCAACTCACAAAAAATACTGTAGGAGGATGCTACATCATTTGCCCAAACTAATGACCCCCACCTCCCACAGCTAGAGAGGCGATGTTTAGACTCCATCTTTAAGTTTCTCTTGAATGGCTTCCCAGAAGCATCACTCTATCACAGATCACTACACTACTCCATGTCAGACTTAACACACAGAATTCGCTTCAACAATCTCTCTTACATATAGTGGAGGGACAGCAGCTTTACCTTTTGAAATAGGGACACACCAGAAACATCCTCAAGCTTAGAAACACAATGGCAGCTTTATGGTCACAAAGCCAGCAGATCACAACTTGAATTTAAAAGGAGAAAGTATCTGCCAATTAGAAAAAGCATACTGAAGATGCTTGTTAAGTTCAGCCCAGCCTTAAGAAATGACAGTGTGGCACCTATGACTGCATTACAGAAGAAATGACACACCGATCAGAAACATTTCCACACCATTGGTAGCATCCATCTTTTAAATTATTGGCAAAGTTCAGCAACAAACCCCATTTATCTCAGGAAAGACCGTCAATACTGAGAGGATATAACAAACGGGCTCACTCCTTCCCCTCTGTTTAAAATAAGAATGCTGTTCAATAGTAGTGCGCTGCTTAGTGTGTTTGTGTGGGGGGGGGTTGTTTTTTTAAAGAATTCAGTATTAATGGAATGGCATTAAATCAAGGCAGAAAGGACTCTTGCATGTAGGGACACAGCCACGACTGCACATACTCTGATCTTGATGACTGGCTGGGCCTGTGTGTCATCATTCAGCCTTGTGGATGTTGCATTGCTTTCAACAAGGAAATTAAACAGCCCTTCTCCTTAAATGTTGGAACTGAAGGGTTCAGCTGAACTTTCTTTCCCCACAGAGCTCTTGAGAAAGTTCCAGCCAAAGATGGCTGGGGGGTGGATGGGGGTGTGCATGCATGTTGCAGGAGTGCCTTCTCTTCAACAGTCGCATTTGACTCGCTGCTCTCTCTTTAGGCAGACGGCACGAATGCCAGGACAGCCTGTTCTTTAAAACCTGGAACTGGACTAAGATTATATTTGGGACTGGTGAGGGGACTACCACTGTTCCCTAGAACCAGTTTGTGTTGGTGCCCAGTTCCCATTTCTTCTCAAGGAATCCTGGGAGAGCTCCCAACGCAACATCCACTTCCAGCAATGGACATCCAAAAACAATACAGGACTACCGGAGGGCAAGTTCCTTGATTTCAGCTGGGCTTTCAAACCGCTGCTATTTTCTCCTCCTATTCCAGTCCATCTTGCTTGCAGCCTCGCAGAACCAATTGTGCTGTTTTTCTATTGTTTGTTTATTTGTATGAAAAATGAAAGGGGGAAAAGGAATGAAAGAATCCCAACCAACGGTTAAAGCTACAAATGGGAAAGTGTCATCCTGTCTTCCACCAGCACCATGTCTGGCCCAAACTGGTCTGTACATTGTTTTACGGTAGCCAGGATGTTTAGGAGTCGCTGGTCCAGGGCATCCATATGAGGGGCAGACAGCACAGGTTCATAATTCAAAGGATCTATACTTAATAATTACTTAATTTGCGGGCACATGAATCTGTATAAAGGGAAAATAGAAACTTGACATACCCCAACTCTGTTTTTTTTAAAAAATGAGGAATTGCTTTTCAATGCAATTGATTAATTGAAACGTGATCTTATTTATAAACTGTTTGAGATATCGTATTTTCCTCAGAAAATTGTGGTCTTGTTTGAAATACATTATTATGAAATTGTATCTTCATGTACTTTGGTTTTTGTTTTGGATGTTAGCTATCTTAACTATGATTTTATATGAGCTAAAATTCCTCTATTAGTGAAGTTTCTATGTAATCTGTTTATACATTATTTTTAAATGAATATGTTAAAATCTGTATAAAGCAATGTCAGCAGGCTTTACAACCTAAATAAAGACAAAGTACAAAAAGAAAAAGAAAGAAAGAGAAAGGATGGGAAAGAAGGAAAAGATAAATTAGATATTCTCTTGTACTAGCCTTTATGGATCACACTTAATGAATACATTTCTCTCCTGAGCCATCAATTAACAGCAATGTTATGTTGATTACCAGATAAATTTCTCATTTAGCTATGGTGGGTGAAGGAGTTCTAGAACATTTAAAAATGAAAAGAACTACTTTCTGATCCCAAGCAGAGGCAGTTCCAGATACTGAAAAAACATGTCATCCCCTGAAGACAAAAATGAAAAGAAATGAAACCAAACCAAACCAAATCAACTCAACTCCATTAGACAGTGGTCTAATAGTTTCCGGTCCCAAGACAGCAACACTGGAGCATAGAATTGTACAAGAAGTCTTTGGAAGTCTTGGAAATCCAAGCTCAGAAGGGTTTTCCCAGTACTGGAAGCCCATCCTTGCTCTGCCCAGCCATTGCAAACCAGATAACCATGGGCAATTTCCAAGGATCCATGGGGCATTTTCCACACACCCCTCAGGTAACATTCCTGCTACTGCTATATCACTATGAGGTGAAGTAAATAACAGTAGTAGTAGCGGTAGTAATAGTAATAGTGGTTTAAAAATAAATTAAATCCAGATTTTCTAAGTGACATTGGTGCACATTCATTGACATTCCAGCAAGGGCTGCACAGAGGTGCAAATGCAATTTGCAAGCATCCTGTTGCCACATCAGCTAATGGGAATCTAACCTGGTAAAGGGGAAAATTGTTCATGAAGGGAGATAATATAAAGGATTTTTTTCCCATTACTAGTAACATGCCGTATTTATTTCTTTGGCTGTGGACTAAGAAAAAGAGATTGTGAGAGAGTTTGAGAGGGGAAGGGGGAGGGGGAGCCAGCCATGAAAGCCCTGCCTTCCAAGAACTTCTGCCTTGCTGGAACATGCCAGTAGGTTATAGGCAGGAATGGAAATTTTGCTATTAGAAACTCAGCTTAAACCATTGAAATGTTGTATTTGAAAAATATCTCTGAAATCCTTTAGGATTTGAACATTTAAGTGCTCTGCAGGTGCACTCAACACCTCTTGTCTTAAACACAAACTGTATCCCAGAATCCTACCTGAATCTTGGAAACATGTTTACCAGTATTCTGGGAACATATCTATACTGTTTCAGAAGCCTGTTTTTCTACTTAAAATTATTTTTCCTGTTTTTTTCTTGTTGATTATTCCACAATCTGGAGTTTAGAAATTCAAACTTTTATATGAAACTTGAAGTTATCTTCTTTCACTTTCAACTGTCACAATCCTCTAATTTAGGAAAGTAATTAACTGTTGAGTCCATTCTGGTGTTGAGATAAATCTATACAAGGTTAATTGGCCACTTGAGATTTTTGCACTAAAATACTCTAACACCTTATACAAAGGCTTCATTGATCTCTTCTGGATGCATGTGCCACAGCTAGGTATGGGCAATATACAGGTAGGCAATTCAGTTCAGTTTATTACCTTAAATCAATCATGAAAGAACTACCTAATATGTTGAGTGATGGATCTAGAAGAAGTTACTCACATCTGCATCTTAAATAATATTAATTTCAGTGGGGCTAAACTGTGACAAACTTCTTCTGGAGGAAATTTTATGTTTTGTGCTGCTCCTGCTATCGCTGTTCTTTAAAATGAAACTAATGTGATGGTGGCATCCGATAATGGAGAATATGTCTGGCAACAGGTGATATAATTGTTAATACCTAGGTAGCATAAGTAGTGTGCTCAAAATAGGAGGAGATGGAGGCACTCTTCTTCCCAGCTGGAACCCATTTTTGACACATTGCGTTCCCAGAAGAAAGGGACATAAACCAGAACTGTTATTGTTCCCTTGTCTTGACAATGGATATTGAGTCAATTTTCATATTCCAAGAATTGGAAAAACTTAGAGCAGAGATTCTGATAGTATGATTGTTTGGGATGTCAAAACCATAGCTCAGCCTTCCTCAGCCTGGTCACCTTCAGAAGCATTTGGACAACAGCTCCCAGAATTCCCATCCAGCAGGGGCACTGACTGGGGATTCTGGGTGTTGCTGTCCAAATGTGTCTGGAAGGCACAAGGATGAGGAAGGCTCATTCTCTACAACATTCTCCTTTATATATTCCTGAGCTAGCACCTCAGTTGAAAGTTCTCCTAGCAAAGATGACGTTGAGCTTCCAAGTAAGGGTTATTTGTCTATTTACACTAAAATTAGTATTCTTTTATCATGGGAGCTTTTCACAACAGGGAAAAGAATCATATGAAAAATGGCTATAAGTGTTATCATTACTGCAAGGTAAGGTGGTATAATGATTTTATGAACAGTCCTTTCTTCTTTAAAATAAAATATTTGGAAAGGTTTAATCAAAAACTTTTCTGTGATGTCATATGAATCCATAAGATTTCTTTCCAATAAACCTGTTTATTGGACTATTTCAAGAAAGAATAACTGAGTGTTTATCACTTGGTATGCATGTTATGAGGGTAGGGAGAACATTGTGCAATTAAGCAACAGTATGTCAAAACAAAGATCACTAATATATGCATGTGAAAAGTTTATTCTATAGGAAGGTATGTGTTATCCTTGTATTGGGAGGGAAGGAAGGAAGGAAGGAAGGAAGGAAGGAAGGAAGGAAGGTGGGGAGGAGGAGAGAGAGGGAGAGAAAAATCTCACTAAAAGCTAGAACAGACAAACTAGCAAACAAAAATGTGGGCTTCAACTGATCACTACTACTGATTTATGAGAGTATTAAGCTAACAGACAGCTTGAATACAAATTTAATAAATAAGTAAATAAACTGATTGAGAAATCTCCAATGCCTCTAGGGGCATCTCACTGGCTGCTTTATTTCATTTAGTCAAGAATGCCTTGGCATTCAGAACAGCCTGTATAGCATCACATGTTTTATTTCTAATCCATATATTAATATGTATTTTTCTATTATTTTAATTAATTAATTTCTATACTGCCCAACAGCTGAACCTGGATTGGATGAGACAGCATGAGACTAAAAAATGAAACAGAAACTTGGGAATTCATTCTTCTGGGCTTTTCTAATCATCCTAGACTGGAACCCTTCCTCTTCACCCTCTTCCTCTTCATATACATCGTACTCCTGTTGACTAACCTTGGCATTATTTCCCTGGCTACAGTAGATCCCCATTTACATACTCCCATGTACTTTTTCCTTCAACAGCTGGCCTTTCTGAATATTTGCTATTCCACTGCTGTGGTACCCAAAATGCTGTCCAACCTGATATCCACAAAGAAAACCATATCCTATAATTTGTGCATGGCACAAACTTATATAGCCCTCTTTCTGGGAGCTGCAGAATGTCTTCTTTTGGCTGTAATGGCTTTTGATCGCTATGTAGCAGTGTGTCACCCCTTGCGTTACTCCAAGATCATGGACAACCGCACCTGTGTGAAACTTGCAGCTGTCTCTTGGACTGCCAGCTTTCTAGTTTCTGTCATTCCCCTCTTCTTAACCTTGCCCCCTCTTTGCAAACCTTACATCATTAACCATGTTTTCTGTGAGGCCCCCGTCCTGCTGCATATGATCTGTACTGATACATCCTTAAATGAGCTCCTGATGTTAGTGGGAGGTGCAGGCACATTAATGTTGCCCTTCTTCTTAATACTAATTTCCTATGGTTATATCATTGGTGCTATCATTAGAATACGAAGTACTGAGGGCAGGCGCAAAGCCTTTTCCACATGCTCTTCTCATCTCACAGTGGTAACAATTTATTATGGGACAGGTATGTTCATGTACATGAGGCCAAAATCCACATACTCCGCTGAGAATGATAAACTGATTTCCATATTTTATGCAGTCATCAATCCCATGCTGAACCCTATTATATATAGTTTCAGGAATAAGGAAGTTAAAGCATCAGTAAAGAGAACCATTAGGAAGAATACATTGACCAAGGCTTACTAGAGATGGTGTCCTGGATTCTTTGGGAAAGGTTGATTTTGCTTTAGTGGAATTGCTGATAACTCCAATTAGGAATACCCCCTTTTAATTTAATCTGATGAAGCAAATCAGTTAAAAGTAGTAATTGCATTAAAGGGAAGACATAGAGAGGCAAAAGCAGAATCATGATAAATTCTGGGTATCTGGCATGAAAGAAGAAGATGGGGGGTAGTTGATGGGAGGGGAAGGAGAAAAGAAAGATAATATCCAATAGGACAGGGCTGGATAGACATGCCCTGTCCATATATGAGCCACATACGGTAAATGTCAGACGTTTGAGAGCTGCAAGTGGGGGGTATGACCACCTATGGGCAAGAAGCCATGAGCCACAAAATAATTCAAAGAGTCCCAATTTGGCCACACCTGCAATAAGAGAATGTTGTAGCTGAAGTACATTGTTCAAAGCTAAGAGATTACTTTAAGGGGGGAAAAAGGATCGTAAGGTGCAATGGGCATGGTTAAGAATTATTTAAAGAATAGAAAAACATGAAAGCTAATTTTAATCTAAATATATAAGGTGTCTTTGTTTTTAAAATTATCATTTGCGCACACACAAATGATAATTTGTGTGCACTAATAATATATAATATATATTATAATAATATATATAATATATATTTCTATATGCGTGCACACACACACATATATCTATATCTGTCTAGAAAGATTTATAGACTTACAGAACCATCCTATGACTACTAGGCAGAAACTAGAATGCCAAAGGATTTTTCAGAGTCCCAGTTCCAACCCCAAACATTTTCTTTATAGCTGGGACTCCAAACTCAGAGTACTCCACATTTCCCCACAAACTGGAAACAAATCAATGTATTTTCAAAGGCAAAATATGAAGACAGGATACCCAGTGGCTGCCAACCCTCCAAGGACTGTCTTCTTCCATTCTCATCATTTGACAAAGTGGAGATGGTGACAGTGGAAACATAGTAATGGGAAGGAGGAAGGGATTTCTGTACTAAATGTGGGATAGAAAATTAATTGTAAATAACAACTGGTTACAGAAAATTGGGGGCTGCTATTGGCGTGGTCACGGGCAATGGTCGTTACAACAATAGGGGCTTAACGTGTCCACGTAGAAGAAGGATGGACAGATGGCTGACACCTGTCCCTCCTTCTGATCCTGCCCCCAACCAGAGGGCGCCAGGTAGCCTTGTCAACCACCCCTCGGGTCTGACGGTGCTGCTGCTCAATGCCAGGTCGATCAATAATAAATCTTCCCTCATCCATGACTTGATTGTGGATGAGGGGGCCGACCTGGCTTGCATAACGGAGACCTGGGCGGGAGAGGGAGGGGATGTTGCCCTCTCCCAGTTGTGCCCGCCCGGGTATCTGGTTCAACACTGTTCACGCCCAGAAGGGAGGGGAAGGGGAGTCGCGTTGGTTTACAGAGCCTCCATCTCTCTCACGGGTCTTCCGGTCCCTTTGAGACCAGGGCTGGAGTGCCTCTACTTGGTGTTGGGCGAACGAGACAGATTGGGGATTCTATTGGTGTACCGTGCACCTTTCTGCCCAGCAGTCTCCCTATCTGAGCTGACAGAGACCGTCTCGGATCTGGTGTTGAGGACCCCCAGGATGTTGGTCCTGGGGGACTTCAATCTCCATGCCGAGTCTGGACTGACCGGGGCGGCTCAGGACTTCATGGCCTCTATGACGGCCATGGGCCTGTCTCAACACGTCACTGGCCCTACCCATGAACGTGGACACACTCTGGACCTGGTATTCACGACGGGGCAGGAAGAGGATGACCTGAGGGTGAAGAACTTATGTTTGACTCCCCTGTCATGGTCAGATCACCTCCTGGTGAGGTTTGTGCTCGAGAGCGGCCTCTCCCTCTATAAGAGTGCGGACCCGATTGTATGGGCCCGCCCCCGGAGCCGGATGGATCCGGATGGATTCCTGGGGGCCCTGGGGGAATTTCCGGCTGACAAGACTGGTGCTCCTGTCGAGGCTCTGGTCGAACTGTGGAACGGAGAGATGACCAGGGCTGTGGACACGATCGCTCCTAAGCGTCCTCTCCCACCAGGCAGAGTCCGCTCTTCCCCTTGGTATACACCTGAATTACGGGCGATGAAGCGAGTTGGGAGACAGCTAGAGCGTAGGTGGAGGAAATCACGGGATGAATCTGACCGAACACACTTGAGAGCCCACTATCGGGCCTATGCTGTGGCGGTGAAGGCGGCGAAAAAGAAGTTTTTTTCTGCTTCCATTACCTCCTCACAATGCCATCCAGCGGAGCTTTTTCGAGTGGTGCAAGGCCTGGTTCGCCTGGGTCCTAAGGAAGATCCGATGCCACCCTCAATGGCCCGCTGTGACGACTTTGCCAGGCATTTCAGGGAGAAAATCGCTCAGATTCGTCACGAGCTGGACTCCACTAATGAATCAGAGGTCTCTGAGGAGTCGCCAATGCCACCGTCTGGTCCAAAATTACTGGAGGAATTTCAATTATTGCGGCCCAATGATGTGGACAAGGTGCTTGGAAGAGTACGTCCCACCACTTGCCTATTGGATCCTTGCCCGTCTTGGTTAATAAATAACTCCAAGCACGGGATTGGGACCTGGATTTTGGAAGTGGTTAACGCTTCTCTGAGGGAGGGTCGAGTGCCTGCCCCTTTAAAGGAGGCGGTAATACGACCGGTCCTGAAGAAAGCGTCACTGGATCCAGAGATGGCCACTAACTATAGACCTGTGGCCAACATCCCGTTTCTGGGCAAGGTGTTGGAGCGAGTGGTGGCGGGACAACTCCAAGCACTCTTGGAGGAAACTGATTATCTGGATCCTTTTCAGTCCGGCTTCAGACCTGGGTACAGTACTGAATCTGCCTTGGTCGCCCTGTACGACGACCTGTGCAGGGAGAAGGACAGGGGGAGTACATCCCTGTTGGTTCTTCTGGACCTCTCGGCGGCTTTCGATACCATCGACCATAGTATCCTTCTGGATAGACTTGCGGGATTGGGGGTTGGAGGCACTGCTTTGCAGTGGTTCCGCTCCTATCTCGACGGTCGATTCCAGAAGGTAGTGCTGGGGGACCATGTCTCTACGTCATGGCAGCTATGCCATGGGGTACCACAGGGCTCCATTCTATCCCCTCTGCTATTTAACATCTATATGAAACCGCTGGGAGAGGTCATCAGGAGGTGTGGGCTGCGGAATCATCAATACGCTGATGATATCCAGCTTTACCTCTCATTCTCCACTAATCCAGTTGAGGCAGTGGCTGTGCTGAACCGGTGCTTGGCCGAGGTAAGGGAATGGATGAGGGCCAATAAACTGAAACTCAACCCAGACAAGACGGAGGTCCTGTTGGTTGGCGGATCGGGTTTCGGAGACGGTGGATTTGACCTGGTCCTGAATGGTGCAACACTCCCTCTTAGGGATAAGGTCCGCAGCTTAGGTGTACTCCTCGACCCGGAGCTTTCTTTGGAAGCTCAGGTGACAGCGGTAGCGAGGAACGCCTTCCTTCAGCTTCGGCTGATTAATCAGCTGCGCCCCTACCTGGAATACGACTGCCTGGCGACGGTGACACACGCGCCGGTGACTTCCCGCCTAGACTTCTGCAACGCGCTTTACGTGGGGCTTCCCCTGAAGACAGTCCGAACACTTCAATTGGTGCAAAATAGAGCTGCCAGGTTGCTGACGGGGACGGGGCGTTATGCTCACATGACTCCAGTCCTCCGTCAGCTCCACTGGCTTCCCATTGAAGCCCGGGCCCAATTCAAGGTGTTGATTATGACCTACAAAGCCCTAAACAGCTTGGGTCCTGGCTACCTGAACGAGCGCTTACGTCCGTATATGCCCGACCGCCCTTTGAGATCTGCGGGAGAGTCCCTTCTCCGGGAACCCTCCATGAAAGAAATTAGGAGAGTAAGTACCCGGAGGAGGGCTTTCTCTGCGGTGGCGCCCAACCTATGGAATTCACTCCCCAAAGAGGTCCGCCTGGCACCGTCGTTACTGGTTTTTCGGCGCCAGGTAAAGACCTTTTTATTTAAACATCATTTCAATTGTTAAAACATATGATCTGGCCTGGGCAACTTCTTCTTCCTTCTCTTTCTCCTCCTATATTTTTATTTTATACTGATAATTTTAATTTTGTATTTGTAAATCAATGTATTTTTTGTATTGTTATATTTAATGGTAATTTATTATGTACTATTGTATTTCAATGTATTTTATCATGTTGTAAGCCGCCCCGAGGTTTCAGCAAGGGGCGGCATAGAAATGTTAATAATAATAATAATAATAATAATAATAATAATAAGTATCTCTATGAGATCAGTAACAGGCTGATGATGCCAGTTTATTCAGTACTCCCTCTTGTTTGATCATACAAGTCCCAACTTTCCAAGTGAACAAGCTGAATAAATGAAGAAAACAGTTATGGAGGTAGAAAAGTAGCAGAGGTATGGGCAGTGCATGCTGGTGACTCCAATATTAGCGGAGTAGTGTATGCATTCCTGGTTTTAATCTGACCTTTAAGGAGCTAGCAGTGGTGCTGAACTCTAGTCCCAAAATAAGTTCAGCACCTTTAAAGTTCAGGCTGAAACCTGGAGTAGATATGCCACACCACCGAAACTGCTGAGTGTGAAGGCTACTTAGTGGATAGATCAGTGTTGCATGCATGACTTGGCAGAAGTGCATTGATGCAATGAGCTCCTAGCTTTCAGGGATCAAATGAAATTTGTCCCCCTGAGATCAAAGAGAAAAGCAGAAACATTTGGGGACAACAGAGTTGGAGTCTTGATAGTGCTGTCCCACTTCCAGGATGGCAGTTCCTCTAATGGCCTGTAGAGTGAAAGCCCCAGAGAAGGATAGCTCTGAAGACTGTGTAAATTAAATGGGATTGATTCCTTAGGAGATGAATTGAAATAATATTGGACTGAGACTACATCTATGTGCTGGAAGTGGTATCTCCAATAGTGGAGGTCTTAGTCATTAGATATTCAATGATAAGCAAGCAGGTGAACAAGAAACTGCCCCCCAAAACAAACAAACAAACAAACAAACAAAAAACCATAGGTAAAACCTTCTCATGCTGTTCCAGACTGCAAAAGACCAGGACTTTGGAAGCTCAGGCTGAAGCCTTAACTGTGATGCCCCATGACTGATGTTCCATGAGCTGAGTGTATTCATCAGCACAATACAGATCCTGCATCCTATCATATCCACTGTGTACAGACATTGTGTTTCTATGCCCATATTTATTTCTATGGGCTTACTGGGTATAATACTTCCTGTGTTTAGCCCTTGAGAGTTTATTCCAAAATAAAGTTGTTATAACTGGATGCAACGTGGTTTTGGTTTGATCCGTATTAGCTGTAAAAAAGGTAGATTTGCAAACATCTCTATTTACATAACTCAGATAAATGGAATTCTTTATGTGAGTTCCATCCCCTGCCTTTCCTGGTATCACATAATTAGCCAGAAATCCAATAAGTACATGTAAGCTCAATTAGAAAACTCTTTAATGAATTCCTTTGTGTTTTGATTTGCTGGTTTTTTCACCAACACATCACATCACAGCAAAGCTCACAATGAATTTGTGACCCCCACCCCAATGGCTTGCAAACACATGCATGGATGTGACTTCAGTGGAAAACAAAGTTCCCTTGCTATAGCAGACTTTCCTCATCTCTTTTATTTTTTGGAAAAAATCAGAATTGTTCAGGGAACTGTACTACTGTTCTCTGCTTATGCATTTAAGAAAGCAAACTGATTTAAGTACACATTTCACTGTTGAAGGGATGGAGATGTATTTTCACTGTTGCTGTTGTAAAATTTGCTGTGCAATTATTCTTCTAATTGTACCTCTCTGTTCATGCTCTGAAAAGAAGAATTACGGAAAGGTAATATATCTGAACAATTAACAAAGCACTTAGAAGTCTCAGAGTAATATATTCCAAAAAATAACCATTGGGAAATATCTGCTTCTGGAAATCAATAGGATCTATTTATTTTCCATTTTTTTTACCAAGTTTAATAACATTCATTTCTACCTGTTCCTGATTATCTTAAAAGACAGCATTAAATGAAAAGCAATACATAGACTGTGGTTTGTGGATTATAGACATTCTATTTGTAGTAATAAAGTGCTTAACATAAATCTTTTTCTGAAGTTTATCAAGTTAATATTGGATGTAATAGATCAACAAAGGTATTAATTAATATGCGTGGTCTTCAAAAAGTTTCTGCACTTTTATCTTTTATAAATATATTTTATATATGTTTTGCTGATAGTATTAAAAAGTTGGTACAGTGATGGGAAAAATACATTGCAAAGGAAGATGACTATGTAGAAAAGTGATATAATTTGTTTTTGAAAGTCTTAATAGTGTTTAAAAAGTGTGGAAACTTTTTGAAGAAGCCTCATATATGTGTGTAAGCACATTTTTTTCTAGTCCATGCAGAGTAGCCTACTAGCAATATGTACTAATAAATGGTCAGGAGTCCATGAAAGGGGATGTCTCCTTGAAAAAATGCACACAATGGGACATATATGTATAAAGTATAGCAGTTATAATGGAGTAGGTGCATGTATGCATGTATTCCACAGCATTCATACTGTTGGATACAGAACTGATGCAAAAGTACAGTGATTCTTTTGGATCCTGGATCCAACTTTTCCTACACACACATACACACAAAGATTTTTCAAATGCTAATATTACAGCAGCAATAGAAATCATATTAATCAACCTAGAGGTAAAAGCAGCAGCAGCACTAGCAATGGCAGCTGAACATCTTGCAACATATTCAGAATACTCAGCAACATTTTCAGTAAAGAAGCAATTTTAAATTATTTAACATTAAAGGTAGAATCAAAGAATATTTGGCAAGCCTGTGGCTTCAGGAAGCTGCACTAGTATGTTCTTGGTTTCCCAATATATGATTTAACAGATGCCCATGCAGTCAATTTTTGTGCTGTCCAAATAGGTCAACATATATCAGTGATCATTTTTGCTATCTAGATCTATTTGATAACATCCAGTCAAATTCACTTGGAGTTAAAGTTTCTAAATTGTATCTGCATCCTATTGAGCACTTTCTATGTGCTTTCAGAATAACTTCTGAAATTTTACATTTATAGTAACAAAATGTACTTTTTGCCAGTGTGGTGGGGGCTGGGGGATAGAACAATCTGATAATGTGTCTTCTAATGTTCTTTAGTGATTCCTGGAAATGTCTTCCCTGCTAGTTCTTCAACAAGATGTTTAAATGGAGAACAACACGAAAGTGACAGAATTTATCCTCTTGGGCCTCTCCCAGAATCCCAAAATCCAGACCCTGCTCTTCATCCTTTTTCTCTTCATCTATAGCACAACATGGCTTGGAAATCTTGCCATTATAATCACTGTGATAACTACACCCAACCTCCACACACCCATGTACTTCCTCCTAGTCAATTTAGCTGTCATAGACATAAGTGAATCATCAGTCACATCTCTCAAAATGCTATTGGATCTCTTCTCCAACACTCATACCATCACATATAACTGGTGCATCACACAGATCTTCTTCTTCCATTTAACAGGAGGTGCAGTGGTATTCTTACTTGTTGCTATGGCTGTTGACAGGTTTGTAGCTATCTACAAACCACTGCAATATTTAATAATCATGAACAGAGGTGTTTGCATAGGTCTGGTGGCAGGAGCGTGGTTGGGTGGCTTTGCTCACTCCTTTATCCAGATTGGAATTCTTATTCAACTGCCATTCTGTGACACAAACATTTTGGATAACTTCTACTGTGACATCCCTCAGCTCATCAAACTGGCATGTACTGGCACCTACATCACAGAACTGCTGATGGTTTGCAATAGTGGGCTACTGCTGACTTTAATCTTCTTTTCCTTACTTGTGTCATACACAGTCATCTTGGTGAAGATTAGAACACATGTTACACAAGGGAAACACAAAGCTCTTTCTACCTGTGCTGCACAGATCATGGTTATGAGCTTGAATTTTGTTCCAGGTATGCTTGTTTATGACCGTCCTTTCAAAGTGTTCGCAGGAGAAAAGATTGCTTCGGTCCTCTACGCCCTTCTGACACCAATGCTGAACTCAGTGATTTTCACTTTGCGTAACGCAGAGATGAAAAACACAGTTTGCAAACTTATGAGAAAACTGTTGCTTTCTAAAAGGATAGGATGAGCTCATTGTGTCCCTCATATGAAGCTAACAGTGAACACTTCTCACACTCCCCCTCCTGATTAGTCAGAAGTTACACCTCAGCATGTGTGAGGGAAGAGCCATTCAGTGGAACAACCTGAAGGATACCATTCTTAGGAATGCAACAAGAAAACTTAAACTGCTGAAGGATGTAACAACATTATCAGAATTATGAAAGTATGCTTTCTAAAACTGTGTCCTTCTCATTTTATTATCTTTTGTTTAGCTCAGAAGCTTCATTCAGATCAGGTGGTCTTAGAATCTTTTAGGAATGGAATGAATATGCAACACACAATGGAGAACATATTATGTATGAAATATGGGTGGAAACTGAGAGTTTCCAATCAGTATCCACAACCATTCCTATTTTGCAGATATGTTACAAAATGTATATGAGAATGTGATGGTAGTTGAGTTAATGATGAAGGAAACACTTGCTTCTGAGCCTCAAGGAACTCCACTGAATTGTCCTAGTCTGGTTATTTTCACTAGTGTACACTAACAAGCACCAGTTTACCATTGGATTATTGGTCATTTCCAATACAGCAACATGTTTTGAAGTGGTAGATTACCTGTACTAAATACTGCCTTCCCAATACTGACTACCAATTTTTCTACTACACAACATTCTGGCTTTGAAAGAACTGCTTATCTCTTGTTCTATACCTTCCCGAATTAAAAGCCCTTCCTCAAATTCCATTTACTTCCCAGCTTGGGTTTACAGTTTAAATTGTAAACTTCTGTTTGATTCAGTTAATTCCCACTGAAACATAGTACACTGCCACCCTCAGATCCCTGGAGAGGACAGTGCTCATATCCCATGGCACAAGAATTAGAATTTGTGTGTCAAACATTATCTACATGTACGTTTGTGGAGCAGCTCCTTCTGTATGGCATTTTGATGGTACAAGAAAGGAAAATTGAACTGCAGCTCAGAAAACCTTTCAGTATGTGACTTCTCTGTTATATGTAGGAACCAATTGGAACCAAACATAGGTCTGTGCTTGTATTTTGTATTTCAGGAGATAGGGATAACTGCAGTTGTAAAATGAAACACCTTGAATGAGAATGAGAGAGGAGAGAGAGAGAAAGAAGATTTTGTTTGCAATTCCATGCACACTTGCCTGGCAATAAGTGCATTGAACACAATGAAATTTATTTCTGGGTAAATAAATAGTGTTTTTTAAATTGCAACTTATTGTAATTATGGCATTGCATGTTGTTAATACTCTAAGTTGATAATGAGGCACAGAGTATACAGTCCAGGCAATGTGTTTTAACCCCTTATCCCTGTATGTTGTCTTAACATTCTTGATTTAATCCTCAGCTTTGTCAAAAAGTTCGGCTTTTTCAAGATACAATTTGAACAAATTATGATTTTTAGGACAAGGAAAGTTGAGTGCAATCCAGAGGCCTTGTGGATCTCCTTTCTTTCTCATCTTCATGCTAATGCAGGTTGCTGATCTACAGTAGTCAGAAAATTTCCTGCTGGGGATTAGTCAATTGTTCAGAACAGACCTCAGTTTTCACTAGGAGGAAGTGTCCACCATGTCTCAAGACTCTTCCCAACCAGTTTCCTCCATGGTCTGTTCCTGACCATGAACCGTAATGGCTAAGACTGACAGGATGTGACATCTTAATTTATGGGGAAGGTCAGGCCAGGGACAAACTATTCCAAGAAATGAAGAAGAAATGATGTTGCTATGGTGTGTTGGGGTAGACAATCATGTTTACTTTGGAATAAGCATAATTTCATTATAGAAAATAGGGTATTTTAGAAGTAAACAAGAACAAAACCAGAAGTGACCATGGATGTGCCTGGTCAACACCCCATCTCTCTCTCTCTCTCTCTCTCTCTCTCTCTCTCTCTCTCTCTCTCTCTCATCTCTATTTCTGAAAAGAGTACAAAAATATCACCCTCACTTTTGGTAACTTTCCTGGCATGCAATATTTAGAATATTTTCTCAACACTACGCAATGGAAACTGAACAGAAATCAAACATATACCTAGAAGACCTATTCACTTATTTTCCACTAATTTTCATCTGACAAGTAAAGCAAAGCTTATTCATTTAATTATGTTTAACTTTATGAGCAGAACTATTGGTGCATTGTTAATATGTGCTCTTGAATATACTGGTCATTTTTTTAAGGACAGTGACACCTCATTCAGAATGATATGTAGACCGGGCAGAAGGTCTAATTAATGAACCCCAGTCTATGGTATTGTTTAGTGACTGATTCCATTCAGTAAATCATTCAACTGTAGAGAAAAACAAACAAAACCAAAAGTTGATAACAAGAAAGAAAACATTCCATCCCTGGAGTTCCACAGATAAGCCGGCCTTGTCCTAATGCTGGATAGTTTATACTGAATGTGGATGTAGGTGATACACAGTTAAAAGCTATAAAATGGAGAACTATGTCCACAGAATGATTACTAGGAATGTGGCATTACAGGAAAATGTATCAGCAGGGGCCTAAATAGGTGGAATGAGGAACCCAGCATGTTGACTTCATCTGAGATTCATTACTGTACTTTTATTTCAGGGTTAAAGATGGACCCAGAAAACTTTACGAGCAGAGTGACAGAGTTCCTACTCCTTGGCTTCACAGCAAACCATCTCCTGCAGTATGTCCTCTTTGTTGTGTTCCTGATGGTCTGCATTGCCACTTGGCTGGGCAACATCACCATAATCACCACAGTGATCAGGGACCAAAGGCTTCACTCCCCAATATACTTCCTGCTGGGAAATTTAGCCTTCATAGACCTCAGTGAGTCTTCAGTAACTGTGCCGAAGATGCTGTGGGACCTTGTGTCACAGCAAAAGGCTGTGTCCTTTCGTGGGTGCATGACACAGATGTTCTTCTTTCACTTCACCGGGGGTGCTGTAGTCTTCCTTCTCATGGTGATGGCTTTGGACCGCTATGTGGCTATCCAAAGGCCACTTCATTATCTCACCATAATGAACCACAGTACATGCGTAGGGTTGGTGGCAGGAGCATGGCTGGGGGGTTTTGTTCATTCCATTGTTCAGGTAGTTTTAATGATGAGATTGCCATTCTGTGGACCCAACATCTTGGACAATTATTACTGTGATGTTCCACAGGTTATCAAACTGGCCTGCACAAACACATTTGTTATAGAGATGTTAATGTTCTCTAACAGTGGACTTCTCACCACCATTATTTTTATTATCTTGGTTGCATCATACACCACCCTCTTGGTCAAGATACGAGCACATGTTAGTGAAGGGAAGACCAAGGCTCTCTCCACTTGTGGGGCCCAGATCACTGTGGTCTGCATTCATTTTGTACCCTGCATTTTTATCTATGCACGGCCTTTCCAGAAATGTGCAGCAGACAAGGTCCTCTCAGCACTCTATACTGTCATCACACCAATGTTAAATCCTGTCATTTACACACTGAGAAATACTGAGATGAAGAACGCCATCAGGAGATCTTTTAACAAAGTTCTGTTATGAGGAACACTGTGGAACATTTGCCTTATCACTGTCATGGCAGCTGAAGCATGTCTTAGGCGGTTAATTGCTGCAGCACAATGAAAGTCACTTTTGCCAACTTTGTTGAGCTCCAATGAAATGACTGGGAAATAAGTGAGCTCCTCAGAATGAGTATAGGATATAAAATTTAGTCACCAAGCCTGGAAATCTATGAGTCTTTAACCTAATGCACTGATATCCTAAATATGTATAATGAGAACACTGTTTGTTTGTTTATTTTTTTGTGGTGGGGCAAATGTTGTTATGGTTTTAAATTCAGTATCTTGTTTTAAATAAAAACCACAACAGCAGTAATATCATCTGTTACTTTCTTCTTGCCCAGTTCAGAGGTCTGTTGCACACATAAGTTAGATGCCAGACTGAGGTGACAATTTTGTTAATGGGGCAGAGGAACACCCAAATAAATAAGGAGAATCATAAGTAAAGAATGTATTGTGGAAATTTTAATGCATTTATACATGACAGTCATACATGTAGGATGCTAAATTTGTTTATTTATTTAAAACATTTATAGTGTATTCTATATTCAAACAGGATCTCTAGATGGTTATATACCAAAAAGAACTGAGGAACAGGCTCAAATATTTTAAAATATGCTAATTTATATATGCATTCAATTCCGTGTGTATGTGTGTGCGTGCGCACACATCCCTAAAGGATCCTGTCTCTTAAGGACACTCAATTTGTATGTGTGTATATATTTATATGTACAGGAGAGATGAAGGGAATTAATTTCAGAAGAAAACCTCAGGCAGAGAGATTGGATAAAATCTCAAAAGCACCCATTACAAATTTCCAAAAATATAGCAAAGCCAACTGTGTAGAAAATCAACATATTTAATATTTCTATTTGAACTAATGCTTGGAATATCACACATTTCTTACAAAGTTGGCATGCCATGATTGTTGAATGTGATTGTCTTTCTGGAGAGATCCTTGCTCTAGTATGTGATTGACCTTTGGACTGTGCTTTCGGATTGTGAAATCTTGGACTGTGTTTGCTTGAATCTCTATCATCTCATTGGCTTTTGACTCTGGACTGTTAACCAAATGTACCTCTTGCCTCTGGCCCTCTGAACCCATTTCAGGACTCCACCCTGCATCTGGTCCTGGTGGCTGGACTATATTTGCCTGCTGCCTGTGCCCCAGACCTTACACTTCAATTAGACATAATTTAAACAGTGTCTCATTTGACCCTTACTCCTTCTCTTTGTAACCTACTCTAAGAGCCTTTTGGGGTGAAGAGTGGGATGAAATCATATAGATAGCAAATAAATATTTTTTTACAATTCCTTTGGCAGACCATACTGGTGCTATGCAAAGCCAATATGAGACTGTTGCTTTTAAATATATTTCTGTCCCTAGGATATGGAATCAATTTCCAAAAGAGGGGATGGAGGTTCCATCAGTGAGGGTGTTCAAGGATAGATTGGATGTCCACATGTTGGGGATTACACAATTGGAGCCGGCTGGAGCTGGGAGTCAGACTAGATGGCCCAGGAGACCCTTTCTAACTCACTATGTTTCTAAGACACTTTAGATGCTTCTTGTATATGACTGAAACTAGGAGATCAACAATTCTAACTCTCTGATATAACCTTGAAAAGCAAAACAAATTGGATCCCTAATTTTAAATCTAGCTTACACTGTTGATCACTTCTGATAAATTTTCCACAGTTTTCCTATTAACCTCCTAATAGAATTTTTCATTTCAGTATTTCTGAGTGTGTAGGTTATAGGATTCAGCATGGGGGTGACAACTGTGTAGAGGAAGGATACTGCCTTATCGGCAGTAAATTTCTTAAAGGGACGGTCATAAATGAAGATACATGGGATGAAATGTAAGCTCACTACTGTGATCTGGGCTGCACAAATTGAAACAGCTTTCTGCTTTCCTTCTGAAACATGATTTCATATCTTGAACAAAATGATGCTATATGAAATGAGCAAGGCAATGAATGCTCCTGTAGTAACCAGTCCATTGTTGAAGACCATAAGCAGTTCTACAGCATAGGTGTCTGTGCAGGCAAGTTGGACCGCCTGTGGAACATCACAATAGAAATTGTCCAATACATTGGAACCACAAAATGGTAATTGTAGTACCAGTGCCACCTGAATAATGGAGTGAAGAAAACCACCTAACCAAGCAGCCACCACAACCCCTAAGCATGTGCTCCTATTCATGATGACCACATACTGCAAAGGTTTGGTTAGAGCTAAGTAGCGATCAGCTGCAATGACCATAAGGAAGAAGACAGCAGTGACCCCAGTGAAGTGAAAAAAGATTATCTGCATTAAGCATCCCTGGAAGGAGATCGTTTTGTCCTTGGAGAAAAGTAATTGCAGCAATTTAGGGGCACTTACCGAGGATTCACTAACATCCAAAAAAGCTAAATTGGCCAACAAGAAATACATGGGTACATGAAGATTATGGTCTGATATAACAGTTATTATGATCGTGACATTCCCAAACCAGGTGGTTACATAAACCAATAGAAAGAGGACAAAGAAGAAATGTTCAAATTCTGTATGTTGTGAGAGCCCACAAATACAAATTCTGTAATTCCACCTGTGATGTTTATCATCTCAATTCAGTAGTCATAAAATAAATATCTGCAGAGGGAATATATATATATATATATATATATATATATATATATATATATAAAAACACCATTCTCATAAATAACATTTTGAATTTCTATTTCACTTACAAAAATATAGCATTGCAATATCAAAGCACTTCAATAAGTATCTTTTTTAATACACACACACACACACACACAGATACATACACAAGATTATATTCTCAGGGAGAATTCTAGGAACTAGTTAGTCTTGAGATAGTACATTAACAAAACCTCAGTGAGGGTCAGTGAGCTCCATTTCTACACTTTAGCATGTACATAAGGCCACTTCATAATGAGTCAGAGCATTTCTCCCTTTTCACTCATACTGATTGTCAGCAGTTACCCAA
The DNA here is from genome assembly GCF_004798865.1 of Varanus komodoensis. Lineage (NCBI taxonomy): Eukaryota > Metazoa > Chordata > Lepidosauria > Squamata > Varanidae > Varanus > Varanus komodoensis. Next base: position 1,335,290 of record NW_025336248.1, read on the forward strand.
GGTCCAAGCTTTGCTCCCCCTTCCCTCCAATTTCCCCCTGAAATGTCTTAATCTAAGAAGCTATGGATAGAATCTGAAATTTCTGAATGGACTTTATGACTGACATCATCCATCAAAGCTCATTACATTACACTGTGAATAAGCTCCATCTGTGATGCACATCAATGTGATGTGCATTGATGTGTGGCAGTAAGACTCACCATGCTGCATCCTGGTATCTGTAGATATTATAGCACAGACATGTTAACTGAGCATGAAAGAATGGGTATATCATGGACTAGAATATAAGCTATTCAATGAAACTGGGATGTATGGTGAGCAACATGTAGTTACCAATTCTCCCAATAAAGCACCTGTTTTCCCCATACCCCTTCCATTTCATCCAGACTTACACACTTCAAACTCACAACATGAACTGTGAATTTACAAAATTTGTTCATAGTTATCACCATCATTAATTTTTCTCAGAGAGCAATCCTATGGCTGCTAGACAGTATCTAGTTGATGACAGAATTTTTCAGATTCCCTTCTGACCAAATAGGAAATTGCTCTGAACTTCTAGCTGGGTCTCTACACATGGATACTCCCCATAATAACTGGCACGGAAAGAAACACTCTGATTATTTATCTGAGATTGTAAGCATGACCTTAGAAAAGGACTTTTTTGGGTGGGTGGGGGCAGGACATTCTGGGAGACTGGGAGAAGTGAGAGGTGCCAACAAGAAAGGATGTATCCTGCAGCACCACAACCTTCTTCCCTCCTATTCCAAAGTGCAATAATTAAATAATTGAACATCTATGCATTTTCCAGAGCAAGAGCACCACAGAAACACTGAGTAATTATTCCTTAATAGAATTCAATATTAGAAATACAATGGTATGGCTTATATGTATCTGCTCTATTAAGAGCTATACTATATTTGTATTGATATATAACTTTGACACCTCCTGACTTCACTTGCATCAGCAGACATGTTTTATTTAAATGATGCCACTGATTCATTTACAAGTGGAATTTTCTTTTCTGGGCCAGTGAGGTGCCTTGACTGACATAAAAACAGGCTTTGCTGGGTCATACCAAAAATACCACAATCCACTCTTGAATCAACAGAATGTCAAAAAATAGTGAGCTGATTCCAAAGCTGTAAAGGTGAAATTTCTGCATTTAGTCAGAGTCTTAACACAGAGCAGTGGAGGGATCAGTAGATCTATTTATACCAGGAGCTGCAAGGAACTATGTAGGTGTCTGGTTGTACTTAGAACTGCTGAGCAAAGTACCTAATCCAATAAAATATGCACTTCATACACATTCCTGCAAGTAAGGCTCACTGATGGAGCTCAACAGAACTTTTCACTAGGCATGAAAAAGAATTGCAGTGTAAGTCCATTGTCATAACACACTAAGGCAGACTTGATTACATCAAGGACAAGCTAGCTTTTCAATCTATATTTATTTGGTTGTTCTTTTTTCTGTTGAAGTTTAGCTGTATGAATAAGAAGGAAACATACATAAAAATAAATAGCAAATGTTCTCCCCATATCCTACTAAACGTATGTGTATTAAAATTGATGCAGTATTATGGTATCTGCTTTTGCCTTTGCAGTGGCGATAGGAATTACAGAATCCTAACTCATAATACAATTTATATAAATTGCCAGGTGGTACAGCAGTTTCTTCAATTGAGTTCTTACACACATTTCATTCGGGCTAATTCTCTCAATTAAAAGGAGCACAACTAGACACCTATTATTATAAAAAATCAATGAGGCAGAGAATGAAACAGGGTAACTGTAAGGTCTCAGTAAAAATTGGCAGAGTTCTCACTTATGAATTGTACCCTATTTAGGTGCCCTTACTGCAGCAGCAAAGGTCAGTTTTGTAAGAGGAAACTCAGCACTTCTAGGAATGTGAAAGTATTTTTCATTCTCCAGAATATATTATTAAAGGATAAACTGCCACTTTCCAGAAATGATTAATCTGCCTAATGCCATAAACTCCTAATATCTCACATCTTAAATGTCATTATAATCAGTAACAATTAACTTAATTGGCAATTATTAATACATCTCTGCAGTTTTAGTGGCATTCACATTTTTCAGGTTGGAGCCATACTTTGAATAAAGCAATTGAAATCAGTAGGATAAGCTGATTATGACTAACTTGAATCTTCATTATTTCAATAGATCTTACAGAAACATAATTAAATCTGGATCCAGCAGCACTTACGCTGCAGTATGTATAATGTACTGAAATGAAGGATTCCGTTCAGCCAAAAGGATGCATGTTAATGTTCCCTGCTTTCCTTCAAAGAAATGTAAACTTGTGCTGAACTCTGACACTAAAACCAATAGGTATGTCAGATGTTTCACTTTGGTTGGATCCTGTGCTCTCTGTGTGAAGCAACCTCAATCATGTTTAATTCCTGAATCATAAGTTTGTAAAAAGTGCACTACATGTACCAGGTATGCCCCAGTTTTGAGATGTTATGGTCTTTGGGACTTCAAAAATTGAATGCAATTGTATCTTCGTTGTAAGCACTGGTTCTGCAGTATGAACATGATGATTAACCTCGGCAAGGGGCGGCATAGAAATGTTTTAATAAATAAATAAATAAATAAAAGTGATGAAACTTCACCAACTATGGTCTTCTTATGTGTTCTCTGAGGCTTTGTTTTGCTTTGCTTTTTTAAAAATAAAGATCACAAATATACCATGGTCCTCTGAGTCTCTCACACATCAAATTAATCTCTACTGCTGTGGTGCTTCAGAGAAAATGTTTCCGATCAACCAGATCAACTGATGCACTTAAGCTGAATGATACCAGTGAGATGCTTACCCAAGACACCCATTCATGAAATGCAGTCATTGTCTTGGGGAATGTGGAGATGGATGCCCTTTGTGGGATGGGGGAAGAAATAAATTAGGGATGGGGAATAAATGAATTCAGTCAGTTTTGTAATGTGAATGAACCAAAACATGCTGACACCTATGACCTTATCCAACCAGTTCAGATTACCAGTGCTGGCAAGAGACTTACAACTTTCATTGATGGTTGCATCAAGGCAGCCTTGAGAAGAAAGAATGAGTCAGGAAGGGGAAAAAATCCATAAAGAAAGTACAATGAAATTCCTGCTTGAGAGATGGGCATTTCAACCCTGATTTTGAGTTAGGGTGCACATCACTGGTAGGGATAACAACCATTTTAAAAAGGACCCTATTAAAATTCAGAAAATAGGTAGAAGGAATAAGCCAGGCTGAAGATAACTCCATAACCTTGGTCAAGACCTTTTTATTGTTCTGTACTTAATGTTAATGTTTACTATTTTAACTATGCTTTATGCTCAGTTCATGGATTATTTTGTATTATTTGGGTATACATGTATTTATTGTATTTGACTTGTAAGCTGTCCAGAGACCTGCAAGGTCTTGGACAGGGTAAAAAAATACCCAAATGAATGAATGAATGAATGAATGAATAAATAAAATACTTCGAAATTCAGGAATGAGAAATGGGCATTTCTGGATCACATCCAGATAAAGGTAAGAAAAAAGAGGACCTTATTGAAGTGTACAGGCTTGGAACATGTTCTGAAGAGGCTGAAAGAATGAAGAAAGGAAGAAAAAAATGTTAATAAAGATGGTACTTCAAAATTCCTGCATGAGAAGCGGGCATGTCTGAGATGGTCCACATCCAGGTTAGGGTTAGGGTTTGAAAAATGAAAGACCCTTTTGAGATGTGGAGGCATGGAACTTCTTCAGAATAGCCAGAAAACAATAGCAGGGCAGTTAAACATCCATGAAGCAGGAAGTTTCCAAACTGAGCTTGACCCATGAGCATATGAGCCCAGAAAGGGGAGGGGGGGTTTGGAGCAACATCCAGGAGAGGGTTAAAGAAAGAAAAATGAAGCTCTTTTTGAAACCAGAAAAGCTTGGAATATGTTCAAAATGGGCAAAAAGAATGAACTGGGTAGAAAAATATCCCTAAGGATGGACCGTAAAAAAATCAGTGATCAGTTATGGACATTTTGCCCTGAAATCAGGGTTAGGGTTCACATCCAGGTTAGGGTTAAGGTTAGAAAAATAAAGTACCATTTTGAGATGCTGAGGCAAGGAATGTGTTTACAATGGGCCAAAAACAATAGCCAGCCATTAACACATCTATGAAGCTGGAAGTTCCCAAATTGGGCTTGACCCATGGGCATATGAGCCCAAAAATAGGGTTGGAGCAACTTCCAGGAGAAGGTTAGAGTTAGAAAAATGCAGCTCCTTTTGAATACAGAGATGATTGGAATGTGCTCAGAATGGATAGAAAGAATGAGCTGAGCAGAAAAACATCCTTAAAGATGGGTCTTAAAACATCAGTGAGAAGCTGTGCACATTTCCTCCTGAAATTTGGGTTGGGATCCCTATCCAAGTTAGGGTTCCAGTCAGAAAAACAAAGGAATGTATTGAGATGCCCAGGCTTGGAACATGCACCAAATGGGAAGGAAGAATGAGGCAGGAAAAAATAATCTCCATAAAGATGGTGCCTTTAAATGAGCTGCATGAGAGATGAGCATTTCTTCCTGAAATTTAGAGTTTGGGGCCACATCCAGGTTAGGGTTAGGGTTGGGCTTCATATCCAGGATAGGGGAAGCATTAGGAAACAATTGTACCCATTAAATTGCCATGCTGCTCATATGCATCCTGTCTCCTCTGGAATGTAAGAGCATCCCTGCATATGGATTACATTCACTGATGCTAGTTTATAAATCTGGACCCACCCCAAATCAGTGAGCTCCACCTCCAGATCATCTGTAAACTATTGGATTTCAGATTCTAGATTCAGTGCCACTTTGCAGTCTATTTCTTGCTACAAATAATTCTGCTCCCACGCTCTTCCAGGGTATCAGAACACTTAATTTATGAATTGGGAACCCTTTCCTCTAGTCATAAAAGTTAATTTTTTCTCCTTTTGTTAATCTTGATCTTAATCCTCACTCAGTGTTCCTCCAGGGTTCATACAGTGTCTGGTTCTCCTACTGATGAACCTCAATTTCCCCTGAGAATAAGCTCATTTACATCTTTCCCATGGGACCTTCTTGTTAACAACTGAGAGGTCAAAGATGTCATATGATACCACTGAAGATGGCAATGCATTTGTTAAAAGGTTCTATCATTGTGAGGAGTACAATAATTTCTAAGGGCTTTGTTATGACAGAAGAGAACACAGCAAACACCTTTAGCGTGAATCCAAAGGTACCCGAAGGTATCTTTTCATCCCTGCACCTGAATTACGCTTTTGTAGAAGGTATTGTACTTCAATGGAGAGGTTAAATAGTCCTTCCTTCTTTTGATTTATGTGTTCTCTTATTTGCTATTTAATATCTATTCCCATATTATTTCAATCCATCTCAGCAAAACTCAGAGCAAGAGTCATCTTGCATGAGGTCATAGAATTGTAGAATTGTAGAATCATAGAAGAGTTGGAAGGGGCCAGAATCCCATTGGGTCGAACTCCCTGCTATTGCAGGACACTAAGTTACACCATTCCATTCAGGTGGCTGTCCAGATGCTTTCTGAATGTCTCCAGTGAGGGAGAGCTCACAACTTCCCCAGGTAATAGGTTTTATTGTCACACTGCTCTGACAGTGAGGGAATGCTTCCTGATGTAGACATAAATCTGGTTTCTTTTAACTAGATTCCACTATTCTGTGTCCTGCACCCTGGAATGAACAAGAAGAGATCTTGTCCTTTCTCTTCATTACAGCCTTTCAGGTACTTGTAGGTTGACAGCTCATTAGCATTCTGTATCTAAAAGAACCTGATCACAGCAGCCATATACCTCTGAGAAGGTTAGATAATAGAGCAACATGAAGGCAATAAAAAGTCCATTTGACGTCAGCATTCATCCAGAGTTTGATTTTTCTAAGCTAGACATGGTGAGACTGTGCTGAACCTCTGGTCATGCTGAATGGGGATGGTGGGAACTGAGGTCAAACAGCAGCAAAGGGGATTCAGCTGATCTAACACATAAACAAAGAGCTATCACCATATTTTATGATGATGAAAAAGAGTGAAGGCATAAGTGCAGGAGATGACAAACATAAATGATTGTTCTTCCCTTCCTTTTTTCTTTGGATAAGAAATGAGACTTTTATAATGTGGAGAATATGTAAGAGCTAGAGTATTACACCTTTCTAATCTGAATTACTGTTTCATGTTTATTTTTATATAGGACAAAATGGTTCAAGGATAAAATGTCCAATGAAAGCACCATTCTTGAATTCCTACTACTGGGATGTTCTGATGTTCGAGAAATACAGCTTATATGCTTTGCGATCTTTCTACTGATTTATCTGGCAGCATTTATAGGAAACACTCTTGTTGTCACAGCTGTAATTATGTCTTCACATCTTCACAGCCCCATGTATTTCTTCCTAGCAAATCTGTCTATTATGGACCTTGGATACATCTCGGTCACCATGCTTAAAGCCATGCCTAATTCTCTCCTGAACTCAAGGTTGATATCTTATTCTGAATGCATTGCTCAAGTCTTCTTCCTCTTTTTCTTCATTTCATCAGATTTTTTCCTCCTCACTGTCATGGCATATGACCGATACATTGCCATTTGTGATCCCCTACATTATGGGGTGATAGTCAATAAGGTTGCATGCATCCGAATGGCAGCTCTCACATGGATCAGTGGTCTTCTCTATGCAACAGTGCACACTGGAGCCACCTTTGCAATCCCCTTTTGCTCCAACATCATCAATCAGTTCTTCTGTGAGATACCCCAACTACTGAAGCTCTCCTGCTCCGACTTGTATCTCCTTGAAGTTGTCGCTCTTGGCTTCAGTGCATTTTTAGGACTGGGCTGCTTTGGTTACATAGTTGTATCCTATGTGGAGATCTTCAAAGCAGTATTTAGAACCCCATCTGCACAAGCAAGAAACAAAGCCCTCTCTACTTGCATCCCTCACCTCATGGTTGTCTCCTTGTTCCTTTTCACAGGTGCATCTGCCAATCTAAAAATAGTTTCCAGCTCCCTGCCAGGCCTGGACAGTGTTGTGGCCATAGCTTACTGTGCTCTTCCCCCAGTGATGAATCCAGTCATTTATAGCATGAGGAACAAGGAAATCAAAGCAGTGCTGAGGAAACTCTATGCCAGATCATTGAACAAGCATATCAAAGGGAAACGTGATGGTTCAGCTCTATAGCAACTCATGCAGCCAAGACTCAGAACACACTAAGTGAAAAGGAGTCAAGAATAAATCCACAACTTATGCTGATGACTGTCCACATCTTTTCATGGAAGATAATCTTCCATTAAAGGAAATGGAATTATTTTAGAGCTGTGCACAAGTATCCCCCAACCCTATTCATGGCCAGAGGAACTGGGGAAATAATTTCACTGAATTTACTACAGGAAGGAGAAATTACGTATCAGTCATTGGCACAGCTTCTCCCTCACTCTCTTTTTTACTGATTTCCATGACAGATATTCTTTTGTGCATTTGGAATTGATTCACTATAGCTTATTAGCTGACAGGCAGGAGCTTATTTGGAGATGGCAGCACACATGCAAGCACATACCCAAACTGCTTTGCATGTTTCTCTGCTTGCATCTTTTCTATGGAAGCCCTTGACACACCTAATGTGGCCAGGCAGACTTTTTTAGAAGAGTTGACATCAGACTAAATGCAAGCCCACATGAAAACAACCAGTGTGGTAGGAAGTGAATATTATGGCCACATATCTCATCATTGCACACTATATTTTTCCAAATTATAGCTTCCAAGATGCATTTTAATAGTGTCCATGCAGACCCCTTCCCCCCCTTTTGGTGGAATGAGGGTTCATCTGAGTCCACATGGGTAAGTTTATTATCTGAGGAAATAACCAATTCACTAGGAGTAAGTTTACCCATTGGTGCAAATTACCATTACACACACGCTCACACTGCAACAGGGGTAGAGGATACATTTGTGCAAAGGCCTCAGGCAGAACAATCCTATGGCCAATAGATGTTGTCTAGACAGCCAAAGGGCTCTTCAGAGACCCACCTACTAGGTCAGAAAATGGTTCCAACCGCATAACTATGTCTCCATACCATTAGAATGCCCTCACTCCCCTTGCAACCAGCATGAAAAGAACTGCTCACAACATCTCCAAGGTCACAACAGTTACCTCAGAGGAGGGATTTCGGGGGGGTGGGGTGGGCTGGGGTGGGATGGGATGCAAGGAGGAGAGGAAACAGTCACTGCCAAGATATGAGATACCCTGGCAGTATCTCAACTTCCTTCCTTCCTTCCTTCCTTCCTTCCTTCCTTCCTTCCTTCCTTCCTTCCCACTCAAAGGTGCTCTGGTTAGACAGCCAAACCTGGCTGTCTAAGTATTTCACAGGGCAAGAGAAGCACACAGCAGCTTTCATCTCTGCTCCCTCCACCCTGCATAAAATGTCTGCAATTACCCAACTTCAAGAATTATGGGCATCCAGATGGGACTGTGCCCTAAGAGGTGTATACATTTCTTTTAATTTGAATGACCAATTCCAGGTGGAGGGACTGATTTGTAGCACAGGAGCTTTTTGGAGTCTCCTGTTCCTTTTTGTGAGGATGCTGGTCTCATTGATCTTTTTTTTTTTTTTCCTTACAGTAATTCAGAATAGTGGGTGATTTATAAAGGGAGTGGGAATGGGAGGGGGAGCAGGTAAGGATTTTACAAATGGACATAATCCTAGGTGTTCCCCACAACATTCCTAGTTCATTTGAAATATGTAGTATTATATCATTACATTGGATGGCCATTACATTTTTTTTATATTGTATTTTGATTCTTTCTTCTATTTGGAGAAGATCCCTAGAAACATCTGCATTAGTGTCCATGGAAGGTGCTACCTAAAGCCAGTTTGTTTGCAAGTATTTTGATTGGCATAATCAAATTTGAAAAGCAAAGGTGAATGTTTTGTAGGTATTTGGATTTGAAGATAAATCCTGACATTTTCCAGTGATTCCCTGTTGCAATTAGGGATGACATAATGCATTTCAAGGACAATTCAGTAACCTTCCTTTTGCTAGGTCCCTTTACACCTTTTTTGTAGGTGATGCCTTGAAGATCATCATGGGGCTGTGATATTCCCCTGGGACCAAATTCTTGAAACAGTAGAGAAAAGAGAGATGAAACAATCTCTTCCTGTTCCCCTCCCCTCTCATAGTGTGGGCATGTTGTATTAAAGATCACAGTCAAACACAGTGGTGTTTTCATCTACCACACACAACAAAAAAAGCAAGTAGAATCTTTTCTTTTTTTTAATTTAGCTTCATTAAGACTAGGGATCCTAGGAGTTTGGGACTGCATCTCTGAAAAGACAATATTTGTTGGCTGTTAGAATAAGTCTAATACAAAGATGATCATTTTACAATGAACAAAAATATAGCCCATCTTAGCTGCTTGCACCAGATTAGAGTGGAGGGAAAGTTGGGCACAGGTGAGAGATTAGCTTGAATCAGTCTTGTTCTATTCAGACTGGCCTTACAAACCTTGGTTAGATAAGATAGTGTGTGTGTGTGTGTGTGTGTGTGTGTGTTTGAATACTGCTTATTAGCATTGTGCTCTCTGAGTGGCCAAATACTGTGTGTGTGTGTGTGTGTGTGTATTTTATTATTTATAGACAAAAGGATGGGTCAGTTAGGACTGCGAAGAGTTATCCAGCTACACTGGCTTTCTTCTCCTTAATTAAAGAGTGTACCTTAGATCTCATAGTGTGGAAGGTACTGCCAAATTGGTGTAAACTGCAGTCAGAGGTAGTTGATATACGCCTCCCTCTACTTCCAACATTATTGTTGGACCATGAGAAAAGTGGCCAATCTCGTGCCATTTCGTATAAGGTAGCTTTGTTCCACACAGTTGCAGTAGCAACCATTTTTCGGAGATTTAGTATCTCTGAATTAGTGACAAGTGTACAAAATCTCCATCAGGGCCCTGAATTTGGAGATGCATCCTTAGCAGATGAAAGTGTTTGATTTAGTGTTATCTCATATAAGATGGAATCATTGGATAAAGGATCGTGTAACTGTTTGTGCTATCATCAGAGGGTATCTTCCCTGTGACAGCTGCAAATGTATTCACTGCTGTAAAAGGCAGAGAATAAGCACTTACTTTTTGTTGCATCATTTGCAGTGCCTCTTACTGAGTACCATGCTGGACAGCTGTTCGTTGGCACCAAATACTTGGAATGCTAGTGCTTTTCTCCTCATACCTTCAGCACTGCCACAACATCCACTGACACAGCAAGTCGGCATCGAAGGGCCTGTTGGTCAGTCTGAATTGCCTGAATTATCAATATAAATGATTTTTCACATATTGTTCCTCTTTAGATTGCCAGAGGGAAGGAGAAGCTGTATGTGTGCTGATATGTATATCCCCAACCTCTGCATAACTCTTTAAATAAATGTAGCCCATGTTTATAACAGAATATATTGTGCTTCTCCCTGCATTCTTCCCCACTTCCCCTCGCAAGTAGTATTTCCTTTTTGGATGTTGAAATTTACACAAAGGATTGCCTATCTGTATTGGTTTCTACAAAATCAGCCAGTAACGTATCTGCTTTGCAGTTTTATTATTTCCTTCTGCATATTCATGTTTGGAATTACCTATGTGCAATATTGCAGAATTCTCATGAGAAACACTGCATCATTTAAAAATTCATGTTTAGGCATCAGTTGAAGGGGGTTATTCTTATTGACCCCCTTCATTTGAGAAAATATTATGTATTAATTGCTCCCATTCAGCCTTAAGGAGCACTGGGTGACTTTCAACCTGACCCACCACACAGGGTTGTTCTGAGAATAAAATTGAGGAGAGGAGGGGGGGGGTGAAGGTTTACGTAAGCCACCTTTAGTTCCTTGAAAGGGAAAAGGGAGGGTATAAATATAATAAATAAGTACATAAGAGGCATCTTATGGTCATGAGGCAGCTTTTAGGTGGCCATAGTAATATTCAGATTCCCAGCTGCAAAGCTGGAAAATCATCTCAACTTTGCATTATTTATTTATTCATTTATTTAACCCTTGTAGCTGGAAACATGTGTTCAAATGCCCTTCCCCTCAATGAGTGCAGAAAGAGGTCCCTGAGGTCATAACAGCAACCTTGGATGAGAAGGATGAGAGAAAAACACTCCCAAGACATAATATATCTTAGCAACACCTCAGTCTCCTTTTCTCCTGCACCAAAGTTTCTCAATTCGCTGGCTGAAATCACTGCTTGCAGGACAAGAGGAACGTAGAAGGGGCCTTTGCCCACAAACATTGGAAGTACATTATAGGTTGAGTCATATCCTCCTAAGTTTTTACTCTAAAACATGCATATGATGGAATTGCCCCTCTATTTATAGATTTGGAACAAACAAACAGAACAAAATGCCACAACACAAGCAAGAACATCAGAAACAATTTGATTTTTCACTAATCTTTTTCTAATGGCACATTTATGAAGGAATAATACAAATTCATTGGTTGTTCAGTTTTTCCTTTGTTTATCCAAATTCTCATTTTTGAACACTCACAAGATTACCATGCATTTAATCACATTATTTCTTAAAATTTGTGCCACAAAGAGAGTGATTAATATTGTTGTACATTCTTTTGGGTTCCTCTATGTTGGGAAGTTTTCATGAAGAATTAGTCCTCATTTTGTTATATTCTAACAAGGAGTCATTAATTAATATCACTACTTTTAAATTATGGTTCTTATATTATTGTTTATTATGAAGATATAATAACAATGCTGCTTCGTCTACATGACAACAACCGTGTGATATGTTATGTTGATAAACAATGGTTAAGCTTCTCCTTATGATGAATTTTTCTGCAAGTTATGAGTTCTTGAAATGATTAATATTTCATAACTTTGCATTTCTAGCCTTTTATTGGAAAAAGGCAATCAATTACAATATAGCCCACATTTTTAGTTTCTCTGTTTTCTCTATTTCTGCAGCAGCAGCATTTGGAGAAATAAAATGGATAACCAATCCACTGTGACAGATTTCCTCCTGATGGGATTTTCTGATGACCGTGATAAGCAAATTTTGCATTTTGTGATGTTTCTTCTCATCTACTTAATAGCCTTAACTGCAAATGTTTTTATCATCATAGTTGTGGCCCTCAGCTACAACCTTCATACACCCATGTATTTCTTTTTGGTCAATTTATCACTGTGAGACATTTGCTACATATCAACTACTATCCCCAAATCCATGGCTACTTCATTGATGAACAATAGAATGATCTTTTTGTCTGGATGTGCTGCCCAGGTGTTCTTAGTTTTCACTTGTGCAGGTTCTGAGGTTGCCTTGCTCAACATCATGGCCTATGACTGTTACATGACCATCTGCCAACCTCTGCAATACAGCCTAATCATGAACAGAGACATGTGCTTCTAGTTGGCAGCAACTTCCTGGCTGAGCAACTTTTTGCATGCATCGTTACATACTATTATCACTTTTAGTTTAAATTTCTGTGGGTCTAATATGATTGGCCTGTATTTCTGTGATATTCCTTAGTTACAAAAGATTTCTTGCTCTGATACTAAGGTCAGCCAGTTTGTGGTTTTGGTGGCCGTGTTCACTGTGGTCTTATTTTGTACAGGATTCATCTTGGTTTCTTGTGGCTACATTTTCTCTGTTGTGCAGAAATATCCTTCAGTTCAAAGCAGATACAAAGCTCTGTCTACCTGCATTCCTCACCTGACTGTCTTTTCTTTGTTTATCACTACTGCTTTCATATATGAGGCCAAAATCCCTTTCCTCTAGAACCATGGACTTGCTGTCAGCAGTTTTGTATACTGTTTTGCCACCACTAATGAACCCCATCATTTACAGCTTCTGGAACAAGGATATCCAGGAGGGTGTATGTAAACTATCAAAATATCTCTTTAAATCATTCTAACCATATTTATCAGACTCCATTCATCTCACATATAGCTAAATTCTGCTTTTGCAAGGCTTTATGCTCATTTCTTGGTCATTTCTGCCTATCAAGCCAGACCCACATCTATGGCTCAGAATGTCCAGGAGAGCCTCAGACAATCTCAGACTGGAGATCCAGTGTGGTGTAGTGGTTAAGAGCATGAGACTGGGACTCAGACCATCTGGGTTCTAGTCCCCACTAAACCATGGAGCCAACTGGGTGACTTTGGCCAGTCACAGACTCTCAGCCCAACCTACCTCACAAAGTTGTTGTTGTGGGGATAAGATGGAGGAGAAGATGTAAGCTGCCTTGAGCCCTTTGTAGGAAAAAGGCAGGATATAAACTGAATAAATAAATAAATAAAAATCTGGAGTGCCTTTTTTCTGTTGCAAGGGGCTGTAGCTTGGCATGTGGATAGGAAAGGTGGTTGCCTCCATGTGCCTTTGCTTTCACAACATTTCATCTATCTCTCTGTCTCCAGGTGCCTGCAAACCTGAAATGAATGTTCCTTTGTATGTAGGTATCTGAGGATGGGTATTAGTCCATTATTTTCATTAAGAATTAGGTATGTAGGCATAGACAATACATTTTGTTAAAATGCTAAATTAAATCATGCCTTTCTTTGCTAGATAAAATATGAAATTTCTTAATTGTGTCTTACATTTGACCTGATGTGACTCTTCCTAGTTGGGTACTTGCAATAATATATTTATGTTGATGTTGTGCATTTTTGTGAAGTCTTACACTCATCCAGTGCATAACTTCATTCACCGCATTTTCTCTAGACAGCTATTTTCAAGTATTTAGCTATAGGACCACTAAGGGGGAGGGAAGGAGTTCACAGTATAGATTGAAATTAGCACAAGTGCTAAAGTAAATGCACCACAATTTCCTAGTATATAAAGAATGAGATACATTTAAAAGCCCTTATGTTGTCCATGTTAACACATCCAATAAAACCCAGTTACAAATGTAAAAAACTAGCTGTAGCGTGGAGCTGTCCATGCATTGCACTGATGCTACATGTATATTGGTCAAGGGACAGAAAGTGTGGGTATGTGTCCAGAGTAACATGTTCCTGGCTCTCTGGAGGGAAAAATAATGTTGCTGACCTGGAAAAGCAAAGACAGGGGGGAAAGATTGGCTGATGAGATCCCTGAAGACCAAATAGCCAGGTTTCAGCTCCTCTCTGAGATCGTCTCCGCTGTTCTGGAAAATGGGGGCCCTATGAATTTAGGGCATCATTCTGAGGTAGAGTGAAATGATCCATTAGAAAGGACCTATTCCTCTGAAGATAACCATGCCTCCTCTTGCACTGAGAATGTGCTTCCAAGAAGTAATGGGAGGTTCGATCATTAGAAAGATTGATCATGAAAATCCTCCACAGAAGCACTATGTGTGAAAATAGCTGGCTCCAAAATTAATTTAGTAATAGGAATATGTTATTGTCCTTCCAGACCAGAACATTGAAGGTGATATTGAGATGGAGAATGAAATCAGGGAGGCCTCCAACAAAGGAAGTGCTGTAATAATAGGCAACTTCAACTATTAGTATATGACTGAATAATTGTATGATCCATTTCTAACAGAGAGGTTAAATTTCTTGATGACCTAAATTATTTTTCCTTAAAAGAGCTGGTTATGGAAACAAGAGGGACGAATACTAGATTTAATCCTAGGTAGAGTTGTCCAGGACATAGTACAGGATGTAATATTGAAGCAGTTAAAAACAGTGACTGCAATGCTATCAGATTTAGGTGGAATATTGCTAAAGAGGCCCAACATACTTGCATTTTACTTCAAAAGAAGAAACATCTATAAAGTGAGGGAACTTGTGAAAATAAAACTTGAAAAGGGGAAGTCAGGAAGGTTAAATCCTTTCTAAATACCTGATTGCTCAAAACTGCAACTTGCTCACTGTTATGGCTTATGACCGTTATGTGGCCATCTGCCATCCTCTGCAATATTTCCTAATCATGAACAGAATCCAATGCATCCAAATGGCAGCAGCCTCTAGGGGAATCAGCTTGACCCATGCATTGCTAGAGACAATTATCGGTTTCAGGTTAAATTTCTGTGAGGTCAATATTATTGGTCAGTATTTCTGTGACATCCTTCAGTTGCAAAAGATTTCTTGCACCAATACAAAAGTCAGCCAGATTCTGATTCTTATCACTGTGCTCACTGTGGACTCATTATGCACAGGATTCATCTTTGCTTCTTATGGCTACATCTTCTCTGTTGTGCTTAAGATTCCATCAACTGAAGGCAGATCCAAAGGTCTACCTGCATTCCTCACTTGATCGTCTTTATTCTGTTCATCAGCACAGCTGTGTTTTCATACCTGAGGCCAAAATCCCTGTCCTCTAGAACCATGGACTTGCTGTCTGCAGTTTTGTACACAGTTTTGCCACCTCTACTGAATCCCATCATTTACAGCTTAAGAAACAAGGATATTCAGTGTAGTATATGGAAGATATTAAAACAGCTGTAAATATATGTACATCTGTATGTATGTATGTATGTATATGTACCCTGACCTGATTTTTTAGCTCCATGTCACACATATCACAATTCTGTTCTTGCAAGGTGTTTGTGCTCAGTTTTAGAACATTTGACCTCTCCAGGTGAACCCACATCTATGGCCCACATTATTCAGGATGGTCTTCAGCAATCTGGAGAGTCCTTTCTAATGTGCAAGGAGCTGCAGTTTGGTGTGAGGACTGGAGGAAGATGCTCGCAAAAGCATCCTTTTGCTTTTCCATTAGTTGATGCAACTCTCTGTTTCCGGTTGCCCACAATCTTCACATGAAAATTGCTCTGTCTTTAGATACCTGAAGAGGGTTGTTAGCCCACTATTATCTGTAAGGATGATATATGTTGGTAGAAACTATGCATTTTATTTGTTCAAAATGAAATAGTAGCACCTGTCTTTCTTGGTTTTTTTATTTTTCATCGGTGTGATTCTTACTAGACATATGTGTGCAAGATTATATTTATTCTAAAGGTATACACTAGTCTTGGTAACCTGGAGGTTTACAGTCATTCAGCCTCACACTTTCCATGGCCCATAGTCCTGTTGGCAAGCATCAATAGGACCATTTGCTGAGGTACAAAACCTTTTTCAGCCCAAGGACTAAATTTCAGTTCAGAGAAAATTCTATGACTCCATTCCAGGTCCAAAGACAAACTGGAAGAACCTAAGGTACATTTGATATAGTCAAAATATTGGAAGTCCCAGCATATTTCAGTTTAAAGTTCTTAATGCAGCTCACCAAGAATCAGGAGAGGACCCCTCCACCCACCCAAACACACTCACTTTTAGACTGGGGAAAACATTGCAAGTAACAGCCAAACAATCATGTGCTAGGAAAGGCATGAGGCCAGGAGGAGGACATGGAGAAGTCCCAGAGGGGTCCAGACCTGAGGTTCAGCATCCCTGGCATAGGGCTAATGGACACAGAGACCCATTGTTGTGCCATGATGGGTACAGGGTGGAGGTTTCCCAGCAAACAATGCAAATGGTGAGTAAAAAGAGCCCTGCCCTGGTTTGCTCATTTTCATAAGGACTGCAGAATTCTTCACAGGATGGATTGGCTCCGTACATAAAGCCACATCCTTGATCCTTCATAGAGCCAGCATAAGTCAGAAATGGCAGCACATAGCAGCAGCAGCAACAACAACAAAGGCATTGTTCTCTGTTCTATAAACAGAATAAAGGATATAATATAGAGAGGTGACCATGAGAGTATGGAATATTAATAGCAAATTAGTACCAGAAATCTCTCTCTTTCTCTCTATTAAGTAACCTTCTCTAGCCTGGTATGATGCACTCCAGATATACTGGACTGCAATGTCCACCATCATAAGCCAGAACGGCCATTGATGTCACATCTTCCAAACTGAGGACAGAACATATAAGATCCATCAAGGATGTCCAAAAGAGTGGTACCATTTTACATAGACATTATTAAACCAAAGGAGACAATTTCTATGGACATGTGAGTATATGCATGCAGAAACATTCCTGTAATTTCTAGCATGCCCCTGCCACCACACCCAGAAATATGACTGTTTTCTGCCTGTGCATGTACAGCTCCTGCTGTTGTTTTCCAGCATGGTAAGAAAAAGCACAAGGTGGATTGTACTAGAGTAGCTGATAACTAGATGCCTTGAGCCTGAGTTCCTTTCAGCCTTACCTCCCACAACCAGTGGCCAAGAATGCTGGGAAATGTAGTCCAAACCTTCTGGAGGTCGCCCAGCTGAGGAAGGCTATTGTAGAGCATTTCTACAAACCTATACCATATCTGATAATGATCTACTGTTGAACCAAAACATGTGTATGTGTGTGTGTGTGAGAGAGAGAAAGAGTGTTTATTGCAAGAGAAGTAGAAGAATCCACACTATGATAACAGTCACCAAATGTATATAAGCCAAGAAAGCCATGGGCAATGCTCAGGTAGGACTTCAGAGTCAGCAGAGAGCCTACACAGAGAAGCTGACTTCAATAGTACTTGGTTTCTATCGTACACAAATGGTGAGTGGTAGAACCAAAGTGGGTTGATTGGTGATTCTAGCAGCACAGGAAAAATGAACATGTGTAGCATAAGCAGGTGTCTTTTGACAGCATAATGTTACTAGCAAGTGTTTGAAAGCCATCTGACTACAAACTGAAATCCCTAGGTTAGTTGAGTTAAAATTCAGAGATGATTAAAACAACTCTTTTAATTGGTCCCATGCCTTCTATTCCTGAGTGGAACCCAGGGCTCTATACAGCAGGTCCTTAGGACTCTGGAAGAGGAGCAGCATTGGTACATCTCCAGTATTTAACTTGATCTTCTTGCAAGAAAGAGGAGTTAAGTGACCATGCAAGATCATTCTCCAAAGATTGTCCCCTTTTATTTATTGATGGTGCATCAAGCTGAGAAATAGAAAGTAGATGGAATAAGAGCTGAATGTACTCAGGTGGTTAGTTTAAAAAGCAAGTAACAAAGAACCATGCCAGGAAAAGAAGGCAGAAGATTCCGGGTCTGTAGGTATCTTGTAATTTGCTGTTAAGCTTGCATGGAGGGAAAAAAAAACAATCACATGAATTTAAAATGTTGCACAGTGGATGGTTTAGGACTAGGAAGATGTTGTGAGAGAGGATGCGAAAAGGGATAGAGACAGAGCCATGGAATCTGAAAAAAAGGATACAAACAGAGGCATTGAACAGAGGAACAAGAACCCAGAATAAGACTGAGTAGTCAATAAGGCAGGAGGACAAAAGAGAGGGGTGTCAAATACTTTCAGGAAAGAGGGAGTTAATATGAGAGGGGACTCCAGCTTCATCAAATCCATCAGTCTGAGGATTTTGGAACAAGGAAAGACAAGTGTGTTATGCAATGAGAGAAAATGAGGTGTTGTTAAGAGGGTGAGTCTTAGTAGTGCAACAAAATAAAATTTAGAAAACATCAGACTATCCTTTTCCCAGCAGTATGGGTGGCCCTTTGGAAAATCCCATGCCCCTAAAAGTAATTTTTTCAGCTTTAGTGGGGCTGGAAGCACACTACAGATCTCTGTTGTTCTTGGTTTCCATGACTAAATACATCATCTATAACTGCTTCTTCCTCTGTCAGGTCTCAATTGTCCGCTGCCTGATTCTCAACTTCTTTCACTGCTTTCTTTTTGTCTCATGAAATATTTCTTTCACTTTCCTCTGCTAGTCTCATATTCCTGGCTCTAGTTTTCCTTTCTCTCACCTACACTCCACAGCAGTTGCTAACACTCTTCTTCCATTGCCTGGGCAACCGGCCACCTTTCCCCTATCTGATCATTTCAACTCCCTCAGTTAGTGGAGAAACAGAACAAACCAGAGGCAGTCCATTGACTGAAATGAGCAAAAAATCAAATCTTCCTCTACTGTCACATTGCCAATATATGTATAGAATAGTTTGATCACATGTTCTTGTTCTACTATTTATCTATTATCATATTTTCTACAGAGTGATTCAGTCAAGTGAAATGGACAACCAATCTACCGTGTCAGACTTCATTCTGCAAGGATTTTCCAATGATCTTGATGGACAAATTTTGCATTTTGTGATGTTTCTGTTCATCTACTTAATAGCCTTAATGGGGAATCTTCTCATCATTATTGTTGTGGGCTTCAACCCTTACCTTCACACCCCCATGTATTTCTTTTTGGTCAACCTATCAGTGTCAGACATTTGCTACATATCGACAACTATACCCAAATCCATGTCCACTGTGTTGACAAATAACCAACGGATTTCTTTTGCTGGATGTGTTGCCCAAGTTTTCTTAGTGGCAGTTTTTGGTAGCTCTGAGCTTGCCTTTCTCACTGTCATGGCTTATGACCGTTATGTGGCCATCTGTCACCCTCTGCAATATATGCTGATCATGAACAGAAGTACATGCATCCAAATGGCAGCAATATCCTGGTTCAGCAACTTGATCAATGCATTATTACATACTATATTCACTTTCAGGTTCAATTTTTGTAGGTCCAATATAATTAGCCAGTATTTCTGTGATATTCCTCAACTGCAAAAGATTTCTTGCACTTCTACAAGAGTCAGCCAGGTTCTGGTTCTTATCAATGTTTTCACTGTGGACTCATTATGCACTGGATTCATCTTTGCTTCTTATGGCTACATCTTCTCTGTTGTGCTCAAGATTCTGCCAGTTGAAGGCAGATCCAAAGCATTGTCTACCTGCATTCCTCACTTGATCGTCTTTATTCTGTTCATCAGCACAGCTGTGTTTTCATACATGAGGCCCAAATCCCTGTCCTCTAGAACCATGGACTTGCTGTCTGCAGTCTTGTACACAGTTCTGCCACCACTACTGGATCCCATCATTTACAGTTTCCGGAACAAGGATATCCAAGATGGCATATGGAAAATGTTAAAATAGATATTTTAAAACTATCTTAATCTGATGATTTAGGCTCCATCACACATATATCACAACTCTATAATTTTGAGCTTTTCTATCAAGAGATGGTTTATTTCTCCTCTCAAGCCCAACCAGCAACTTTCATCCTGGTCTTCAACAATCTGTGAAGACTTTTGTGTGTTGGAAGAATTGCTTTAACATAATGAGATGGGGCCTGAATAGGATAAAATTGATGTGAAAGATGGCGGGGGGGGGTCTTAATAATATGAATGAGAGCAGTTAGGAGTTACATTTAAGGGGTTGACAGATTGCATTTGGAATGAGTTTGTGGGTAGTAAGAGGGGCAGTCTTCTGGTTGGTGGGTGGTATTTTTAAAAGACTAGGAGGAAGTGACTGGGAGGGAGATAGATCACAAAGACCTGGATTTAAGTTTCCTTTTTGTTTTGTTTGTTTTTGTGTAAAGTAACTATCTTTGGCTGGTGAAGTTCAGGAATTCAGAGCAGCCACCTGTGATATGCCAGGAGGCTAATGCAAGATTTTCCAGAAGAAAGTTACCCAAGCAGAGAGTAACATCTCAAATAAACATCTAAGCAGTCAAAAGAAAAGTCAGGAAGAATTGCTCAATTCTTCAGAGAATTGTGAAGAATTCCACAATTCCTCAGAGTCAGAGAATTAAAGTACCAAAAAGCTGAACATGGTTGTGAGTGCATTTGTCTAGGGTGTGCTTTACAGAAGTAGGCTTGAAATAAGGTGTAATTTGGTCAGGGTGCTGATAACCCACTTAGAGCATATGGATGTCTTATGTGCTGCAGAAGAAGCACAGAGTGCAAGGTTGCATCTGCACTCCTCCTGATCTTCATAAAAGCTAGCTGGTCAGCTCCCTGCTTCGGAAATGTTCCCTTAAAGCCTTTAGGATATAGAGAAGCAGCCATCATGTTTTTTCATGTCCTGGAAACAGGATGGATGTGATCTGAGTATAGATTCCCAGCTCCAAATTGAGGTCATTTTCCATCATCAGTGCTGTAAATATGATCAATCCTGTGGTCATCGAGATGTTTTCTAAGCACTATAGGAGTGTTCTGTCAGAAGCTTGTAGGAGAAACTCTGTCACTTGAGTCCCTTGCAAACTGTCAGCAATCATCTAAACTGATATTAGTAATCCCTAATGGACAAAATATCCATCTTCCAAATAAAAATCTGTAACTGTTTATCCTGGATCCAGTTTGGTGCCCATCTCATGCCCAGCCCTCTTAGACCAACTTTTAGAAGGCTTTAAATATTGTACCAGAATTGGTGGCAGTGGCAAAAGCTCAGCTTGTGGAACTATTGTAGTAACAGTGGTGAAAAGCTCTTTAGGGAACAATATATAGTATGTATTATGCATTAGAAATGCACCGAGAATATTCTCCAGTACAGGTACAATTCATCCATGGCATGTAGAAATGAAAGGGAGAGAAAAGCCTTAAGAACATGTAAGAGCAAATAGTAATAAAATCATCAATCTCAATGGATCATGCTACAAATCAAAGCATCACAACAGTTTCCTGAATCCATGCTAGGGAAACTTCTAAATATTTCTTTTTCCCTTAAAAGTTTTTGCAATACTGCCTGAAAGTTGCAAAAGCCGTCTTCTCTACAGTCTCTATTGGGTTGTGTTTCTGTCATCATAGGATAACTACAGAGAAGCTATTGTTTCTCAAAAGTCCCTCCTGACCTTATACAAAGGTGGGATAAGAAGCAGAATAATATAGGGTCAATCTTAATTGGAAAGGAACAGACTTACATAGTTGGGAAGGCCTTTTGGAGAAGTTCTAATGATGACTGGCAGAGAAGAAGGATTCTGGATAAATCTTCGGTATCTCCAAGCAGGTCTATCCTAGTTGTGAGTCCTGGGGCATCATTCTCAGTTGGTCTAGCCAAAGCTGACCCAGATATGTCAGTGGTTCTATTTCAAAAACTGCAGCATCTTATATTCTGCACATTGCAGATCCTAGTCAGTGAAGGGCTTGAAAATATAGTCAATGGTGATTTCCTGTGACTGAGGGTAGTTTGGTCAGCAAAAACAGAACATAACCATTTATCTTTGACAGGCTAAGGTATTCTACATCTTTCTCTGCAGATTTAGCACCCCCCACCAATTCACTAAGCACTGCTAGTTTGCTTTTCTATGCCTCACCTACTACTAATGATTAAAAATTTAGGAATAATAGTATTTCATGATTGAATAATTTGCTAGCCAGTTAAGTTCTTTAGGGTCATTCAGGACCTATCACATGCTGCCCCAAGGGACTTCATAGACCTATTGGAGCCCCACTGTTATATATTTTTCTGAGAACTTCCAAATCAGTTGGATAATTCCTATAAGGTTGATCCCAACCCTATAGATCTCTATGTGAAGGAATGGTCTCATGCTGTCCTACAGTGACACCACTGAAGCCTCTTCTGAAGATACTGTTTCAGGAAACAGAGGACCCTAAAAAGCTTAGGACTTTGGCACATGTTCCCTTTCAAGGCAAGGTCCTTCAACAGATGGTGGCCAACCAGTTCCAGCTACTTTTGGAAGGAACTTATTATCTGGATCCATTTTAGTTGCTTGACAAGAATGTGAGTTTTCTTTGCCTTATTTGACAGGTCTGTGAGTTATATTTCTTCCTCCCAAAGCTGTGTAATCAGAAAAGTGAATCAAGAATTCACAGTCAGCACTTAATATGGATTGGTACCTCCCACTGGAAAGGGATAAGTGCAATCACCTATAACATATCTGAAATGAAAGGTTATGCTTCCAAGTCAGAAGGGAATAGAGCAAGCAAGAAAGGTAAACCACTGAATTCACAGGATTTTCCAGGTAGGCCTTGCACATTAGCATGGGACTGTGAGGCTCTCCAAGGAATTCTTCTCTCAAACAATGCAGAAAAGAGGCATGATGTAATTACACCCTTCTGCATCTTCAGGTATAAGAAGTGCCTTCTCTTGAAGGGCTGCTTCAAGCCCTCCGGCATTCTGAACTTCCCATCAAAAATGAGGGGTAAGTAGACTCCTCTAAACTACTTGCTTGGGAGATTGGAGTGAGAAGACTCTGGACACTCAGAAGGTCACTTCTGAAAACCCTGTGAAATCAATGCAAGTGTGGGCAGTGTGATACTGGGATGTTTCAGAATGGTGGAGGTGAGTCTGAATCATGGAGCTTGGATCCCAGGAAACTAATTCTAGCTCAGTGTCAGTTGCATGTCATTTGTGTTCGAAAAAATGAGTTTACCTGTGCTTTTTCCTGATTGAAACACTGAAAATACCATTAAGTCCTGCTTTGGAAAAGTGACATAGTATCTCATATTCACACAGTGCAAAAGAAGACCCTTTCTTCAACCCCATTCCACATACTAAAAGGTTGATTTACCTGTCAATATCTAGGAACAAATTCTGCAAGGTTTGAGTTCTGTTTGCTTGTACATCTGATCATTCTTAACCTTGTGTGAAACCAAGATAGAATTTCCAGGTCTTGTATTCTTTTTTATTATTATTTGTAAGAATGTAAGGACATTTGTGTCCTGGGATAAGGGTAAAGAATGTTTTTTTGCAGAAGGTGAACATGGTTCAAGAGAAGCCTACTGGAGACGGTATACTGCAAGCTGCCACATATCCAAGCAGCAATGCTGCTTTTAAGAAACAGTTCCGTTTTCAAACCACCATCAAAACTCAAAAACCACCAGCTTTCTGTAGTGTTGTTTGAGTCATTACCAAACCCTGACATAACTTTTTTTTCCTCTTTTTGATTCTTGCATTCTGAAAGGGTGGGCCTTAGTATGTGTTGCCATAGGTATTTGAGGAGGTACATCTATGCATGCTCCTAATATTCATGTTCTGAGTTTCCACTTTCTGAGGAAGGTTCCTTGTGTCAGTTGAATGTAGGGTACCGTATGTCTGGAGTCCTATATGACTCTCACAAAAACAGGCAGACCAGAACCAGGCTTGCATAAAGCAGTAATTTGGGAAAATCAGCATTTTTGTGGATTTGGGGGAGAACAAACACTTCAATAATAGCCTTCATTATCTGAGAATATGTATTAACACCAGGATCATGGTAAATTTGAACACCAGGATCACAGTAAATGTATTTCCTATAGAGGAAATATCCACACGATTTGCTGTGTCTTCTGTGGACTCATGTCCATGTAGCAGACCACTGCTTCATCCAGTTGTAATTATGCCTAAATGCCTTAATTTATAAACTAGAGTTCAGATGATAAAGAAATAAAATTAATAACATAGAATACTGATGTCAGAATATAGACAACTTCCAAATTTTCAATAAAGTTTTGACAATTAGTAATTCTTAGAGCAAAGAGAATCTCTTCAGTCCCTATCCACACCTTCTCCACCCTTTAGAAGCCTCACTTCAGAAGCCCCAAACCCCTATAAGTCACTCTTTTAGCTTTAGTCATTTTTGAAACCCACTACAAAGCTCTGTTGTTTTCCATGACCAGACCATGAACAGCAGTTAAGACTAACTGCTGCTCCCTCTGTCAGATCACCTCTTTGATGCCTCAAGTGCTTAATCACAACTTCTTTCAGTGTTTTCTTTATTTCATGAGGAATCTCTTTTGCTTTCTACTCAGAGCACCAATTGTTTAGTTACAAAGTAGTGCAACTAACATCACGACCCCATGGACAACATTCCTCTAGGCCTTCCTGTCTTCCACCATCCCCCGGAGTTCACTTAAGCTCACACGGACTGCTTCAGTGACTCCATCTAGCCACCTCATTCTCTGCTGTCCCCTTCCTCTTTTTCCGTCAATTGTTCCCAGCATTAGGCTCTTCTCCAGGGAGTCCTTCCTTCTCATTAGGTGGTCAAAGTATTTGAGTTTCATCTTCAGAATCTGACCTTCTAAAGAGCAGTCAGGGTTGATTTCCCTCATTTTGGATCTTCTTCTGTTCCACAGCTGCTGCCAAAACTCTCTTTCCAGTGCCTGGGTGACCTGGCAACTTTCCCCATGTACCAGATCATTTCAATACCTTCTCTTAGTGGGGAAATGAGGGAAGAAACCAGAGGCAGCCCATTGACTGAAATGTACCAAAAATTAAATCTCCCTTTACCACCACATTGGCAATAAATAAATATGTGTAGTACATTATCACATGTTTTTGCTCTTCTGTTCACTTATTTTTATTTTCAATTTTTTTTTACAGAATGGGTCAATCAAGTGAAAGGAACAACCAATCATTTGTGACAGACTTCATTCTGACAGGATTTTCCAATGACCATGATGCACAAATTTTGCATTTTGTAATGTTTCTGCTCATCTACTTAGCAGCATTAATGGGGAATCTTCTCATAATTATTGTTGTGAGCTTCAACCATCACCTTCACACCCCCATGCATTTCTTTTTGGTCAACCTATCAATTTCAGACATCTGCTACATATCAACAACCATACCCAAATCCATATCCACTGCATTAACAAATGATCAAAGGATTTCTTTTGCCGGGTGTCTTGTTCAGGTTTTCTTTGTTGCAGTTTGTGCAGGTTCTGAGCTTGCCTTGCTCACCATCATGGCTTATGACCGATATGTGGCCATCTGCCACCCTCTGCAATATTTTCTAATCATGAACAGAGGTGCATGCATCCAAATGGCAGTGGTTTCATGGCTAACCAACTTGATCAGTGCATTGTTGCATACTTGTATCAATTTTAGTTTACAATTTTGTGGGTCTAATATCATTGGTCAGTATTTCTGTGATATCCCTCAGTTACAAAAGATTTCTTGCACAGATACAGAAATTAGCCAAAATGTGATTATTATCTCTGGGATCATTTTTGGCTCATTTTGCACAGGGTTAATCTTTGTTTCCTATGGATACATTTTCTCTGTAGTGCTGACAATTTCGTCAGTTCATAGCAGATACAAAGCTCTGTCTACCTGCATTCCTCACTTGACTGTCTTTTCATTATTTCTGATTACAGTACTCTTTTCATACATGAGGTCCAAATCTCTTTCCTCTAGAACTATGGACTTGCTCTCTGCAGTCTTGTACACAGTTTTGCCACCACTACTGAATCCCATCATTTACAGCTTCCGGAACAAGGATATCCAGGAGGGTGTGTGTAAAATTATGAGGATCTTTTGAAAACATCTTTTGCAACACTATCCTGACCTGATTGCTCATGATAAATCTCACACATATCACTACTCTTCTCAGGAAAGATTTTGTGCCTGGTTACAGGCTATTTCCTCTTCTCAAACCCAACACACAGAGAAGGCTCCAAATGTCTGGGAGGTTCTGCAATAGTTTTGGGAGGCTTTTATCTGTTGGAAGAAGCTGCAGTTTGCTGTTTAGATAAGAAGGATATTTGAACATGTGTTATTCTCTTTTCATGACCTTTGCATAGACACCTCTGTCACTATTGTCCACAATTAACATTTCTCTTTCCTTAGTTTTTCAGCTTTGGGAAAATGAGAATTTAACTTCTATATTCTCCCTCTGTAGGGGAAAAATGTGGTACTAAGAACCTTAGCTCAGCATTCCCCTGCTTCTTGGTGCTTGCTTGGACGATGACTAGCTTTAACTTTCTTTTTGAAAGCTGCAAGGATCTTGCTTCTTGAATATGAACTAGGCACATTGCTGATTTTCAAGTGTGTTTCTGATAAAACCCAGTTAATTCTTTTGTCCAGGATACTCAATTAAGTCTGCAATCTTTTATTTCCTCAGATAGAAAAGAGATATTCGGAAATGTCATGTCTCCTTATTTTTAAGACATATTCACAGTTACATGTATATCATTCTGTGTAGTTGACAGGTTCAACAATAAGTTATATTGAAAGGCACCATGCTTAAAGTGCTAATTATATGATAGCACCAAGTTGATAACCAATACACTAACTAATGGTGCAGATCTATGCAAGTTTAGATGGACAACGGAACTGGGGAGAGAGAGATGTAGGCCTTTTTTTCCTGTACAAACATGCTTAGAATTGCACACTCAGTCATCAGCTGTCTTAGAGATTAGAGATTTCTTTTAGAATACATAGCAGCAGATAAGAATAAAAATACATAAACTGCTGAAAAATCAGGAAGTGCTGCAAAAAGGTAGCAAAAGTACATCACACAAAACACAAGTGCTCACGTAGTGCCTTCCAGTTAATGCAAATTAGGACGGGTAATTTTTGGGATACATTCACAGTGCCCATCATGTAATCAAGAAGTCTAGATGTTTATTGATAAGGTAGAATCAAATTAGCATTTGTGTACTCTGAGTATTTACTCAGTTCAATCATCTGCATATCTTTCAGAGGTAACTTACATAGGCCCATCTGAGCCCCACTGGTATGGATTCCCTGGGAACTTCCAAATCAGACAGATACTTCCTCTAAGCTTCTTCCCAACCCCATACTTCTCTTTGTGGAGTGGTCCCATGCTGTCCTACAGTGGCAGCATTGAAGCCACTTCTGAAGAAACTGTTTCAGGAAACAGAGGACCCTAAAAAGCTTAGGCACATATTCCCTTTCTGGGCAAGGTCCTTGAGCAGCTGGTGGCCAACCAGTTCCAGCTACCTTTAGAAGGAACTGATGATCTGAATCTATTTTAGTTGCTTGACAAGAATGCAAGTTTTCTTTGCCTTATTTGACAGGTCTGTGAGTTATATTTCTTCCTCCCAAAGCTGTGTAGCCAAGGTATAGTCAGACAAGTGAATCAAGAATTCACAATCAGCACTTAATATGGATTGGTCCCTCCCACATTGTTCAACTGGAGAGGGATAAGTGCAATCACCTATAACATATCTGAAATGAAAGGTTACACTTCCAAGTCAGAAAGGAATAGAGCAAGCAAGAAAGGTAAACCACTGAATTCACAGGATTTTCCAGGTAGGCCTTGCACATTAGCATGGGACTGTGAGGCTCTCCAAGGAATTCTTCTCTCAAACAATGCAGAAAAGAGGCATGATGCAATTACACCCTTCTGCATCTTCAGGTATAAGAAGTGCCTTCTCTTGAAGGGCTGCTTCAAGCCCTCCGGCATTCTGAACTTCCCATCAAAAATGAGGGGTAAGTAGACTCCTCTAAACTACTTGCTTGGGAGATTGGAGTGAGAAGACTCTGGACACTCAGAAGGTCACTTCTGAAAACCCTGTGAAATCAATGCAAGTGTGGGCAGTGTGATACTGGGATGTTTCAGAATGGTGGAGGTGAGTCTGAATCATGGAGCTTGGATCCCAGGAAACTAATTCTAGCTCAGTGTCAGTTGCATGTCATTTGTGTTCGAAAAAATGAGTTTACCTGTGCTTTTTCCTGATTGAAACACTGAAAATACCATTAAGTCCTGCTTTGGAAAAGTGACATAGTATCTCATATTCACACAGTGCAAAAGAAGACCCTTTCTTCAACCCCATTCCACATACTAAAAGGTTGATTTACCTGTCAATATCTAGGAACAAAGTCTGCAAGGTTTGAGTTCTGTTTGCTTGTACATCTGATCATTCTTAACCTCCTGTGAACATGGTTCAAGAGAAGCCTTGCCTCCTATTCTGTGCCCACTGGAGCCGGTATACTGTGAGCTGCCACATATTCAAGCAGCAGTGCTGCTTTTAAGAAACAGTCTTGTTTTCAAACCACCATCCACTCTCAAAAACCACCAGCTTGAGGCATTACCAAAACCTGATATTGCATAATTAGCTGTGCTGTGTCTCCTGTGGACTTAAGTCGGTGCAGCAGACCATTGGTTCTTCCAAATATAATTATGTCTATATGCCCTAGTTTATAAACTAAAGAATTCAGATAATGAAGAAATAGAATTACTTAGAATACTGATGCCAGAATATAGACAACTTCCAGATTTTAAATAAATAAATTTTCAACAATTAGTAATACTTACAGCAACGTGAGTCTCTTCAAATTCTATCCAAATATCCCCCACCCTTTAGAAGCCTCACTTCAGAAACCCCAAACCTGTGTAAGTCACCCTTTTAGCTTTGGTCAGGTTTGAAATTCACTACAGAGGTGTGTTGTTTTCCATGACCGGACTGTGAACAGCAGTTAAGAGTAACTGCGCTCCCTCTGTCAGATCTTTGGTGGTTAGTCCTCTGATGCCTCAGGTGCTTAATCACAACTTCTTTCACTGCTTTCTTCGCTTCATGAAGTATATTATTTTATCACATGGTTTTGCTCTTCTGTTTAATTATTATTAGATTTATTTTCTGCAGAATGATTCGATCAAGTAGAAGGGACAACCAGTCATCTGTGACAGATTTCATTCTGGCAGGATTTTCGAATGACCGTGATGCACGTATTTTGCATTATGTGATGTTTCTGCTCATCTACTTGACAGCATTAATAGGAAATCTTCTCATAACTATTGTTGTAGGAATCAATCATCACCTCCACACACCCATGTATTTCTTTTTGGTCAACTTATCTGTGACAGACATTTGCTACATATCAACCACCATACCCAGATCCATATCCACTGCTTTGACAAATGACCAACAGATTTCTTTTTCTGGTTGTGTTGCCCAGGTGTTCTTAGTTGTATTTTTTTGGTGGTTCTGAGCTTGCCTTGCTCACTATCATGGCTTATGACCGATATGTGGCAATCTGTCATCCTCTGCAATATTGTCTGATCATGAATAGTGATGCATGCATCCCAATGGCAGCTGCTTCCTGGCTCACCAACTTCTTGAATGCCTCTTTGCATACGAGCATCACATTTAGTTTGTTTTTTTGTGGGTCCAACAGGATTGGCCAGTTTTTCTGTGATATCCCTCAGCTTCAAAAGATTTCTTGCACTGATATAAAAGTTAGCCAGAATGTGATTGTACTCTCTGGGATCCTTTATAGCTCATTGTGTACTGGCTTCGTTTTTGTTTCCTATGGATACATCTTTTTGGTAGTGCTGAAGATTCCATCATTACAAAGTCGGTCTAAAGCTCTGTCTACCTGCATTCCCCACCTGACTGTCTTTTCAATGTTTATCATGACTGTGCTCTTTTCATATATGAGGCCAAAATCCCTGTCCTCTAGAACTATGGACTTGCTGTCTGCAGTCTTATATACAGTTTTGCCACCACTGCTGAATCCCATAATTTACAGCTTCCAGAACAAGGATATCCAAGATGATTACTGAAAATATTAAAGACATTTTAAAAACATCTTCTTGAAGAGTTTTGTAACTTGATTACCTAGGTTTGATCTGAAATGTATCACAACTCTTCCCGTATAAGATTTTTTTGCCCAGTTGTAAGCTATTTCCCTCTCTCAAACCCAACAAACAGTAACCCAGGAGTTCTGGCATGTCTTCCAACAATTTGAACATGTTTTTGTGTCTTGAAGAAACTGTAGTCTGCTTTTTAGACAGGAATGGTATCTGTATGAAATCCTTCTGTTTTCCCAGCCATTGTACCAAACTCAATGTTTCTATTGCCTAGGATTTGATCTAATCAAATTATGCCAGGTATCTCAAGACAGAAGTCTCCCTAGAAGCCAAAATGGCAAAAATGAGGTTGTCATATTATGGATACATCATAAGAAGGCAAGACTCACAGAAGAAGACAATAATGCTAGGGACAGTCAAAGGCAGAAGAAGAACAGGATGACCAAATATGGGATGGATTGACTCCATAAAGGAAGTCATTGCCATGAACTTTGAAGAGTTGAGCAGGTCTTTCATGGGTAGGACATACTGGAAGACTTTCATTCACAGAGTTTCAGTAAGTCTGAGATGACATGAAGGTATATAACAATAACTTTAGAGACCTGGAAAGGGCTATATCTCCCCTACAGTTCTTCCACTGTAAGAATTTCACTTCTACTTTCTGCCTACTTAGGGAAAAGATGTGATATTAAAACTTCTGAACTGTAGCTCATAAATACCATGCCTGTTGGTGCTTGATTGTAAGTTGTTGAGCCTTAACTTTCCTTTTGTAAACTGCAAGGATTTTATTTATTGAGTATTGACTAGGCATAGCACCAATTTTACAGTATGTTTCTTATAAAACTCTATTTAACTAATTTGCCAAGGTAACTCAATGAAGTCCTCATTTTTCTATTTCCTTGGGCAGAAAAGAGCCATTGGGGAATGTCATGTTTCCTTATTCTTTAGACATGTTCATAGCTACATGTATATTTTTTTGTGTCTCTACATTAACTGATAGCTAACAGGCTGCCAGTTACTGAAAATCTTTATTGAAAGCACTATGAATCTGAATTTGAATCTAAATAATCTAAGCAATCTAAGCAATCCAAGTAATATAAATCTAAATCTAGGATCATGTACTTAGCCATCAACTGCTAAAAAATCATGGGCAAACAAGTGCTACAAGAAGGTAGCAAAAATACATTCCACAGAACACACATGCTCACATTGTGCCCATCTGACAATGTTCATTAGGATAGGTAATTTTCGGCTACATCTACAATGCTGTCTATGTTGCCAAGATGCTTTTTGTGAAGTAGAATCAAACTTATTTACTTACTCTGGCTGTTCACTCAATTCAATTGTCTGCATTTTTTTTTCCAGAGGGAATTTTCCACTGCACTCTGTGCAACATTCTTTCAAGCAAATCTTTAAAGAATGCTGGCCTCAGTGTAGCTTCTTTTCCATTGTTGTTCCCTTTGTCCCTGAATGCATTTCACATAGCTGGGGGATCCTATAATGGCCTTAAATGTACTACACAAAGCATACTTGGTGCACTGGAACCCAGAGAACCAGGATAACATGATTTAAAAAAAAAAAATCCACAACTGCAAAATAGTTTCGACCCACTTTGCATCCAGTGCTGCTCCTCTGGGGATGTAAATATCCTTAATTGTTTTTGTTGTGAGCCGCCCTGAGACTTCGTTACGATGGGGGTGGCATAAAAATGTTTTAAATAAATAATAAATAATTATCAACCAATATACTATTTTCATTAGTTGAAAGGCGAAAGATTTATACGATCTGAAGAGAAACCAGAGTATTATTACTATTTTCATTAGTTGCTGCATGAAGAAAATCTTTTTAAATTTTATATTATTTTTTCAAGTGAAGATAGAAGAATGTGTGCTTTGATAATAGCCACCACATGTGTATATGCCAACATTCCAGTGTGCATAGCAAAGGCACAGAGTAAGAATAAGAAAATAGACAAGGGGGTGCACCATTGTTGAGTAATGGAATAAAAGTGGTTTGACCAGATATTCCCGCAGGAGAGAAGTGGTGATTGCGTGCAACACAAAGAGTTATATAATGCTATAGCATCCCTTGCACAGTTTGGAGGGCAGGGGGAACCTGCCATCTGTGCAAATCAAATCCAAGTCTCTAGTTTAGTTTCATGAAGGTTCAGAGACAGCCAAAATAATTTGTTCAGTGGTTCCATCTCATCTGCTCCTGAGTAGACCTCTGGACTCCAGAGAGTAGGACTTTGGAACTCAAAGGGGAACAACAATGGCTACATCTCCTGCATGTAATCCGATCTTCTTAGAGGAACAGCACAATAAATGGCCATCCAAGATCTGCCCCTGTATTTTTATTTATTTATTACTTATTAAAACATTTTTATGCCGCCCCATTCGCCGAAGCCTCGGGGCGGCTTACAAACAATAAATAAAAGCAATTATAATATAAATTACAACAAATATAAACATTAAAAATCCAAAAAATACAATATAAAATAAGCCGCCCTGGCCAGATAAGATCAAATAATATTAACAGTTAAAATGACGCTTAAATAAAAAGGTCTTCGCCTGGCACCGAAAAGCAAATAACGACAGCGCCAGGCGGACCTCTCTAGGGAGTGCATTCCATAACTTAGGTGCCACCGCTGAGAAAGCCCTCCTCCGAGTACCCACCCTCCTAATTTCTTTCACGGAGGGTTCCCGGAGAAGGGCCTCTCCCGCAGATCTCAAGGGGCGGCTGGGCATATATGGATGCAAGCGCTCCTTCAGGTAACCAGGACCCAAGCTGTTTAGGGCTTTATAGGTCATCACCAACACCTTGAATTGGGCCCGGACTTCAATGGGAAGCCAGTGAAGCTGACGGTTGTAGGGAAGCTGTAGATTGTTCTTTGCATTTCCTGATGGTACATCAAAACTGAGGACTAGATAGCAAATGGAATATGAGTTGTTGCACTGAGACAAGAGTTCAGTGGCCTGTGGATATTTTCTCTACATTTTGGGAATTCCTATTATAAATACAATCAGTATCTGAGATGTATTATTGGTATATTTTATTTATTTATTTAAAACTTTTCTAGACCATCCCATTACTGAAGTCTCAGTATGGTTTAATAATACAAAATATAAAAATAAAACACAGCATGCTAAAAATTCAACTACCAATAAAACCCCAATTAAACAGTCAGGTCTTAAAACATTGGGAAACAAAATGGTTATGGCCTGGTGCTGTAAAGAATAAAGTGATGGCACCAGGCGAACTTCTCTGGGGAGTGAATTCCACAATTGCAGTATCACTGCAGAGAAGGCCCTTCTCCAGGTAGTCACCCTCCTAATCTCCTTCAGTGAGGGCACCCAGAGAAGTGCATCTTCCCCAGGTCGTAATAGGTGGGCAAGCACATATGGAAGGAGACACCTTTCAGGTAACCAGGCCCTAAGTCATTTAGGACTTTAAATATTAGCTTGGCTCCCTTCACTCTGGTCTGCTGCACCAGGTGCTCACCAGGTATCATGCCCCATGTGCTGCACTAACAGAGTTGATTCTCCATGCCACAAGCAGCAGCCATTTGTGCTACTGTCCCTGACATGGAAGTAAGTTGTTTGCATGGGTTGGAGCCCTGCATGACCATTCTGCAAGCAGCACCCATCTTACATACCACCTGTGGCAGCCTTTGTGGTGCTTCACCTAACATGGAGAATGGTTGCAGGTTAGTCAGCAGTCATTCTTCAAGGATTTAAAAACTTCCACTCAAGACCAGGCAGAACATGAGAGGAAGGAGACCACACTAGATGGACAAGTTTCCTTCCAACCCAGAGCAAGAGTGTCATTGCCTCATCACTGCCAACATCTTAATCGCACCCCAACATTCCCACTTCACAGGACAGTGGAACATACTGGTATGATAGAAATGCACCTGAGTTTTGTGACAGGTTCAATGTGCTGCTGAAAATTAATCCCACATTTTTACCACTCATATATTATTATTATTATTATTATTATTATTATTATTATTATTATTACATTTCTATGCTGCCCCTTGCCGAAGCCTCGGGGCGGCTTACAACACAATAAAATACAATACAATATAAAAATAACAATATAAAATTAAAATTAATAATATAAAATAAATAAAAAATATAAACGATATAAAAGACGTTATAAAAGAAAAGTTATAAAAGAAAAGAAAAGAAGTCACCCTGGCCAGATAAATAAGTAGATATTGTTAACAATTAAAATGACGTTTAAATAAAAAGGTCTTCACCTGGCGCCGAAAAACAAATAATGACGGCGGCAGGCGGACCTCTCTGGGGGGCACATTCCATAGATTGGGCACCACCGCAGAGAAAGCCCTCCTCCGAGTACTTACCCTCCTAATTTCTTTCACGGAGGGTTCCCGGAGAAGGGCCTCTCCCACAGAGGTGAGAGTGCTAAGAGCAGCTAAAAATAGCTGAAAGATGTCGGACAGTCATTGGAAGAAATGATGTGAGAATGGCCCTCAGACTTCCATGAGTGAAAGTTCATTCATAAAGTAACATACACAAAATAAAGTGAGTGTATGTGTAGAGAAGCTCATAGTCTAAATGCTGTGGATGGTCCATCATATCTTGCTTATTCTAGCTCTAAATAGAAATTTGTAGTTAAAAAGGATTTGGTTTGGATACTTCTCAGCTGGCTGGGAAAAACTGAGGAAAGAAAACATGCTACTAAACTTTGATGCATGCTAACAATAGGCAATCCTGCATCCTTGACAGTACAAGATATTTTTAACTTTGGATTCCATATCAGTTCTTCTTTAAATCGTGGTTGCTTTATTTGAGGTCACTTTGGTTCAAAAGGGAAGAGGAAATGTCTTCCTGGCAAAAGTCATTGTGTGTCACTGAGCATTGGTGTCATCCCTAGTGACATGAAGGCATCTCTCTGTCACCAAGGCAATGGAGTACATCACTGAACTCTAAGTTTGCTCAAGAAATGACTCCCTGAAGGACCAGAGGGTGAGCAGGGGAGGGAAGCAATGTGCTACTCCTTGTTGAAGCAGAAATGGGTTCCTATAAAGACCACACTACAGCACATTAAACTGTCATCTTCTGGGAGAAATGCAGGTGAGGAGAATCCCCTTAATTCATCCTCAGCAAAAAGCAGGGTTTCTAAGAACTTTCATTATTAATTTATTTAAAGCTTTTATTATGGAAATACAAAATTAATCAAGTATTGTGCAGTATCACATTTAAGAGTGAGTTTAATGTGGTAAATAAAATAAAAATCTGGTGCATAAAAGTAAATGCTTTTATGTAAAGTAAAACTTAAAATACTTCAGGAGTCCAAAGAGTTTACTTTAGATAGGAGATTGTAATATGGGGCTAGCAATCTGTATAGATACCCATTTTCATAGATTTTGAGAAATCCACATTTGGGGACCACTTAAGTCCCTTTGATTATTGGGATTTCCTGTAAGCATCCAGATCAATCTGGATCTGACCTAAGGTTTAAATAAGGTTTTATTTCTATACACAGTAGAAATGTATGTTGTTTCAGAATTCTTTCTACTGTCCTTAAACCATGTGACATGATTCAAGAAAACTGATTCCTGCTTTCATGTTAATTGGTGTCTACATTTGTATATATGTCTCCATAATAAAGGAAAATCTGAGCATTATTGTTTCCAGAAATAGATACATGCTGCATGCTTCCCCTTCCAAGACTGCATGCACACATGTTTTCTGGCCTGGCTATACAAAATTAGGGAGGGGGAGATTGGCAGGATCAAGATTTAGTCAGAGCGCTCTGCTATGTCCTGTCCATCTTTGGTGCCCCTGCATGGCATAACTCATAGCTTCATTGAGCTAAACAAGCCCCTTTGCCCTGACAAGACAGTGACCCATGAAGGGGGCCTTAAATTTAGCCACTTCTAATTTGACTATCCTTCTGTTCCATTCTGCAGAATGAATCTGATGAGTGAAATGGCCAACCAATCTGCAGTGATAGAGTTCCTTCTGATGGGATTTTCTAATGACCGCCGCATGCAGATTTTGCATTTTGTGATGTTCCTCTTCATTTACTTGATAGCTGTAGCTGGAAATTTCCTGGTCATCATAGCTGTGGCCCTGGATCACCACCTTCACACCCCAATGTACTTCTTCCTGGTCCACTTATCAGTTCTAGATGTCTGCAACATCTCCACCACAGTCCCCAAATCCATTAGCAATTCATTGATGAACAACAAACGGATTTCTCTGGCTGGGTGTGTCACACAGATATTTTTAGTGGTCACATCTGTTGGTGGGGAGCTTGCCATGCTCACCATTATGGCTTATGACCGTTATGTTGCCATCTGCCATCCGCTGCAATACAGCCTAATCATGAACAGAAATGCCTGCATCAAAATGGCAGCAGCTTCCTGGATAAGCAACGTCATCCATGGAGTGCTGGAAACCAGCTTAACTTTCACACTAAACTTCTGTGGGGCCAATACGATTGGGCAGTTTTTCTGTGATATCCCTCAGTTACAAAAGATTTCTTGCACTGACACAAAAGCCAATGAGCTTGTCATTTTGGTCCTTGGGTTCATTTTGGATTCATTCGTGTTTGTGTTTATTTTTGTTTCCTATGGATTTATCTTATCAGCAGTCCTGAAAATTCCATCAGTCCATGGAAGACACAAAGCTTTCTCCACCTGCACTCCCCATCTGGCAGTCTTCTTTATATTTATCATCACAGGTGTGTTCTCATACATGAGACCTAAAGCCCTTTCCTCCCCTGCTCTGGACTTGGTGTCTGCAGTTCTGTATGCAGTTTTGCCCCCCAGTTCTGAATCCCGTCATCTATAGCTTCAGGAACAAAGACATCCAAAGGGCTGTGTGGAAAATCCTTCAAATAACCAAAAATCTCATAGCATGAGAAGAAATATCTACATTTCTGTAGAAGCCTGCAATTCTGCAAACACTCCGAGTGCTTTGGGAGCTCTTACAGGCTGCTATAGGAGTAGATCAGATGATTCAGATGCACTTGCAATATTAACTTTTTGGGTTCTCTTCTTTAGCTCAGACCAACAAAAAAGGTAATTGGAATTTATTTCCTTTCATGGGAATCCAGCCAAAAATGCATGCATCTGCAAAACCACAATTCATGGAAGTGACCTGAATTGCATCTCAAAGTCTATTCCAGTTCAAGTCCAAGTCACTGAATCTGTTCTGAGTATTCTTTATTGCACATGAAAATCTGTATCTATTTTTATGCATATTTTCCCAAATACATTCATCAATTGCACACATTTTGAGATGTGTTCATACTTCTCCCATAGGTTACAACTAACATGTGCACATTGTTTACAAATATGCATATTTATGTTCCATTACAAATGTAGATACACAATGGAAGGCATTACTTTTTGTTCTGTAAATCACAGACTCAGAAATGTTCACATTACAATGCCGCTTTCTATATTCATCTCTTCTCATTCTGGAAGGGACAAAATGTTTGTAAAACTAATTAAAGAATGAACTGTAACAAATTCATCATACTTTCTTAAAATCTGTAGGGTAAGTCTGGTGCCATAAGTGACAAGCAATCCTCTTTATTCATTGGTTGTGGTCAACAAGCAATGGCTTATTGTCACAGCTATATTCTCAGGTGAGATGCATGCAAAAACATTACTCAGAAATCCCATAATGTTGAAAAGGAAAATAACATTGGCAATAGCTATGTTTACACCCACACTGACCCATATACACCCACCCAGATTATCACATGTATGTACAGTATATCTGCACCAATATGCATGATGATAAAGTAAGCATGATCATCATCATCAACAACAACAACAAAATTGGGGGGGGGGGTGAGTGCCTCTGGCAATACAAATGAAAAGCCTGAATGTTGGACTGAATGTTGCCACCATCAGCTTAAAATCACCATAAGACAAGACCTTCACTTTCAGCTGTTACAAGTCAATTCAGGATGATCTTTTTTCCTGAATCACTCTGCAAGAAGAATAATGATGATTTGCTTTATCACCTTTTAATTATCATAGCTATGGTTTCCCCAAATGCTTTCAGATTTTGGTGGAGGGAAGGGTCTGCTTCTCATTCTGGAGGCCAAATCAGATCAAGATGACAGTACTTAACCTCATTTTGTGCCCTGATTTAGGCCTTTTGAGTTAATAAACTTTGGAGGGGGTTATGTGATGCCCAGGCAGATTTGTTGTATGTAAAGAAAAATGGAAAAGGCAGGGATCTTAAATTTGGAGGCAATGGTTACCAGAATGCATTGACAAAGTCCTTGAAAAACCAGATGCTTGGTATTTTTATACACACACAAACACAGCATTCCTCTTATTTATTTATGTAATTTCTACACTGCACTGGAGGTGAAGCATTCTGGGAAGTTAAAAACCTGTAAAATAACCACAAAACAAAATACAGCTATACACATAGAGTTCATTGTCGTAATTTAACCTGGAGATTACCAGAGCATAGATTCCTGAAATCAGGTCTTCCTATCCAGGCAGGGTCACAGCTGGGATTACCAGCCTTAGCTGGTTGAAGGCACTCCATACCACTAAGGCCACCTGAACTTCAATTGACCAAGATATCTCCTGGAACACCACCATGCTATCAACCTTCTCCATCAAGGGGAGTGTAATCCCATCCAGAACAGATTGAATCCCTTCCATCTGGTCAGAGGACACGCATGCTAACACCATCTCAGTCTTGCCTGAACTGATCTTCAGCTTGTCAGTCCTCACACTGTCCCTTGTTTCAACCTGTCACCAGTTCAGCCCATCCACACCCTCACTTGCAGAAGAGGGAAAGGGGAAAGAGAGCTGGATGTCATCTATGCACTGATGTCAATGCTCTTCAAAATGCATTCTGGATGAGTCCACTCAGCAGCTTCTATAGATATTAAACAGGTGGGAGACTAAATTGACCCCTGGGGAAATCCATGCTGCAGAGGCCATTGGGCCAAGCAATATTCCCCAAGCACTACCTTCAGGATCCAGTAATCCAAGCAGGAGCATGATGTCTGCAAACAGTATGCCCAAGCCCAGTTCAGACAGCTGCCCCAGAAGGATGCTATGGTTGATGATATCAAAAGCTGCTGAAAGATTCAGGAGTATCAGCAGGGTCACATTCCCCCATTTCTCCTGACACAAGACTGTTTCCAGATAATTAGTCCCATCCAAGAGAGTCTGGAGATGATTGTCAACCACTCCCACCAGGAATGTTTCCAAGAAAGGAAACATTTGTTACAGGACAGAAGTTTTTAAGATCTTCCAGGTCCAGAGAGGGCTTCTCCAGGGAAAGACTCATGGCCACCTATTTTATTAGGCATGGGACAAATTCCTGCCATGAAGAAGCATCTATCCCCTCCCTTGGTCCAGACTACTTTTCTTCCCCTTCCAGACTATAGTCAAGAGAGGGAAGCACCTGAGTCAAGAGAGGAAAGCACCCAATCAGGATGTGTTGGCATGAATCTTATGATGAGGGTGGGGGGGGGTGTGGAGCAAGACATTTCCTGAAGCCTCACAGTCAGAGATCTTCTCACTATTCCAGCAAGGGAAAGGTTATGAATTTGCCATTTCATAAATCACACCCTCACCTAAAGACATCCCATGCTGGAGAATCCAAGAAGACAAGCAGTATTCTCCAAATGCTACCCCCACTACCAGCTACCTGAATTTCAGAAGGTTCACAAAGATCTTAAACAGCATGATTTTGGCATAAAATCCCACAGGGTCTTATGGCAAGTGTGCTTTCTATAGAGCAAAGCCTGTCCAGTGATACTGATATGGACTGTTCTCATTTCTTGAAACAATCTAACCCTTAAATATGTGCTTCTTATATATAATGCTGAGCTTTTCTTGGTGCACAGTAATTATTATAGTCAAGTCATGTGGGCACTCTTTATGCTGCTCCTTTTTGTTTTGTTTTGTGTGTTTTTGGTAGCAGGAGGTGGTCATTACCTTAGCTAATCAGTAAACAGTGAACTTGGTAGTGTTTCCACAGACCACCTGCTTGATTTTTGTACACTTTTAATGGAACTTCCTTTCTCCTGTTGGTCCCCCTTTCCACATACTCACAGCTGACCAGGCTTCCTCCTCCTCCTCACTTTCTGAAATCCCTCTGTTCCCTGAACTTGCCCCCTGGAATCCCTCTCCACTGGCACAGATCCATCCATATATTGTCAAGAGAATGGAGCATATGACTTCATGCAGTGATTCCCCAAGGAGTGACTCTCTGACACACCACAAGGGTGTAAAACACTCCCTCCATCTCACTGCAACATACAGAGGTTCTGACACAGACTGCAGTCCAGGATATCTGCACTCTCAACCGCTGGAACGAACAGAGGTGAGTAGAATCTCTTCATCTGTCCTCAGTAAAGACCAGGGCTCCTTCAAGATGCTGAGTCTTATTTCTGGGTGGCAGTGGGGGGAATGTCCAGGGAAGATAAGCTTCAACAAGGCAATTAAAAATCCAACATAAAAGCAGACACCCTGTTCACTCCTTAGGAAAAGGTGAGGGAAGCCTGGAAGATCTATGTGGATATCCCTATGATGAGATTCTCATTCAAGAATATTTTTGTGAGAAAATCCATACCTTCCTGCTGAAACACAGATTGGTCGAAGTCTGAGAGTGGATGAGGCAAGGCAAGGCATGGGTGGGCTGAGGACAGCATGCATACTTTTAAACATGCATAATTTCTGAAAAATGGACAGAAATAGGGTTTACCTAAGATGTGCACAACTGATGCATCCTTTTGAAGAAAGTGCGCAAAAGGATGAAAAGACAAAAACAGTAATGCTCATATCTAATACAGATTCTACTGCTGACATAGAATGTTGAGAACTTCTGTAATGTTGTGTTTTGCTGATTAACGCAACCCTAAGATCCTTTGATTTCAAGCAGTCTCTCTGCTTGGTATGGTTAAATATAGGTTCAATTCAAGATTTACATTAAAAAACTTACTTTACCTTTTGAAAATTAGTTTTGTATCAGAATTACATTAATAGTTTTTATATATTGGGATAGTCTTGGGGAAACGGATATTATGTATCTCACTCCGGTTTATTCAATATGATCACTTGCTCATTAGGAAACCTTAATAGAACTGGGAATTTTGTGCATGTGTTGATGTATTGAAGAGTAAATCCCAACATGTATATGGACTGATGGATGATATTGGAAGATTGCACCCCTTTTAAGGGATAGGAGAGAATTTTGTTCAGCTTGTATTCATGTGTTCTTCATCAATATGCAAAATAGAATGGAATTCCCATTTGGCATTGTCCCATTTGCAAAATTAAGTGCCAGTATTAGGAAAACTGTGTCCAGAATGTACGTATCAGTGACAGCAGAGAAGAAAAGCTGTTAAAAATGTGCATGCATATTGTGAAGATACTGCACCAAAACACCAAATATTTAAAGTTGCAACTTTAATGTAGAAATGAGATGCTACAAAGAGAGGCACCATTTGAAGTGTGCTAGGTTTGATCAAGATACTAAACACCAATAGATACAAAGGCTTGGTGTGATCTGTGACCGAATGAGTGACTATACTCAAAAAATATGAAAAACCATGATAGCTTGTAAACCAGTGATGGTTTATTATAAGCTAGGATTAGGGGGCATTGATGTGGTTGTCTATCCACTCTGAGATCAAATAACATGGAAAGTTTCACCTGGCATGCAGACCACCACATCTCATCATGCTGTGAACCTGATCTTTGGCTTTGGGGAAATTATGGACCATGTTGCTAGCACCAAGGGGTTAGAATAAAGAAGCCACTGTGCTTTCCTTTCCTGCTATGATCATTCAAAGGTGGCCACAGTCCCACCAGGTCTCATCACTGCTTAAGATAACTTTCAACAAGGAACTCTTCCTCAAATGGAATCAGAACTCAAAACCTTTGAGGTTTGATTACATGTTGATACTTATAATGTTGAAAGAAAGTATTGCCTCTAAAGGCCTCCTCTAATTTGACTGTCCTTCTATTCCATTCTGCAGAATGAATCTGATGAGTGAAATGGTCAACCAGTCAGCAGTGACAGAATTCCTTCTGATGGGATTTTCTAATGACCGCCGCATGCAGATTTTGCATTTTGTGATGTTCCTCTTCATTTATTTAATAGCTGTAGCTGGAAATT